>NC_034418.1:12296712-12617375 GCF_002078875.1 Numida meleagris | reverse complement strand
AAGAAAAGAAAAGAAAAGAAAAGAAAAGAAAAGAAAAGAAAAGAAAAGAAAAGAAAAGAAAAGAAAAGAAAAGAAAAGAAAAGAAAAGAGGTTATTTTTCAGCATGGTGCAGTAAATTAGACACACATAACTCCTATGGTCACAGGCTGCTGCATATCTAATTTTCCAAACACTGTCAAAAATTGCTTCAAACATTCTCCTTTTTATTTTGACTGTATTCATCTAATAAATAAATGATTTTGGAGAAACTACATTCCTCCACAGACTATGAAGTTATTCAGGCAGATTCCTTTCTGCAGTGTACAGGTAAAACTGAAAGAAAAGCAATAACAAGAAAAGTATTTATAAAAATATATTTCACAAAGTAGGAAACAATACAGGAGTTTCTCTGAATACAATACATGAAGTAAATAAACAAACAATAATATAGCATCAAAACAAAGTATAAAATTAAAATGATTTGCATGTAATACATAGTTTTATTATACAATTGCTACTTCTAAATGGCAAGTTTGCATTACAAATTGAGTATGCTTGCAACTTCTAGTGCTGTTCTTTCTCTGTGTGCAAGAGCCCTGGTGCATCACTATGAATATTATAGAAAAGAAATGCTAATAACATAAGCAGTAAAATTATGTACACACTGGTTCCTGCTCTAATACAGTGGAGAACTATAAGCATGTTTTTTTTTTTTTTTACTGTACTGTGTAATGTGTGGATTTCTAAAAGTCTATAGTTTAAATATTCACATGAACCAGTTTACTTCCAGCTGTTTGTGCTTGTACTAAAAACACCAGGTATTAGATTTATGAAGAAGATACAAAACTGTCAAAAGTTTTTTTTTTCTGGGAAAGTTTTATTCCTGCCATCAATCTCTTAAAATTCTGCTACTGCAAATGGAGAGGTTACTGCTTTAACCTACAGCAATTTGTCATTTTTCTTTTCAAAATGTACATGTATTAAACATTCATTATATATAGAAAAAAATCTAAATGATATAATTTAGTTTTCTTTATAATCTTATTCTATAGATTATCAATCTTAATAAATAAAAGCAGTAATGGACACCAATAAAATATTTATTTCAAAGATTAAACAAATAAATCCGATCTTTAGCAATAAAATCAGTAATTCTTTCATATATGTAAATCCATCCTCTTTCACAGTTTTTTCTTTCCTTTCAGAAGATGAAGTACAGGATTGATCCTTCTTTTAGAACAAGATCCTTTTGCAAAGCAAGGTTTTGTACCCCTACATCTGAATCTTTGCACATGAGTAGGATTTATTACCCATAACTGGAATGGATTAAGAACATGTGAATATTTTAAGGCTTGACACAATATTTAAAGATGATATTCAGTCTGTGGTTACGTGGCCAACAATTACTGTATGTACAATGTATGGTCACTGCACAGTAGAAGCCAGTAAGGATTTACAATGCTACTTCTATTCAGCATTGCTAAGAAGACCAAGATATTGCTTTTAACATTTCTGTGTCAGGATCCTTGTTGGCAATGCAGAAACAAACCATTAGCTTTACGTATACCGGCAGGAGCTACTGTTCAACAGCAAAATCCCTGCAAGTCCATTTCCTAAGAAAGCACCAATTCATTCTTTTCAATTCACTGAAGATAATCAAAGATCTAAATCTCCATCTTCAGAGTGGTCAAGTGAATATCAAATATCCAAAGACTTCTAGACACTCCACATACTTTACTTCACACTCCACAAGACTTAACCTCCTAACATATACTTTTTTATTTGGTTCAACATTACAATGTAGTTGATTTTATAGATGACTGGCGCTAAACTTGCCTCTAAAACAAAAAGCCACATTAGTTTTAACTAACAGCAGTGGCCCTAGAATATTACATGATCGTTAAGTCAACAGTGAAAAAGTTTGTAATCCACTGTCAAGTTTCTTTGTCACTTTCTCCAACTGAGTAAAGTTCTCCAAGTCTTTTAAAGCGAGGACCCCATTCACTGAGGTAGTCAAAATTCTGATCTGAGTCTGATGCAGAGGACTCCAATGAACTAAGGGAACCAGCAGCTGAACCTCTTCCTTCATAGCCATAAATCTGGATAGAGTCATATGGTGGAGCTGTGGGATCATTATCAGCTTCATGAAGCCTTACATTAATAAATTCATCAACATCGACACCATTAGGAACAGGCGCAAGACCCTGCCTGGGCATAAATTGAAGATCAGGTTTAATATCCTTACGAGGCAAAAATCCATTAATTCCATCTGGATTTTGCAGTGTTGCAATGTCAAAAGCTTCTGTATCTTCTTCTCCACCTCCTTCATCATCATAGCGAATAATATTTTCCCTCACATCTTCATCATCTTTGATGATTAAAGGCTCATTCTTATGTCTTCTTAGTGTTACAAACAGCACCACAATGACTGCAAAGAAAGCATTACAAACCAATTAGGTAAAAAAGTTTCAAATCAAAACAATACATGTTAAGCATAGTTAGGGATGATAATAGGTCGCTTTTTGTGAAAATAAGGGTAATAAGGGTAGAAAAAAGCTGAAAGATCTATAAATTCAACCCCACTCAAGTGATGAAAATTTGATCAGAACCTCTGGTTAAGTCCTTTAGTTCTTTATTATCAGTTCAAATTTACATTTGATGTTCAATTTTTTACAAGCAGTAAGATAATGCATATTTCCACTTCTAAACCTCAAATTTAAACAACTTTTCCCTTTGGAAAAACCTACAGACCTGGGTAAAGTCAAGCTAACATCATTCAGTGAACATTAGTCTATAATGGTATGCATTTAGGATGAAGTTTTCCAGAATTTGAGGTTGCTTTTCTGAAAACAGAGCCCTAATGACAGAAGGAAATTGGCCTTTCTTATATAATTGAAAAGAGAATAAAACAGCAAGAGAGAAAGAAAGATCTTAGATAAATCAGTTCCAGAATCATGGACAGATGCATAAAAAGCTCTAAATTGGTTATACTTGCTGCTTTTGCAGTTTAATATTAAAATCTCAGTTACTAATGTAAATCTCCATTATAAACTGAAGCTGCTAAGTACAGAAACAGGCTTTCACTGTTCTATCTCAGATGTGTTTTATTTAATTAAAATACACACTGCTTCTTATCTTTTAAAACTGTAATATCTCTTATGCCATTACAATCCAGAGTAAACTCACACAAGTCTTACAGATACAACAAAAATATTTTCCATTTGGTGCAGTACACACTGTTCACCTTTTTCTTATGTGAGTTGTTTTTTGGTTTCATAATTCTTTATGTATTTCATATGTAAGACTCTTTCAGATTGGGACTTTGTTCTGTATGCCTTTCTTCAGTTCTTAGTACAAAAGAGACATAGTTCTGAAATGTACTCCTGCATGTTACATTAGATTCTATGTCCTTATATGTGACTTGTCTGCTTACTTACAGCTGCCTATGAATCAGAAAAATTTTGAACATCAGGCTGTGAGACGAATACTTACCTAGTAGCAAAATGATGCATGCTAATATTGCAATTAGGGCTCCCATGCTGAGTCCAATAGGGAGTACATAGGCTTCAACATTACAGGACTGCACAATACCGTCACTGCTGCAACCACAGACTCTAATAGTAAGAGTGCTAGTGCTGCTCATGGGAGGATTTCCACTATCGCTTATTATGATTGGCAGTAGGTATACTTCTTGTTTCTGCCGACTGAATCCATTATGCTTTGCCAAAATGCTGAGAGTATTATCTGAAAGAGGGAAAATTGGCATTGTTTCACTACATAACATAACTGCTAAACCCACTGCTTTTTCTTAATGCATTCATCAAAACCTCTATGCAAACAAATATCTATTTTATAATACTCATCAAATCACCAGCATGTGATAGAGTGGTCCTTCCCCTTCCTGTCTGGCTTGCAATGTCCCAAATGAATGAGTACATCGTATGCATTGTCATGTCAAGTGTAATGAACCTAATGGCAACCCCTCACTTTCCTCACTGTGCACAACCTTACTGATGTCTTCTCATCATTATATATCAGTATTTTTTAAGTTACTCAGTCATGTGTATGCTTGTTTTTACTTAGATGTGCTTGTCTTCTTTCTTCATAATGGTTTAACACAATTTTAGTAAGGTACTAAGTAGAATCATATAGATTCTATCATCTATAGTTGTAAGAATCTAAATTGGTCTTTCAACATATGGGTAGTTTCTGAATCAAACCCCTGGGTCTGTATCTGAGATCTTCTAGTGCCTTTAGGTAATTAGAGTTTCTAGCAATTTAACAACCTATTCCTTTCAAATATCAATGGTCGTGTATGTGTCAACATGCTTAGTTATAAACCATGATCAGTGAGCATGTCAAATATGCAAGCCACTGATTTATTTACATTTCCTGAGTTTGAACCAAAAAATAAGGTAGCTGAAGTACATGACAACTTGTGGTTGTATATACCTACAGTGACTGTAAGAAGGCTTTGTATCCACTTCAATCTTTGTACTGATCAGATACTCATTTGGAAACATGAAATAGTTGAGAGATGTTTAATTTGCACTGACTATGATCACCAGGAACACTTTTGACAGCCCATGGTATTTGTGCAGCATATATCACTACCCCAACATAAAAGACACAAGTATGTTCCAAAGAGCTGGCCATCCATGAAGTACAAAAGAAAGATGCAGAGAAAGAAGGGGAAAACATTCACAAAACTAATACTGTATAGACATTTTTCACATTCCAGCCTCTCTCCTCCCCTCCCCACCGAAAAAAAAATATTATACGCAGTATTTTATTCTTGATGTCTTTCAGATGTATGTTAGTAAGGAATAAAGGCAGTTATAGAATACAATTACTAAATATTATTATGGTTTGGACCTGTATCAAGTTGAACCTATATCAGTGGATAACTGTTAATTTATTACTGGCATAAAACAAAAGATAAAGAAAAACTATATGATATCTAAGAACATGGGGAAACTGATTGTCACAAAGGAACACAGGAGGCTTGTTTTCTCATTCAGTGACTATGGAACTGAACTCTAAACAGGCTTCTTCTGAAGTTCAGGGTCTTTGATTTTGCAGTCTTCCTGTCTCCCTTCCTTGGTGGAACCAGCTACCAATCACATTTATACAACCTAGAGAAGTTTTTGCTACAACTTATATCACAGATTATGTAATGTTTTCAGAGACCTTTATAGCATTTTGAACACATGTGAAGATCTACCTATAAATTAACTACTTTGTAAAGAGGTGTTCATATGAACACTTCAGAATGCCTTTGCAGAACGAAAAGAATTCTTAGGATTTTTCTTTCCAGGAATCCAGAGTTTTTATCTATTCAAGTTGGAAACAGTCACATCACAACTGATAGCACCCTGGGGCTAAATAAATAGACCAGTCCTTTCTTGTGCTCTTTTTAAAATTAAAGGAAGCATATGTTTGTACCACAGATAAATTTCAGAGAATGAGCTCTTAAGGATTCTGACAACTCAAATAGGACGCAACTCCTAGATGATAGCCCATTATTTTATCTGCCTCTATGATGAACTGGAAATGGCAAGTATGTTTCCAGTCAACAACTAGCACACCTTTAAAATTAAGAAAAACTCTACACTCCTTGCTGGCTGAATGTATCAATGATTTAATGAATACATGTGAAAGTTAAACCACTCTCAGTGTCATACTTGCTCTCTAGCTGACATGCACGGAATGCTACATTAAGTTACATTAGCAAAAAAAAAAAGAAAAAAAGAAAAAAAATTGTCACATCTGTAGTCATTTATTCAGAACTCCAAAGACTTTTACAGTTATAGTACACAATGACATTGTGTTCTAGAAACTCATGCCAATACAGCTTCTTCCTTCCTATAAGCCTGGTACAATTCTTATCTGTCCACACTGGAGGACTGGATTGATACGCTGAACACTAGCATATTTGCCCTTTACAGACATGTGGAAGAGGTATGGCACCTCGTTTTGAGAGAAAAGAGAAAAGAATCTGCTCTTGTTGATGACCGCTTTACTTTCTGACTCACTCACTGCTATTCAGCTTGGCTCAGAAAAATCTAGTAAGCCAGCATGAGAGAGTAAAAGAAAGAAAAAAGGAAGATTATTATGAGACAAAACAAGAGGATGGAAGTGGGATGGAGAAAACAAAGTGCCTACTTCTGCCAAACAGTGAAGCTATGCTGTGTATAACAAACTACCTAGCACCAGTAATGGTTATGAATTCTGGTTCAGAAGAAATGAAAAAAAGTTAAGGAAGATATCTGGGACATTTATCCCAATTGTTTAAGTGTAGAAGACGTTATAATTGATGAATAGTTAACATCATAGAATAAGATATCAAAACAAGAAGGGAAGAGATGATACCTTTTCCTAAGCAGTTTCATTGAAAACTGCTGTGTTAGACAAGAATTGAATTTGTTTTGCCCAGGAAGGAAATAAGCAATAGCATTAAGGAGGAGCCAATAGGAAAAAAAAAAAGAAGAAGAAAAAGACCCACAATGATTTGCCAATGATTTTGTTTAGCAACAAATATTTTCCCCTTCTTTGCTGTCTCCTAAGACTAAATATCCCTTGATGCTGCTGGAAATAGGACTCTTGAGTGAAGAACAATGACTCTCCAATTGACTTTTTAGTTGATTCCCAGAACTTGCAAATAAATTCTAGCAGCTGATTAGCAATAAACTCAATTTATCTGATTTGCTTTCTACTCTCTGTGGACATTCTCCTTACCTATAGCTGAGAAAACAGCAGGATTCTCCTCCAGGAATAACCTCCAGCACTGCTGCATGAATTAACTTGGCAGCAGGATCTCAGCAGGAGAGGGGACAATCACTTTCCACTCATCTTTCCAATTAACCTGCTGATCCTTCATTGTAGCACTGTTCAGGTTACTTATTTATTCATGTTACTTTTAACAAAGCAGGGAAAATTACACATAGGCAAAAAAACTCAACCCTCTCTGTTAATAAACATCTGAGGTAACCTGCTACAGGTATAGAGAGACACTACGTCTTCACTTGCAGTCAGGCATATTTAGAAGGTTCTATGACATTCTTAGTATCAAAGTGAGCCTCGCTAAATCCTCTACTCTTCTGTAAGGGGAAGGACTGAAGAACCTGATTGAAATGCCAGAGTCCTTTTAAATTCCATTTCATTGATCATGCACCAAATACACAGGATGGACTAGTACCTATATTCCATCCTGCAAGGTTAAGGAATAGTGCAAGCTAAGTGATCTTAATAATTTTCTTAACTCATCACAATTTTTCTCCATCAGCATTAGGTCATATTAGCACATCTCCAGGAACACATATCTACAACTTTGATCTGCAGCTCATTTTCACCACGTTTTTTAAACTTTAAATCAAATCTCTCATTTAGATAACTTTCAGTTTCCAAAATTTACAGTTAATACAAAAGAGATGACTAGAACACCACAGTATCCGTGGGTCATACTGTAAGCTACTTCTCTCAGAGAATGATTTTGGTATAATAATAATTCATTCAACTAATTTCACACTGTTTCCTTTATTTTATACAGACTAATGTATGAAATATTTACTTGTGTTTTGAAGTGTTTTGCTGATTTCTGAATGGTTCAATCATTATCCATAGTATTTAAGAAAGAAACATTTAGGAGGTAGAATTGTTTTTTATCAAGGGATACTTTCACCAAAAAAGCAGGAAGTAAAAAACTTATGAGCAACGAGAGGATGAAACTGTCAGGTACTGTTGTTTATTCCGGTTCTATAATAAAGTAATTAATTGCATAAAGTGACTTACAATTTTCCCCAAATCTTGGTTTAAAACCAAGTCCAACAAATACTTTTCAGTTTTCTCTTGGGTCTGTTTCTACTAGATCTGCCTACAAGCAGATTTGTGAAACAACCATTAAATAGACTGCTGTGGGAATATCTCTGTCACAGCTGAAACAAAGCATGACAGTGTGGTAGGTCTTTGTAAGATGCCCAGTGTGATTTCTAGATAAAAGTGGTTTCAATAAGCGTAACTGAGGCCATGCTTAAAACAGGGCCACGTGCTTCATGCAGATTCCCAACTGTTCTCAAGAACTCCCGATCTCTTTTGAGGTTTTTGGATGAAATATTTTGAAAGTAAATGTAATTTTAATACAAAGCAACTCCTGTATTTTTGGACATGAAAGACTTTAATGGCATTGACATCAAGACTGATGTGAAATTAGCAGTCAGGAGTCAAATTTTCATCTCCCACTTTGCACAAGACATGTATGTTGCAAGTTTAAGTCAGATAATAGAATGGTAGAACAAAAGTAAAAAACCAGAAGGAGTCAGTTTATATCCAAGTGTCATTTTCTCTGCACACACTATTGCAATTCTTTAATTTCCTGATGATCTCTGTAATATTTTTGAGATCAGTGGACTTTCCTGCTGTCCAACCTTACACCTACATAGCCATTTTTCTTTCTTTTTCTCTACCTTTTATAATTTTCTCAGAAAGATCAAATTATTAACGGTATTAAGGACCTTGTGGTAGAAACCTATACCATATATGTTACTTCCATGAAGAAAGAAAATCTTAATTGGAAAGTTTACAGCTACGTACTCCAGAAGAAAATATATTTATTTCTTTATGTTTATTAGTTCTTCAAAATTATTTTCTGAAGTCATTATCTTAAGGGGGTTTTGTGTACATTTCTAGTCTAAAAACAGAGGGTGATTTGGCACAAATAGAAGAGCAGAAAGAATATCCTTACTATGATACTTCCTGCTTCCTCTAATGAAAAAAGAAGCTCATTCATTTCCTTTCTCAGTTAATAAGTGACATCCATTCTCATAGAAAAACTTGAAATAACAGAGGGATTAACTTATTATCATAAAGACTTCCTTGGATACTCCTGAAGTACATGCAGAGAAACCAGAGCTTATGTAATTCTAGGAAATGTTTGTTATATAACATTTAGCATTTAACTGCAAATGCCCCAGACAAGAACATTCAGCTATTTGCATAGCTATTAACACATGTACATGCCTCCTGTTATACTTACTATTCAGTACTGCAGACCTCACAGATTAAACACAGATTTTCAAAAGATTTGTAGTAATATTGGTATTTCTGTTTTTCTTTAAAATCCAAACCTAAAGACAAAGAAATAGTGGCATATAGGAAGGATTGCAAATCCTGTTTTAGAAACTGGGAACTAATAAAGCTGTCCAAGGACACAGATGTCTCTCAAAAAGACTATGTACTTTCCATGAGCTGTAAGGCATAGCTTAATCATTATTCTTTTGCATATTTTATCAATAATTCTTACCTTTCTATGAAAGGATTTACAAATAAAATACATTTAGACTAGAATGGCAGAAACAAAACCAATGAATGTAACACCAACAATTCACGAATCACACTCCTCCATGTGATTTCTTTCCATAAACTGTTCAGAATTTGTCTTTATTCTGGCAATAACAAGAGCAGTGTGAAAGAACCTGCTGATCTAGTACAAAGACAGAGGAGACAACACAAAGCATCAATTGTGTATCATAGTGAAAAGAAGGCTGTGGGGAAACTATAGTGTGGCCTTTGTATATAGACACTGCACTTGCAAGAGAGACACTGAAAGGCTTATAGTAACTAGAGAAGAGGCAATGGTTTTAAACCATTCAGTGTAGATTCACTATCAGCGGGAAATTTTTCATGATGAAAATGGATAGACACTGGAACAGGTTTCCCAGAACAGAAGCGGATGCCCCATCTTTGCAAGTGTTCAAACTTGGGCTGGACAGGGCTTCGAGTATCTTGATCTAGTGAAAGATGTGCTCCTGAACTGGATCTTTAACGCTTCCTTTCAATTCAAACCATTCTATGATTGATGTTTGTAAGATGGGCCCTGTGCTGAAAACTGATCTGTTTATTTCATACTATGCTAGAGTACAGGTTAGAAACGTCAGCAACTTGCTTCCAAAATAATGCTGTTAACATGTTTTGAAAGATACAACTGTGTTTATGGAAGACAGAACTTGTTTTCTTTCTGTCTTTGGCTGTTAGGTGTTAAAAGAACACCTTTTTTAATGGGAATGAGTCTAAGTTTGCTTGTTACAAGGTTACAGTCTTTCATAGGTGAGGAAAACATTCTTTGTTTCTTAGTATAACAATTTTGTTTCATGATTAAACACAGTATATTTCAACATTGGTGTATAGATTCACAAAATACATTTCTATGAGAACTTACATTCACAACTGTCATGTGTAATTTTACATGTGCTAAAGTATCTTCCTTGAGGAGAGAGTATCTCAAAATAATAATAATAAAAAGATCTTGTTCAAACTGACTTGCTTTTCATGAATGTCAAAAACCAGTGATGTCTTCCAAAAACTAGATTGATGATTGCTATCACGTTTGATTGCAGATGTCAGGTTCAAAAGAAAAAAGCTTCTGTGCTGATCAAACTCTCTTGGCTGCACCATGCTGATACATAGTGACAATTCACAAAACATGCCTATGACATACTATTAAACATCTTAATGAACTTTTATTTTTCTAGAAACCTAGGCTTTCTATAATCATTTGAGACACCAATAGGAACACATGAAAAAAAGGTATTTCATGGGAGAAAATATATTGATGAGGTAAAGAATTGGAAAATTTAATATATTTTGTATTTTGATTTTTTTCTTTACCAATTGAGCTAAGTAATGATAGCTCATGCCAGAATTGAACTTCTGAATCTACTAGTTAATAAAGCAACTAAGCACATTTCCTTTGCAGAAATAAAAAGTGCTGCTGAGAATTTAGAATTGTGAGCAAAATAATATTTAATCATGTACAAGGATAGATATTATGCTAAAATTTCTTGAAAGAGGGAATAATCATGTTAAAACTGACATCATGCAGAACATGTAGTAAATAAATTCTTGACAGAATTAAAAAACAAATGCAAAACCAAACACATAATAGCAAAGGGATGGAATAGGCATTTCCTCCTACCTTCTTCTTTTGAAAAACGTGAACTTTAGATAATGGTCTGTATAATTTTTAGTTCTATTCCTTTGGAAAAATCTGAACTTTAGATAATTGTCTCTTAAGTATTCTAAAACTTTCCTTTGACCTTTAGTACAGCACAGCTATAATCAAACATATCTATATGGTCACTTGCAGTCTAAAAGCAACTATTGTATTTCTGTACTTTGTTTTTTTAACCCATTGAAGGAAGGAAAATCCCAGTTGATGAAATAATCTTGTTGAGGCATGCATGGTGTGAAATAATATTAGTTTTATTATTAACAGGAAAGAGAAATAATTAGGATAAAATACCTTTTTTCTTCCCTCTCTCTCTCCTTAATTTACAGGTAATAATGGCAAGTCAGAAAAGGAAACCTTGGGTTGTGGGTCTGTTCAAACTATACAGTTACCACAGTTCTCACTGACCTTTACTCAGCAGCCACAATTTCAACCTCATCCACTCTGATTTTACGCCTATTTATCTCTTCCAAGTTCCATTGTGCCAGTTATGATTGACACTTGCATAATCTGAAGCAAATTCAGGCCATGAAGATGCAAGATATGCTAAAACAGCACCAGTTTTGCCTCTCATTTTTCTGTTCTGTATTCAACAAGCCAGCCACAAACTTGTTTACTAATAATCACATTGCTTTGACATGCAATTTTTTTTTACTTTATTCGGATCACATCACTACATGGCATGTGCATTGAATGTAACATCTGTAAAGTATAAGAATTAATGCAGGTTGCCAAGCTCCAGTTTAGAAAGAGAGATGAAATGGCTGTCAAATGTGCTTAGCATTAAAAATACATTATTAACACAGCAATTTGCATAGACTGATGGATCATTTTTGAAATCTACATATTCTAGTTAATTCTATTATCTTGTTATTTTAACCAAAAAGTTTCAGAAAGTAATACTGTGTATTGTGATGCTTTGATAGAATAATGGCAATATTTTGCATTTAAACCAAGAACTTTCTTTTATTGTTTTACCAGACTCCAGTAGGATACTTAGAAGATAAATAGAGCCAAAACATTCCTAGGATTTGCCAGCTGTATTTCTCTTTAGAGATAACAGATTCTTATTATTTCTATAACTGCATAGTTACAAGTGTAATCTAAGAGGTGAAAGAAACTAATGAAAGACAGATATCAAGCCCCTTAGATCACAAAGATTTATGGTTTTACACATTACATTGATTTGGAGATCTATTATGTGTAATGATAAATCTCAAGGAGATTCAAGGAAATTTACACTACTTTTGGTAGCTGATGAAAGAGTTCAAAGGATCCTATGTTCCTCACCTTCCTCAATTCTTACTTCAGTGATTTAATTCCTACATCTGGAAAAGTTCAGAATTTTCAAGAAAATTAAAACAATCATGGATGTTTTAAGTGAATTCCTTTCTAGAATTTAAACTATAAATACAATATTAAAAAGAAAACAATTGAAGTAGGAACATCTCTGGTTTTAAAATGTGATATGTTTTTGGCATTTAAGTGAGTTAGTTTCACACTAAGTACATTAACATGCATTTCCCCATGCCATAATGATTATCTTTTCTGTCCCAACACTGTGGAACATGCATATGCACACCTCAAGAGTTTAGGCTAATTCACTGGTAGATCATTTATCATTCCTTTAAAACTGAATCTGGAATCAGACCTATCAACCTAGAGCTTTGTCACTGGTTACAGACCTATATTCAGGCCATACCAATGTACTTCCATTATGACGTGGGCTTTTTTTTGTGTTTTATTATCATCATCATTATTATTATTACTTTTTTTTTTTTTTAAGTAATGCTCATTTTGAAAAAGAATGACAGAAAGCAACCATGGGATTGTTAGGGAAAAAAAAAACACATTAAAAAACCCCAATCAAACAAAAATAACTAGCATTTACCGCAATGCTGCCTACTTGTACTGGTGTAATAAAGGTCTTGTCAGCGTCTCCATTACAAAATGCCAATTTTCAAGTGTTTATAACTCTGACATAACAACTTGCTATGAGAAGAAATCTAGAATGTGTACTCTCTGCCAAAGAGCACTGAAAATTAAATACAACTTACATTGGCTGAGGCACTTTAAATCAAAAAATAGATTAAAAAAATTTTTACTTAACATTTTCTTCAAGTGGAGTGGCTTAAGAAAAGAAGCATGGCTTTGATTTTAAAAAGTGCCAGGCCCTGCAGTTTCTATATACACAGAACTCCCTTTAACTTCCCTGAGAAAAATTTCTGTGAGAGGACTGAAAGAAGTGCTATAATATGTTTTTGTAAATGTCATCAAGAGTTACATTAGCTTTCTGTAATTTGAAAGACTTAAATGCTATGGTAGAAGATTGCCCCTGGGCACACAGGCAGACTCATAATGACTTTTTGAAGACAGTTTCATATGCAGATTACATATAACAATAACAATTTTTTATCATCATAGCATTAATAGCAGTAATTTATACTCTCGTCTTATACCTAAATCATCCAGAATATCTTATTATGTGCACACCTCTCAGTGAGGACAAGTCTCCTATGGTGAAGACTAATGTTCAGTTGAAATGCTGGACATGGTAAAATACATCTAGATAAGGAATTTCAGTAAGTGGGAAAAAAAATATTCCTGTATGTAGAGTGGAATATATTGTATTAAATTTCCAAACAAAACATTCCAGATACTCTCAGGAACACTTCTGCACACCCTGTAAGCATTATGTACAGAAAACTTGACGTAGCCAGAAACTCCAAGCTAGGATACACAGATTACTGAGGCCCACAGGAACATAAGGGCACATGTCTTTAAATTTCAAGACCCATATCTACTATAAGACTCTAACTTTACATACATGCTATAAACATTGTGACACAAAGCACAGCTAGGAAAGAAGAGGGAGCCAGAGAAAAGATGTCAGCATTTGAATTCTACCTCACAGCCATAGAGTTATTACAAACTCAGTGCTTATATTGATAAATATTATAGATCTGCAAGCTTTTTTATAGCATTAGTCCATAAGATCTAGAATTTTCACAGAATCAAAGAGTGTTCAAGCAGGGCATCTACAGCAGGAGTGTGTCCACATGCCTTTTCAGTATCTCCAAGGATGGAGATTCTGCAAATAGTAAAGACTCTGTCAGTCACAGTTGAAATATGCATGCAACAAAACAGAAAAAAACTTGTTAAATCATTTTCTTCATATGGATCTGAGGAGTTATA
The DNA here is from genome assembly GCF_002078875.1 of Numida meleagris. Lineage (NCBI taxonomy): Eukaryota > Metazoa > Chordata > Aves > Galliformes > Numididae > Numida > Numida meleagris. Next base: position 12,603,199 of record NC_034418.1, on the reverse strand, counting down.
AGTGAAAAATTTGTAATACACCTCTATTGAAAGAGAAAAACTTATATGTCAGAGTGAAATTGTTTCCTGTAGTCTTCTAATTCATGATGAAGAGTCTGTCAAAGCACGAATGAAGTGTGTTGGCAAGAGCTGCAGTAAAAATATGAAGCAGGGTCATGTAACAACATCACAAGAAACCAGGCAATTCTACTGCAAAGGAGAATATATCTTAATATACCAAAACCATTTATGATCATGAAGGAAGACTGTTGTAGTGCAAACGGAGAGCAGAAAAAACAACAGATACTTTGAGAAAGACACACGTTTCCTTACTGTGAAAAAAAAAAAAGAAAAAAGATCAATAAAAATGAAATTAAGTCTAGAAGAAGCGAAGTTCTTTATACAAAGTTTTGAAGAAAGTAGTTCTGATAGACAGACTGTCCTTAAACTCTACAAATTTTTTAGCAAATACATCTGTGTGTTAGACAAGCACAAAACAAAGGAAATATGTTATAAGACATTATTTTTCTACTTAAAAATAGAAAATGGTTGCACAAAGACAGTAGCTGTGAGATAGATAAAGATGATGTAGAAGGTGACATATGGTGTAGAACTGAGTTTAAACTACCTTCCCCTGTATTTAGTATTCCAGGTTTTCAGTCTGGTCTTCACCATTTCCCTGCTTGAGCTATAGAATCATTTTTACACATTTTCAAACTGGGAGTTTCAGGAAACAAAAAAAAGAGACACCATCTCGCACCCTTGAAAATCTCCTTCTTTAGTGATCTATAGGGAGCAGCTAATGGGTGCTATTTACATCATGTGAGTATCAGATAAACATTTTAAAAGAACGTCTATACTGTATGCATGGTACAATGACAAACACAGATTATATAACTAGGCCAATAGCCTATGCAGTACAAGCAGAGTACTTGCATCAACATTCTGTGATTATTACCAATGCTTCTTTTAAGGTTTATGACTACAGTGCCTAATACCATTCATAACTACACATAATACTTTATTTCTGACTTACCTCTTATTATAGAGTCAAATGTATAAAAAAATAACTGTAGTGTAACAGTTACTCCACAACATAGCCCTCAATGTACAGCGAAAGTGAGGTTTATTTACCTGAGCCCACAATTAGAGCTTAGATCAAGCTAAGTGATCTGACTTTCCTATCTTAATATGGGCAGATAGCTATCACTGCTCAGCTGGTTCATGTTAGTCTGGCTACATATCCATCCAGCCATCCATCCTACCTTCCAAGAAACCCCCTAGCTCTTCCACTCCAACACTATCAAGCAGAAGTCTGGAGCTTTTCTTGAAGTTCTTCCATTTATCTCTCCCTAATAAGCTGCCCTATTAATTCACTTCAAACAAGGGCCCATCTTCAATCCCTGTAATTGGCACTGACTATCAAGCATGCACATCCTATCATTTTAGCTGCTCTGTCTCCCTAAAATAGAGAAGTCAACTTGTTTGTTTGTTTGTTTGTTTTGTTTTTTGCTTACTTTCTGTATTTGGTACAGAATGTAAGATCTTGGCATCCAGGAATATCATATACCCTACCTCCTTTCTACTATAATACATCCTAATTAGATAGAATTAAATGAAAACCAACAGTGTGAATCATTTTACAAGGCCACTCATACAAATTAAAAAATCATAAGTTGATGGAAAAATATTATAAATGGTACAAAAAAATCTAAAAACAAATACAAGAAGCTAAAGAACCAAAGGGGGCTTTGTCTCCCTTATTCCTTAAAGCTTGGCATGTGAAGCACTGGCCAAAATGATTAAAAATGGATATGTCACTGCTATATTTGCTCTTGCTAGAGAAATACAGCCCTTTGCTAAATAGTCATCTTTGAGAGGGTGAGGGTGAAATGAAAGGGTATGGAATAAATGTGACTATACCAGACAACTTCAGGAGAATGCACAGACACAGAGTTCAAATAATAATAAATGTAATAATCACCTCCTATGAAGAATGACTATTCCAATAATTCCTTCCTTCCTATACACCCCTTGTGTAATTGGTTCAATATGGGATACAAATTGGAACATATTTGTATTTCTTTTAATTTGCATTATAACGTTTTGCAGTAGTTTATCCAGACAATCCTTTAGGCTTAGTGTGAAGAATGAGTACCTTTTATTTTAATGGAGAAACCATGTGCAAATAGTCTGCATGCTTTATATTTTCTGTATGGTGGGTTTATAATAAAGTTCAGTTTTATTAAATGAGAATTTTACTAATTAGTGGAAATTTTTAGTAGTTAATAGGTGATGTTTTCTTCTTATGTTGTTTTAATTTTTAGCCTTTTTAGATTCTTGCTGTAGTGGAAGAGTGGGTGTTTTTTTCATCTTTACTATAGCTGAAACTTTCTAATTAATCAACAAGAGCAATAAACAATTAAAGTAAATAATAAATTAATTGCATCTTCTCCTGAACAGCATGTATTAGAGCACGATAGAACAAAGTATGCCATAATGAGAGCAACCAATAAATTTATGAGGTGCAAAATCAGGAAGAATACGGTTTTGTACTATCATTACCAGTAAGTTACTTAGCTGAGGAGAACTTTTAAGATAACAAGGTAATATGTTATGATGGTGAACATATTAAAATATTAAGATGGGGAAGGGGTAGGTAGAGGTCCTACCAGAAACTTCAGCTCTAGGACATCATTTCTCATACACAGCGAATTAAACCTATTTGCACCTCAGGAGGTTTTTCCTGCAAAAAATGTGGAAGAATGAGATCTATCTATGAAACCAGAAGTGCTACTTTGGCAGAAGACAGTTGATTAAAATCTTATAAACTTCTCTCCAAATGTTCTGTACGCATTTAGTTATAAAACAACAATAAAACACAAACAACCAAGAAAAAACATACAAGGAATGGTGGAGGGGATTGTCCTGCATAGTCTGAGTTCTAAATGACACCATACATTCTGGAGATTTTAAATATTCTCTTCAACAGATCCTATGATTTATTTTAGTGAGAAAGATATTTCTGTTTTATAAGAATTATATATTCTCAATGCAAACTGTCAGGTAGCAGAAGAAATACTGTATCATTTAGAGATCCTAGTAACTCTAACAAACATGTCAAATGATGGTGATGAGCAATTATGCAGCCTTCTCTCACTCTCACTTGATTAAGACCTATGCATTCGTGAAAATTGATCTGACTGCCTATATAGGACAACAATTTGGTTAATTCTCCTAACATTAAAGCAACATGTATGTTAGAACATTTTTTAATGTGATAATACTTAGCTTACTAATCTCCATATATAACCATAGTTAGAACACTTGTGAAATGCAAGGAGCCATGTAACTGCTGTAGAGATTGGAAACAATCTGTCCAAACAGATATTACCACATTAAAAAGACTGGAACTTGTTTTCCAGCTTCTACATCCAAAAGTTTTTGTTCTATTTTGTTTCTTTGTTTAAGAAAAAGAAATAAATTTAACATTTATAATAAAGCAATGAATTGTGAAGCAAGAGGGAAGAGAAAGGAAATTCCATTTTGATATGCAAAAACATTTCACAAAATAGATGTGTTTTGATGCCATATTTGACTAGAGATTGGTGATTTTAAAAGTTTATGTAGATAAGAGAAGAGGTAAGAACTGCTATGGAACTGTAACTGGTCATGGTTGTTTGGTTTCAAGGAGTTATGCTTTAATGGAGTCTTTAAAAATTTCAGAGAGCTGGTACTGTGGATCTTGCTATTGTTCTGATAACACTTAGCACAGAAGTTTTGTACTCAGTAAGGACAAGGCCTTTCTGCTAAGTACTGCAGTCTTGAGACACTCTATTATTATTATTATTATTTTCTCCACTATGTTGCTGAAATTGTCATACTGAAGATTTGATTTGTTCTTATCTCTATTATTTCTTTCATCCGTGTTCTACATCATCATTACTAAAATAGATTTATTTTTGTGCTAGGTTTCTGACCAAAATCTTTTCTTCTCTTTTGCCTTCATAACCTTTTATCCCTTACTTGTTTTTTTTTTTTTTTTTTAAAAGTAATGTTAGTGTAGCTTACCATCCTTTACTTTTGTAGTGAAATTAAAGAAATAAACTGGAAAGAGCTAAGTATGTGACACCTTCTGGGTATGATGAAACTCCTACAGCAGGAAAATTCACAGCTGTCCAATCCATCTCCTCATCATGAGTAAGCACTGTCATACATATGGTGTACAACACTGACCTCAGATCTTTTTCATTCAGATTACATCTGGTTCTTAATTAGTTTGATTTATAAAATGAAACATAATTGATGCCTTCACCATATTATGTTGGTAGCAGCACAAATAATAAAATATGAATAAGTGAAGTAGAAGTCTCTTTGTTGATGCATATGTGATGGTATGCTGCATCTATACACTATTATCTTGTGTTTCATCAATCACATTTTCTGTTGCTTGGGCTGGGTCATGTTTACACAAATGTCCCAAAATATCTACCTAATTGTGATTGATTCATAGGATCAAAAATGCTTTTTCTGCAAGGATACAATTCTGTGGAAATTAGTCTTATTTTCCAATCTGTATATGCAACTCTTCTCCAGTTGTATAAACATTTATATTTGTGAAGGTTGGAAAGAAGTTGTCATTACAGAGATAAAAAGCAGCACTGAAAAGTTAAACAGCATTAGGAACAGAACTGCTCCAAGAGAAATGCATTGCCAGCAACAATACTGTGAAAGTACAGATGTGCTGGGGAACACAGAAGAGCTGAAGAAGAGCCTAAAGATGCCTGGAAGTGCACAATTGGCTTACCAGATGGCCCCCTCCTTGCTGGTTCATTCATCAGGTTGGCCTTTCCAGTCGAATGAAGACTTGGTGGATCACTTCTGGCTTAGGGCGGAGGAGAGAGGGAATCTGTCTGTCTGGAGCCCTGCATCCTGAATACAGGAGAGGAGTGAATAAGGTTTCAGATGGACAGAATAGGCAGAATGGTCAAAGCGTGGAGGAAGCTGGTAGCTGAGTTAGCCTTTGAGGAGCTGATTCTATTTTTCTGACATACACATTCAGCTAGAGTAGCTATGTGCACCAAGAAGAATTCACCTCTTTTTTAGCATATCAAAGTGGTGAAAAGCACATAACCATTGTAAGAAGGTGTAAATCATCTGGATAAGGCTAAAAAGTATGTTTGCAGAGGAACTGCACCTAGTCTTCACCTGCTCTGTGCTTCTAATTAGACAGGAGTCCAGAAAGAGCAGTGATCTGCATGCAAGAAGAAAGATGGAAAAGACAGCAGAAGCAGGTGTCAGTGAAGGAAGTGGCACAAAAAGGACTGGAGTGGAAAAATGCTGGTTTCCCATCCACATTAATGGAATCTTCACTTCAGAAAATAACATCACATCCTTCTATGCCGGTGAAGTTGTTTCAAATAGCACTCAATTGATATTCAACATCAAGGGAAAACAGAACATCAGAGAATAACAGAACACAGTCAGTAGTGATGATAGTAAGGAAAGAAAGGGAAAAGGAAGCAGAAAGCTATTGGCTATGAAAGATATATACTGAGAATATGTTCATTGGCATTCTTAGACTAGATGGCACTAATAGTACCCCACCATGGAAAACATAACCTTGCTAGGACTGCAAAATGGTATAGTTGAAAGGAGTTGAATATATTACTTCAACAGGAATATGAAATCATTCAATGGTCATGGAAATGCAGTCACTGTCTGGGGAGACAGAACTTCAGAGCACTACTCAAATGTATTGGGGTCCCATGGTAATATTATAATTAGCTCAAAATTCTACCAGTCTTCTAGAATTTTAGAACATTTTAAAGACTTCTAGTACTGAAATCCACCTGGTATCACTTATCACTTTATCATTAGCAGAAAGGGCTCATCTTTTTGAGTCATTAGACTCAGTCTATTACTTTACAAGTTGACGGTTACAACTTAGAATTCTGTCAGATATGTAAATAAGAAAATTAATTACTTTTCCTACAAAGAATGACCTAATATGTTTTCTGATCCAAAGCAGTTTCAATCTGGCCAATTGTCTACAAAAGAAGGAATCTAAAGTTTAGAAATATGGAACTGCATTTCCTCTGTTGTAAAAGCAAATTATTTCAGGGACCCAAATCTTACCATCTAAGGCACAACCACCTACTCTTAGAAAAGTAATTGCACTGGCTGAATACCACTTCATGAACATTAATGGATTGGAAGCTAGAATCTGTCCTTTCCTGTCAAGCCAGGATCTCTCTGTCTGCCTGCTCCAGTTGTGAAGGAGGTAAGGTAGCACAATGTTTTCTTACCACCACACAGCTGGATTGCAGTTCTTACTTGCTTTCCAGCATGTAGACCAAGAAAGACTTGAGACAATTTTCTTTGAAATGGGCTCGGATCCAGGAGTGTAATCAAACAGTAGATCATCCATAGAATGGGGTAGTTTGGGCCAGTAAGTCACATTTTTATTTTTTAATCAGAAAGGTAATTATGTATCTAAAATGTAAGTAAGAGCTTTCTGAAATACAATTTCACATCAGAGTATTCTGAATTGACAGAAGTAAAATGTTTCATGGAGCTTCACTATCTATCATATTTTTTCTTTTGGTAAAACTGAGACCTTTGTACTCAGAAAAACATCAACATTGTCCTTACACTTTCTTCTTTTAAATTCTGTAATTTATCATTTATAAGTACTTATAAAATCTTTCAACCAAGTTAAAATGGAAGTATTTTAATAATTCAATATTAATCAGTTCATTATTAACTTTATTGTTCCTAAAAATAATCTCTTATCCTCAGTTTATATAAATGTTAAACGTTGCTATTTACACAGCTCCAGTTTTAACATCATGCTGAGGAAAAGATTGATAGTATGATATTTATAATACCATTTTTCACACTATGAGCAGCTCCTGGAAGAAACATGACCTGTGTCTGTGGATGGCAGATTCTGGCACAGAAATGCCAGATTATAGGGCAGTTTGTGCTTGTTGATTTTTAATACATAGGCATAATTTATTTTTAACTCTACTACTTTCACAGTGAATGCATATGGCTATGCAAATATTGCCTGTGATTTCCATTGACAAAACTACATCTGTTAAGGGAGGGCTTGATCAATACTGTTTCTCAGATTATACAACACATTCCTTTATAATTTCAGCAGTAGTCTTGTAAATGCTATTCTATGCTACTAATACTGATAGAAAAATAATTACTCATAGGATTTAAGAAACATCACTAAATGATTAATTTTACTTTTCAAGAAAACAACTAACAAGAATGTGATTTGGTACATTTTAGAATCATACTTTGAAATTCCAGATATTTATGTATAAAAAAATGATGATGATAATTATACACATCAGAAATGTATAAACATGTACTTTCCCTGGAGAACTGCCACCATGAAACATCCTCTGGCATGGATGGAAGCTGGGCCACAAAGTTTCCCGAAGCTCATGAAAAATTGCATGAAACTGTAAAAAAAGAGAGGATTTACAGCTAATATCCAAGGGACCATATGGGTGCTGTCATTCTAGATGCTCACTGTACATCCATCAAGAAATGATGGGTTTAACGATGCTTTTGCTAAGGCAGTTTGTACCTGAGGTCAGTGGGTTAACTTTGAAATTGGGCAAAGTGGAAGGAGGGCAATGAAATAGCAGTGCCACTCTTAGCTCTGAGGTTTGTATTTGGAAAGAAAAGTCAATCAAAACCACAGAAGGCACTTTAGCTCGAGCTGAGACAATGGCAGAGAGACTTATGAAGAAATGCGAAAGGCAGGGAAAGAAACTCATTTTAGCATGAGTTACTCTCGTGGGAACAAAAGATTTGCCCTCCAGGTATGCATTTGACAGATGCTGCTACAAATATTTTCAGGAAAAGATGTGGAAAAATCTTAGGTTTTATTATATTAAAAACACAGTGATATAGAAGCAGTTTCAAAATTAAGCAGGTTTTTTAAAAATTATTTTTTAGGATACCAAAAAGAATGGTTGCATGCATTATCTTCTCTGGCTATTTCTAAATAGTTTAGAAACATTTTTTTTATCAGTAATAAAGACACGATGAGAAATAGCAAATTTTGAACAAGATGTGCAATATTATAGAAATGCATGCAAGCCAGTTAGTGACTGAAGTTATTATAATACCAGGCTATTTCCTTTTAAGTGAATGACATTTTGCCTACTACTTTCAAGACACCACAGATCAAATGACAGATTAAACTTGCTGGATGGTAAGGACAAAAGAAATGGACATTTAAACATGAATATTCTTGGAGCTGTTATAGATATCCTAAGTATAATAGACTATGCATGGCTGAGAATAAATATTAAGTTTGATACAGAGAACCAACAGAACAATTCATCACTAAAGTATATAAAATGCTTCAAAACAACAGCAGCAACAACAGAAAACCTAACAACCTCTTTCTTTTGTACTCCCAAAAATCAAATTGGCCAAAATTCAGAACTCAAATCTCCAGACAGACATTGAGTATTTTGGTTAGAGGACAGGCTGATTACTTACAAGGCTACTGAAGTTCTGCAGGAATACAAATACATGCCATTAAGATGGTTCTCTTAACTGTAAGGATAAGGTCTGCCCATGTTCCAAGCAACCCTGTGATTACTGCTGCCATATGAGACCTAGTTTTAGGTACATAATACCACATTTATACAGTAGCAATGCACCATTACTTCTGTCAGAAGAGGTGTGCATCAAAGGCACTGTAGAACATTTGATTCAGAGTTTATTCCATTAGGAAACAGAATTTGGCATGAGAAAAATGGAAATGCAATGGAAACATCTTTTGGGAAAAACTTAAAGTCACTTTATGGCAAAGATGTATTTGCTTGCTTTTGAAAGTAAAAATTGCATTGGCAGCATATCAAAATGTTTACATCTGTGGAAAAGCTTTTAGCACAAAATTCTGTTCTCACTTGAACAAACTAAAGAAACCATAAGAAAAGTAGGAAGTAAATGCTGACAATAGGTATTGCTGTGAGCACATCGTTTGGAATGCAGGAGACGATCCATGTACTGGCATTAAGTTTTAGGTTACACTTTGTGAAGACCACTCACCTAAAAAACTGTCAACAAATGCTAATTCCATTTCCAGAGGTATCTCTCATTTCAATTTTCTGATGCCATGACCGTACAAAATACTTAACAGTCATCTAAATTCCCATCAGTTTTTTATTATTCATGGTGCTCCTACAGCTTTTTAGAAGGGTTAATTACATTCAGCTTCGGATTCAATGACACATTGCTAGAGTATATCAACTCTGTCTAAACATCAGATATTTTAATCTGAAGCTTTAGGTTCTTGCTGGTTTGAATTTTGTCAGAAGCACTACACAAAGCATTTATTTTCATTTTTCCCATTTCGGCTTCTACCTGCAAGCCCAGCACAAAGACAAGTGAAAAGTAAATGATCACTATCTGAACATGCAGTCAAGGCTTTGATATGGCATAGACTCACAGGTTTAGTCACCTACAGAAAATATTACATGATTTCTCCTGTTGCATCAACTTCTTACATTTTTGCAATTGTAGGGATTAAATTTTATGCATCTGGCAAACTAAATGACCATTGCTCTTTGCATACCAGTAAGTAGGATTGATTGATTCCATATTATTAGTAGCTGCCTATTTAGCCAGGGCACAAAACCTAGGAAAAACTATTCTGTAACAGATTTTTGAGCTGGAAAAAGAACAGAAAGAACAGATCAGGAGCTATGAGAAATAAACATTGCTGAGAGATGATCTACAGACATTTGATGAGACGTATGATGACAGTTAAACTTACATTTTTACATTACTTACTTCAGAAAGGCACTACAGCCTCTACGGTTCTTTTAGGACATCCTGTCTACACAGAAGAGATTGTAAATATGCAAGTTTAACAGTGGAAACAAAGTAAGTATGCCAGTATATCAATTAAAGGAACAGATTCTACTACAATCACGGGGTAATTTCTATGAAAATAACTTAATTTTAGATAAGTGGTGTTTTATTTTTGTTTTCTGATGAAGATACAGCATTTTGCCATCCAGTTAAATGTATTTGTTAATGACAAAGTAGTCTATCAGAATATTTGTAGTATAATTGGGCAGCACAATTAATTACTGAAGTATCTTTTGAATTTGCCTTGGGGCAATCTGGAAAGTTTTAACAACAGAATTATCCCACAGGCAACAGACTAAACGAATTAATGGTTGTGCTTATGACCCAAAGAGCAAAATAAAATTCCAGAATATATTTCTCTCAAATATTCTTTTGCATGAAGGATGGAAATAGAACATTACAGTCTTCTTCCCAAAGAAGAAGCCAGGTTGCATAGTTTGCATACAAATGCCATCAGGTAAATAATGTAATTATTTCATGAAGTACAGAAGTAATTGCCAACAGCCACAAAACAACAACAAAAACACAAAATAAGAATCCAAAAGGGTAATACCATTTCAGAAAAGATCTTCAGGGGTGTTTTTGTTTACCTCTGCTCTTGAGAAAATTTTGTAGGAAGGCAAAATATGAAAAACAATCTAAATAAATTTAAGAAATCATTAATGCTGGCAAATAAAAGATTGGTTTTCTGTATTAGGTTTCCTGAGATAATGGAATCGATTCGTAAGATCCATAAGACGATAGCATTTCTTCAGCAGCCATCATGGTAGCCTCTACTGCCTTGAAGAAATCCACTGGGCAGCCAAGAACACGGGAGGAAGGCAAGGCTGTGATGTCACAGGAAGGTGTCAAGAAATTTGCCCACCAACATGAGGAAATGTTTTTCAGTTCCAAACCTAAGCAGCTTGTGCACTGATCTAATCATCAGAAAGACAGTTCTCCAGAAATTAGAACAGGTTTTGCTATATGGATTTTCTTACATAGCAAACTGGCTTTTGGACAGCCCATACATGCACTAGTATGAATAAGGAGAATTTGAAACTTGTCAGATTCATTTTTTTTTTTTTTTTTTTTTTTTTTTTGAGGAACAATGGACTTTTTCAATACAAATAATTGCTCATGCTTATCTGGCAGATATATATGCAAGAGAAAGTCATGATCAAGCTCAGTGTTTAAGTGGCATAACTCAATAATTTACTAGAAATTTATCATATTTAAATGACATGAAACCTCACCTCAACCAAATTATACTCTGATTTGGCTTTGACAGGAATACTTGATTCTTGTGGGAGATCACATTCTAGCATCAGTCGTGGACTGCATCACTTGCTGAGCAATCTTGATAGAGAAGGGCAGTATGTATAGTGGAAATTTTATTCATGGATACTGAAAGATTAAATCAGAAAAGTCTCTTCAAGTGGACTTCTACTTTCTGGAGATTTCAGCTGGTTCTTTTAAAAAGATTTACACATTTAACTGATTAAAATGCATTAAAATGTATCAGTGCAAAACTGAGTAGTGATGTTGTAATAAAACTGGACTTTTTTTTTTTGAATGCTATACAAAAAGGTTCCTCACTCCTACTTGGGTTAGGTGGCATTCTGCCATTGGCTGTGACAAGAAGTAAGAGTGAGTCTTAAATGTGTAACAGATTGGAAGGACAAGGCTAATTAGTGGTGTGAGCTAAGTATTTAAACATGAAGAGAAACGCTAAGACCTTTGTTGACTTTGTGCAAAGCAAGCCACCTAACATTTAGGATGCTTAATTCAATTTATGTTACACTATTGATGATTATGAAATGGATTTTGAAGAGATTTTTTAATCTTCTTCTGTAAGTGCAAAAAACATTGACACTTATTTCCCACATGAAGTACAAATATAAATAAAGATATAGTTAGTGAATGCTGTAAGAGAAAACTTCTAATGAAAGGAAAAAAATCCGCATATATTTAAACATTTTTAAGAATGTAGGTTTTTATAGTAGCATATAAAAATGGTGCCATCATTCTTCTTCGTTGGAATGGCTAGAATAATAAAAAAGCAACAGTTTCTTTTTATTTGACATTTCATACATTACTCTTACACTTGTGCACATATGCTGCATAAATACATCTCTTATTATAATAAGAATTTCCTTCATTGTCATTTCAAATAAGAGAAATAAGAAATTGAACTTAACTAAAATTCCCGAATGGGTGACATTTATTTTAAACCAAAATAAAAATCCAAAATGGAAAACCTTTTTTGAATATTCACTTAAGAACAAATACATAAAGCAGTGTTTGTAGCATTCTTGTGATTATTTCCAGCTCTTTCTCATGTGACCTTTAAGTATGTGTGTGCCAAAGAAAAAGGATCACTGTAAAGCTGCTGTTTAACAATATTAAATGGGTATTTTTTTTCATTGTGCATGAAATTCCACTTCTGTAGTACTACAAAGTGATATCATGCCCTTTCAGAAGTGCTCTAATGCACAGTGATACAAAGTGGCCTTCTGGGCTTTGATGACTTAGCAAATTCCTCTTTCTAGTAAAAATGCTCAACCAAAATACTCTGGAACCTTCATGCAGACAAGGAACAGGCTTTAATGGTGTTTCTTTAATAGATATTTCAATTTATTCTCCCATCTACATCCCCGTAAGACCATTTGATGTTATTTATCAACATAGTTTCAGATTTTCACTTTAGTGTTTATCTCTGGAATTTCAACTTACTAGAAATACAACAGGCAGTAAATTGATCCTTTAAAATCTAATTTAAAGCAGTGAGCTGTTTTCTGGATCCAAATTTAGTATTCATTATACTTTCTTCTTATCTACACTAATGATACAAGGAATAGTGTAAAAGATGTAATTAAGGTACCATCGAATAGATTACCTACAGTGATACTGCCCAAGGAACAAACTGATAAAGAAACTGGAAGTCAGTAAGGCAATTCAAAACACAGTTATTCAGGTACACATTACATATATTTTATATTTACCTTCATTTTTCTTGATGGTAAAATTTGGATTGTTGACCATTTCAGGAAGAAGACTATACAAGAAATAATGCCCATTTTTAGGATCATCTTTGTCAACAGCACTGACGATCTGAATTACCTATAACAGAAAACAGTCTCATAAATTCACACTCAAAAACATACAGTATTGTAAAGGACATTTCATTCTATAGGACATATACTTGCTTCTCTGTGTGTCAGACTGGAACTGCAAATTTAAAAGCTTGCTAGGTTGTTAAAGATGTTAGATTAGACGTTTGGAAAATGGAGACTAGATCTAGCCCATTCAATTGTTTTCAGAAAGAGGGGGCAGAGAATAAGGAGAGATGGGTACATAAAAGGAGGCAGCAAAAACTGCTGCAGTTTAGGCAAGTAATAAATTATTATTCGTTAATAAAGAAGAGACAAAGTGTTTCAGAAACACTGTATTTGGGCTTTTGAAGGAAATAGGATTTTTTTCTTAATTTTAATAAAATCTCAATTATTACCATACTAGGAATGCAGGTGGATTTTTTTTATTTTTTATTTTTTTGTTAAATATCATTATCAGCAAATGATTCCCAGAATAATGCAGGAGAATAAAGTTAGAAGAGGAACAAGTTTGGATAGGCTGAATATCTTTGAATAACTCTGCATGAAGTACCTTGTATGATTTATATGATCAACTACAGCATCTGCAGTGCATGTGCCTCAACTAGCTGCACCTTCATTGACATTGTTTACCTCCAGCACTACTCAGAATGATACCGCAGTTGATCATCTTCAAATCATACAAAGCTGTATAGAAACAGAAAGGATGAAAAACATTTTAAAATAATCACTAAAGTGTTTTGATATGTATATTTTAATATATAGTGCAATTGCTTTTCATTCCATGCAATTTTCTATTGGAGTAGAAACAAAGAAAACTATGAATCTATATCCAGCATTCAGACATGAATTTGAGTGGTGGTTAGTTCATGCTAGATGGGGTTTATTAGACATTTAATGAGAATTATTGAACTTTGCCATGTTTGTTGAGTTTAACAACATTTTTGTCTTATATATTTATTTCTGTAATGACTGAAGCCATTTACCAATAATTTCTTGGACAATTAGTTTAAACTATGAAACAGCACAAATTTCATTTTTAAAGATTAGAACAAGAAATGTACACAAATTCACATACTTTAGGTCTTCAAAGCTTCACTAAAAATGCTAATAACTAATATTTCATACTGGTTTTACTGCAAGAGGAATTATGATTATCAACATGTATGTTACATATGAGATAGCACTCAGTATCACATTTTTTCTTCTATGTTCTTCAAGAGTAAAAGAAAAAACAAAATCTTACTAGACAACCACAAGGACAGGCATAAAAACATAAATATTTAAAATTATGTATGTAAAAATGTTTGAGCAGATTCTGATATACGGATTCATAATTTGTAGGATGTTCTAGGAAAAAATCTCAGCAGTGAATTTCTTCCTTGTCAAATCATACATTCTAGACAGGGCAGATTTATGATCAAAAAAAAGTTTTTGATGGTTTAAATACCTTTTTGTTGTTGTTGTTAACTGTATCTGCCAAGATTGAAGCTTTGATTGCCATGATTTCAAATGCATGTATTAGAAGATAATGGGAAAAAAAGGCCAAAATTTTGGTTAAAGAAGCAGGTCTCCAATTTAATAGCTGCATAATGAATCCTAGAAAACTAGGATTTCACCTAGGGTATGAAAATATGTAAATGTTGAAAAATCGTATGCAGACATTGTCCTTTCCATTTACAGATGTGGAACATTTTCAACTTGCTCTTTGCAGACACATAAGGTACTGAAATAGATATGTGTGCCTGTCTCCAGGGCTGGACTAGGTACTACAAATTCTGCTTCTTAGGTAGGTACAATCTGGAATTTTGTTGTTGTTGTTGTTGTTGTTGTTGCTACAGGAAAAACAGGTATCTCTTAATCTTTCCATCCATTCCCCTCATTGTTTAGCAAATCATTTGTTCTCTGAAAATGCACATAATATCATGTGCAAAAGACAAGCTTAGTGAAATACTACAGTTGTTGGGTTACATGCACGCATAAAGGAATTAAGAGTTAGTGTTCCCATAGCAACCTTATTTCTTTGCGTGTTTGCATTAACATGAGGGTTTTTAAAAAAAGAAAAAAGAAAAAAGAAAAAAAAGAGAAAAAAAACCCAAAATGCAGTAAAGTCCAGTCCAGTAATACTCATGCCCACATTCTAATATGCTGATGAGTATGATTTATTCGTCAGTGCTGTGTAATCATGTAATAGAATATTACTTAAGTAATCCTCCATCCTCTTGATTTGTTGTTCATAACATGGTAGAGAAATTTCCTGGGCTGTTCTGCCTTCCTTATTACTAAGATTACTTTTTTTCCCCCATGTAATAGCATACAGAACAAATGTGTGTTCCATATAACAAAGTTAATCAATAATAATAACTCAGAACAGATTTTTGCATTGCTTATCTCTAAGCACTAGAGTGAAAGTTTATATCTCTTTAGCTGTTCAATCTCGAAATTTCTGAAATTATTCCATGTAAAATTTGAACTTTGATGTTATATTAAAAATTCATGTATATATTTGATTCTGTACATATACTTACTGGAACACAGTAAATGAGCATATTTTGCTCAACAAGCAACTCAGGATTGAAATTAATAGTTAAATGATCCCCTAGGACAGCTCAGCATTATAGTCTGCAAATTTGCGTTGCAATTCTACAAAGCTACATATGCCTGAAATAATATGTATAACAAGATTACCTGTATAATCATAATGAATGATGTAGAAGGATAAATAGACAAACACAGTTATCACCAGTGTTGTCAATGTATCATAACTACCTTTGTGTGACTATAATGTATGATACTATCTAGAGGTCCTTCCCTGTGATGCGACTCAATAGACTGACCTAGAATAGTTCCTAATGATTAGTAAGCTGTTCCTAACTTTTATTAAAATTGTTCCTCCAACTCTGAAAGCACTTCTGTAGCTAAAGTATTCTACATTATTATTTTTTCATTACTTTGCAGGCTCATAATACTATAAGCAGTAGATTTATGGTAGAATTTTTACTTTGCCTTTCACCTAGAGCCAACCCTCTACAAAGATCTACAAAGATCTGTCTGAAGATTTCTAACATTAGAAAAAGCCAATCTAATAGAATGGATTAGAATAACTAAATAAAATGGTGAGAGGCACAGAGAACATTGTATTGAGTTTTATAATGCTCTAGTTTACACACAGATTTACATTCTGGTACGTCACTGCCTATACAATTCAATTTCTGAAATTCTTGTACCTTAGTCTTGAGGAAACGGCCCTTTACTGGGGACCTGAGAACAGTGTGGGTGGAACCAGCAAAACCATGAATGTTCTGGCTTTAGCTAGTGACTTGTGTGAAAGAGTAATAAAGGGGAAATTACGAGCTGCTTTATTGTTAATTTAGAAGTACTGTAACATTATGTTCTTTTTTTTTTTCCCCTAAAACTGACAGAAAACACTTATGACAACTTTCCTTTGTGTGCAAAAACATGCAAGGAGCACATGAGAATGGAAAAACACATCTCCTCCTCCCACTTCCACTTTGCCCCTCATCATCTCCTACTGGCTATACTCCTGTTAGAGGTAGGATAAAACAAAGCATATGCATCTGGTAACGTTATACATCAACAGTTTTTAATGCATTCTGTCATATCACCAGCAGCTGCACTTGCCACTTGCAATTGTATCAGAAGGCAAAATAGAACACTTAAGAAACCAAACTGGATGGTTCAGTCAACACATGTAGGGGCTGCAAATAGGGTTTCATAAAAGGTTCAGATATAATTATTTTATGTTGATTCAAATTTGATTTAAACTTATATTTAATTTTATAAATGTAAATATATTGAAACATCAAAAATCAATTGTGTCTTTCCTGTATCTGTAACATTTCAGTTTAAACTTTGGAGGACTATCCATATTAGGCTTTTGCTACTATGTAAAATGGCAGTCTTTCTCACACTAGCTATTTTGTAGCTGAGACATACTTCATTTCTGGAATTCTACATCTTGACTAATTAATAGGATTTATTCCAGAATTTGAATATAGAATACTAAGCAGAAGAAAAACCAATCCAGTAGTATAGATACTAAACTCTTTACTGGAGTAAATAAATTTTAAATGACAAATTCAGAACCTAACCTTGATTACTCTGGACCAGTGCATACTTAGTGTCCCCATTACTTTGTTTGTTTAAAACATTAAATTGCAGAATCGGTGTCACCTCTTCCATGCTGGCAGCCAAATACTGAAAAACCACCCATAAAGTTCACACAAGAATCCATGCTCAAGAGACATCTGCCATCAGAATAAGAGCATAAGAGGTGATGGTAAGTTGAAGATAACATATTGCTTAACACAAGTTGTTCGTAAGCGCTTAAACAAAAGCTTCTTTTAGCAGCTTACTCCCAATCACCTTTTATTTTTCAAATAAAAATCTGGTTTTATTCCAAAGTGAAAATGGTGGGAAGGTTTTTCAAGTCTTTTAAACCATCTGAAAGCTGATAAATATATTCAGAATACACTATGCAGCACATCTTTCTGACTTCAAGGAAGCTTACCAAGCTCTGTATAAAAAAAAGAAACAAAACCAAAGCTCTTAACAATTTAATATAGCATACAAAACATAACTACTCAGCCTCTGAAATCCACCTGAGCTATACAGAAATCCACTCTGAGCTAGAGGAACTTCAATACCAACAGTAACATAAATGTTTCCTGAGAAATGTCTGCCCATAAGAGCACATTCCACTAACCTTTTCAGTGGTTAGAGAGAATTCTTATTTCTTAAGTGACACATTTGACACCTTTTTATTAAACAAAAAGAGGTGCTAGAAAGTCAAATCAACAGTAACAATCCAGCCTTGGTAGAGGTAGGTTGTCATATACTACTATAGAGTTGTCATTTAGTACTAGTAAAAGAAAATCATTTCTAACTCTATTGTCAGGTAACCTACTTTGGAAAATAGTGAATTCAATGCCTAACACCCACATGAGACACAGGAATAGTTGGATTAACAAGTCTAGTGTCATGCTGTCAGCTGCTGTTTATTTAAATAAAATGTCACAAGCCAGAAATAAATTAGAAAGTTTAAAAACAGTGAATTGCTATAGCATGCTGTGTTTCTCAAGCTGGACAAAAGTTAAATCTCTGTTATGCTGCTTTACTTTGTAAAAGTCTGAACATTTTCTTGAATTTTTATCTTGCAATTTATTTGGCATTTGATATATTCTTCCCTAACTCTGTACATTTCTCTTCAAAATAAATGCTCCTTAAGAAATCTGCTTCATTTCCTTTGAAAAAGGCTAGACAGGTTAAACCTTGCTTTTGAAGTCTAGCTATGCTTATTTCACATTGTAGTGTGTTGTATAAATTTCTCTGCTAGCACTCTAATTTCATCAAATTATGAAGGAAATAACCTGCTAAATCACTTTTCTTTTTCTCCTCTGAGATATAAGGAAAGTATCAAACTTAAGTTCTCCAACACTCTGTCCCTCTTTAGATACTTTAAGCTCAGTTACAAATCACTTGACTTTCCATCAAGCTCTATTTGGCTTTCTTGATTTCTTTTTTCTTCCCAATTATGTTAGAAAAGTGAGTAAGAATTAGATAGACAGATTATAACTTAGATATAGACGGGGGGAATGGTTTTATTGTTTTAAGCGTTACTCCTAAATTATATATGGGACAAGCAGCAATCTAATTCATTCCCCGAGATTCAGGCTGGATTATACTTTTACCTATTAAAGTACATGGACTTATGAAGCGATGAGCTCCATCAAAAATACTGGTAGCAGGGGAAGCTTATCGACACAGCATTTTTTCTGGATATTGTCTCAAGATACCTACCTTTACCTTAAAATCTATACTTTAAAAATATGTATGTCCATAAATAGAGAGATGTACCAGAGAATATGATTATAGATATATCTTAAAGGAACGTTAACAGTTAGCATGAACAAATAGGCACATATTTTTGGATTAAAGATAAAATGACAGGGAGAAACTGCACCCCACTCTAACACTCTAAATTATACAACATAAAAAACATAGAGATATTTACTTGTCCAGGCTTCCCATTCTCACATAAAAAGGCTTCATGCTCTGATGCAAACTCAGGAGCGTTGTCATTTACATCAAGAACTTTGATAGTAACAGGCACCCGGGACACTTGACTGTGGTTCCCTAAGAAAAGAAATCATAGCATAAAAGGTAAGTATATTTTATTTGGGTTTTATATATAAATTTTTAACTAGAAACCATACTCTTTCTGTCCTTTCTTAATTGAGTTGTCTTGTCTGTAATGGATCACAGAGTTGGAGCATGAGATAAAGTAGGATGGCCAGTATTTTGTGGCTGAAAAAAATAAATACATCCCTACTGCAAACAGCATTTGTTGGAGATTATCTCCATGAAGACCTTTCGTGGACTAAATTGGTAAGATTTTTCTTTGATGAAGTTTGTATTGTTTTATTGATAAAGTCCATTATACATGGAAAAGGGAAAGCTGTAAACAACATAGATTTATTTCTTCGTTTATCTTTCGCAGAGCACGGACCACTTTACTCTATTAGTTGTTCTGACTGCACATCTATTATTTCTTCATTATAAATGCGATTAATGTGGAAACACAGTGAGAAAGGAACTGTAGATTGACATAGGTAAAACTAGATTGTACTCCGGATAAGTGGAGTGTTCTGATTCATCTACAGCTATCCAAGTAAATGACCTGTGAACTTATTACTTCACTGAAGTAAAGTCTCATAATTTGTAGTGTAAAGCTATTTTGCATAAAGGAGTTTATCATGGCAGAGTAGAATAATCTTTTTAAGCTGTAAGAAAAGAAAAGCAACAGTTCACATTCTACTTTGAATAAATTTCACAGTCAAATTCTAGTGTCTTTCCTTCAGTGCAATATAATCATTTAAAGGGATAATTAATAAATATTTTAGATCTTATTATTGTTCTCCAAAAAGCAAATACCTGACCTCCTTTTGAACTGAAGTGACCAGCTGATCTGAAGATTTAAAAAATGTTCTATAGGACATGTATACGTTTACAAGTAATCCAATCCTAGTTTCAAAATCCATCTCTTACTGAATATTATTTTACAAACACAGTATTTTATCTTGCTTGCATCATTAACAATTCTAATAATTATGCACTACAACTTAAACTGTAGGTTGGACTTGTTATTTAACTATGCGCTTTTTCCTGAATTCTTACTGCAGGCAAGAAAGCTCCTGCATTAAGTCAGGCTGTTAACGTATGTACAGTTGTGACAACTTAACAGTCCATTTGGGTTCTATTCTCTGGCAGTGAAGAAATGGCTTAGGAAAAGACAGCAGTAATTTTGGGGGGCAAGACAGAAGTTGCAATTCATTTGTATTCAATGTATCTGTAACAAAAAGTGTCAAAAAATAGAAGTAGGACAGGCTGTGCCAGTGGGTTGGAGGCTAGTGATGTGACTTCTAGCAGCCCTACAAGTTGTAGAGATGACTACAGGAAGAACAACAGAATACATTGTCTATTTTTTGTGGTTTTGATTAAAGTTAATTGTGCTGTAGCCTAATCATATCCTACCTCTTGCATCCTTTTTTTTCCTTGTATGTTAAAAACAGACATTATTTTGGGGCTCCAGCCATAAATCTAAATTTGCGTAAATTTAAATAGCTCCAATAACATTAATTTGAAAAATCATAAGAATCTCTATTTCAAAAGAATAAAATCTTACTATCACTAAATATACTAGTGCTATAAACAAAGTCTTTATGTTTTCTGGATAGATGGAAATGCTCAAATTCTACCTATATAGGATATGGAAGATTACAAGACATCAAACTTTAAATGCTTTCTAGTCAAAGGACTCTCAAGTTTTAATTTAGAAAGAGATGTGTCACAGAAGAAAAAGAAGTCCCTATCAAAATATTGTAAGAGTAATATTTATGTCAGTTTCACATGATACGATTTTCCTTATTAACAGGTGAAGTGAGCATATATGCCATCAAATAAGCATTAATATGCAAATCAGGAAACTTAAAATATAATACACTTCTTTTAATCTTGATAAAAATACAGACAATGAATCTCTAGCTTATCAGAATTCTCAGCACTAGTGTCATATTTAAACACTAAAGATTTGCTTTTATCTAAATTAATGAAATGATGGCAGTTCAAATTTTAAAGACATTACAGAGAAATGTAATTAATTAGATAAGCTTCTAAAGAAATTATTCATGTCTCTTGTGACTGCCCCCAAAATGTTTGTCTTTCATCAGAAATACAAACATAAATTTAAAGATATTATAATTAGAAACTTGATGAGAATTTATTGAAAAAATTGATTTACTAAACAGAAGTGAGACCCAACTGGTTTGGAAATCTCCGAACAAGGGGATATCCACTACCTATTAGGGTTCTGGTGATTATGATGAAGTTTATTGTTGAAAAAGAGAGGGAAATTTTAGCTACTGCTTGTACTGCCCACCACACTGAATACATTATGTTATTTTGTCATTGCAAAATTTTCAATAATTATTCACTTCTTGAAAAAGAATTAATCACTATATAAGAATCACAGTAAATAAAAATCACTCTAAGTATACCTATTGAGGCAAGTAATGACCAAACACTGACAAGATGAAATGGTTTCATCTGCCCGTTTTCATACTTAAAACGTCTTCAAAGTTCTCAGAGGTAAAACACTGAGAACTCACTAAGAATTTCGACCACTTCCACTGAAGCAGACTGATGCATTAGTTTCACAAAAACAAGGTCAAATATCCCTCTAGTTTTATGGTTTTGCTGCTCTCTTTTCTTTATGCTTCAACAAAAATATACAAAAATAAAATCTGCATCAACCATATTGCAGCTTGAGACAATTCTTCACTCAGTGTGGCCCAGGCAAGCAAAAAGGTTGGAAACCTGTGCTCTAAAGTGTACACCTAGATATTCCCAGCAGTGAATGAGGAAAGAGAATGCTAGTTCCTTGCCATCATATACATCTCATCTTCACACTGATTAGTATTCAGTGTTGAGAAATTTTTCTTACCTGTGAATGGAGAGTTAGTTCTATTCTAAAGTAGTGACAAAATTAAATTTCAATTTTTTTTTTAATTTGATATCTTGTTTATTTTTATCCATTGAACCACAAAGTCATCAGAATTTAGAATTAGACTAAATCTTTCATTTTTCAGGTAGACTGTAAGACTGGTTACAGAAATTGCAAAGAGTATAAAGTTAGAGACATTATCTCTTAACAAACTAACAATTTCTAAAGGCTTCATCAGCTGTATTTATGGTGATGCACAGCTTAGAGACCTATCTTTGGTCTCGCAATACAAGTATATCACTGGGACTGTCACCTGAGAAGCAAAAGCTTGGTTTGAAAATTCAGAACATTGTGGTGTATTACCTAAAAATATTAAGCATATCTATGCTTGATAGTCACTGGTCTTAAAAAGCAGTGCTCTTTAAGAAACAGAATTATTGTCTGCCAAAAAAAAAGTAACTTCATCATTTATTTAACAAAAAGAAATCCAGTTTAATCTACTTTTCACTTATTTAATTAAAGCATCCAAAATCACATCAAGGTTCTCTTTAAGAAGTCATCAACTGTCTTGCATTTTAACTAAAAGTAAGTACCTGTATAAAAGTAGACTCCTGGAAAATAACGCATCTTTTATGAGTATTATCATCATCATATGGCTTGGAAATGGTTATTTCATGCTTCTCTGATTCAGTGAAATTTCTACTCTAATAATATTTTAAATTAGAAGTCCTAGTTCTAACAGAGAAATCAAAACAAAATCTGAATCACTGACTTAATAAAAACAACAGCATTTGTTTTATATCTCTCATAATTCAAACTTATTAAGTTGTATTTTAACTGTTCTATCCACCAAGCCTTTCTCAAAGTTTTATCCAATGACATTAGTAAGATAATCTAAATGCAGGACAAATTTATTTTTCCTTTATGGTTTTAAGTTGTTGCTTTCTTTGCGCAATCCTTTATAATACTGCAGCCTATAACAATTCTTTTCCAGACTGGCAAGTCTGACTTCAAGAATCCTGAGAAGCAGAAATTATACTGTGAAACAGAACTTTTATTTATGCTCATGTTTAACTGTAGAAATCACATACTGCAGTAAAAGCTGTGTTCATTTGTCTGAAGTGTTGTGTAATGATCTGATTCAAAAGAGATTGACTGCCTGAAACAGACTCTGAAATTGTCAGAAGAACCATCAGTAATTGGCATCATTTCTTTTAAAAATAATGGACCATAAGCTATTTCTCAATTAGGATAAAATTTAACCACCAAACCATAAATCAAACAAACAAACAGGTCTCCATGAAGATTTCAAGCATCTCACAAAATTCTTAAATTTTTAAAGAATGAGAAAATACTGAGAGTTCTTGAATATCCATATAATCATACAACACATCAGTGCGTAGTAGAATGGCTTCTGTATAAGAAGCTGAGACAAGAAAGAAGCTCTTCTTCAAAATTAATCTTCAATTTATATTTATTTCAGCATACTGGAACATACTATAGGAGTACAGATTGTGGTGAATCTCTGTGTGTACAAGTGTGTAGGAGGGAGGGAGAAAGAAAAAGATGTGAAACATATTTCTCAGATTTATTCCATAAGTCATTCTTTGGGAGAAAAATAACAATGGCACTGAAAAGTTTTGTCACCTTTCAATAGATCCCTCAGTTTATTTTTTATGTCTTCAAAAGAAAAAAAAGAACAACTCAAGAACAAAGCTACATTAAATTCTGTTTCTACTTCATCACTGATAAACTGTCACAAGTTTAACCAACGACATGCTCAACACCTCTATCTCCTTCGTTTTTGCTCACTTTTCTACCTCTTTGCCATGAAAAATTGTCAGAAAATGCATGTTTTCTCAGGTATGAACAAATCAAGGACAGCCAGGCACAGTAGCCATCCAGTTAACATGTGGGAAGTGTATTTTGGCTGCATATTCTGGAAAGGAGGACAAGGAGAAGGGGAAACTGAGGACAGACCGCGTTTTCAAGTAAATGACTTCAAAGCTGCGTCTACAGTTTAAAGGTTTCCCGAGCTCAATAACTCCATCTGTAATGAGTGACTTAGATAGACAACCTACCTACTGTTAATCAATACGTAAATGTATGGCTTGGGATAAAAGGCCATATTACACTTTAGGCTTGCTGCTAACACAAAAACAGAGTAAAATTTCTGTGATAGATGCACAAGGCATGACAGAAAATGTTACTTATATAAATTCATATTCTTCAGGCCTTGTTCAAACTTTCAGGCTTTCATTTTCTGTGGGCTTTTTTTTTGCATGTAAGTCAAAAAATTATTTAATATAGCCCATAACAAATAGAAAATTTGAAGCAGTTACCAGAAATTTGCAGAAAAATGAAACATGTCTGCAAAAAGACCAAACAGATCATTTTCTTATCAGTGACATTCACCTAACCCAGCGCAGAGTTCTTTGCTTGCTATTGTAGTAGCCAAGTAATTCAAACTGACTGCATTTGTATTTGCTTTTCCCTTTCACTTCAAGGCCTGATTCCACTTCTGCTGAGGTTAATCAGCTCTCTTCTACTCTGGAAACTTAATCCAGTCCTTACGTTTAATATTACATTATCTATTTCCTACATGATAAATAATATAAGATTTAAAATTTAAAAACAATTTAAATTAAAACCAGGACCTCAACTGGGTACTTCGTTAATTTCAAAATGTTATAAAACTGGATAATCATACAATGCTTTTTAAAATATTAGTATATTATTTTTGTATAGACACAGTGTGTATTGATGGAATCAGTTAGCTCTCATTTTGCATATCTGAGGGTAGGCTATAATTTGATATTCAAATGCAACCTCTTTGTTATTTTTCATACCATTAATCTATGCAGTTATTCAGCAGCCTAACACATAGTTACTCCATAATTACCTCTGATCCTCAGTAAATTGAAAGATCCATTTGCAAAACTGGGAAATGTTTGTAATTTTTTGCAGAAGTATTATATTTTGGTTGGTGTGTATGCATGACATCTTTGAATGTATAGAGATAGATCAGAAAGCATTGGGAAGGGAAAACTAGCTTGGAACAGCAAAACAACACTCAAATATAGTTTACAGCTGTGAAGAGGGTCTCTTCTACCAGAACCCTACCCCTAAGTGGAAATCAAGGAACATCGTTTTGTTTAAATTTAGCCATGCAAGTCAAGAGAGGAAAAGTTATCTGCTGCTGCAGTGTGACAGAGAAAGGAGGCCATGGTATGTGAGCTGTAATTTTGTCCTTAAAGGACCAGAAGTAAACAATTGATAAAAAACTAAATCGCATCCACCTTAGAGCTGGAGGGAAATGCCAAGTGTAGGTAGCTCTCCAACAAACCCAATAACCTGGAAATTCAAATTCAGGTTATCATAAATCACATTGAATGGTGATCTCCTTAAATCTCAATATTTGTGTCTTGAAAAATTGAGTGAAATATCACCTCTTTCTATTTTTTCTGACTTTGTAATGAAAATGCTAGAAGACAAAGTAGATAGTAGATGTACCAGGTAACATGAGTCCTCATTGCATGTAGTCTACATAATGCATAACAGAGTGATTAGACTGCATTGGAGAAGCAGTAGGAGAGAAGGGCAGTTATTAAATTAAGGGGAACAAAGGGATGGGGTAAGGCTTGAAAAGAGATTTAGAAGGGGCATCCTAATCAGGAACTGTAGCACCTTTTCAATATTTGAGTAGCAATTACGGGTACTTGTCTCTTGTCAGAAGCTCTGCTTGCAAACAGCATGTCCTCAGAGACTGTACTTCTGCATATCTAATTTTGACCACAGTGAGCTTTATACTCACAGTGACACATAATCAAGATATATGTGACACATCAACATGAGTAAACAAATACATAATTCAAAATAAATTATTAGTATAGCTCCTTGAGCGGGTTGTATTGGAAGCTGCTACAGTCACATCAAGTTTATGACAATGAAAACAATGCTGTTTTATTCACAGATCCTAAATAAATCCTTAAGGAAAAAAAATGTACACTGCCAACATCCTTCCACCCACACATCTATCCAGAAACCACACTGAAACAAATGTTGGCAGAAAACAACCTGTATTTCTGATACAGTATTGCATAGTTGAGACCTATTTTTCTCTGTTGAGGATGCAAGTCAGGCTGTAGTTTGCAGTTATACCATTTTCAGTACATTAACTGTGTTATGTATGTAAGCAGTGAACTTTTATGAGTACAGAAATTAAAAATATGGTCTAAGTCTTAACAACTACTAATAGTGGACTTGCAAACCATAAGGAAAGGCAAGCTAGAAATGTTTGAAGTTACACCTTTTTTTTTCCTTCAAAAGCAATGTAAATAAAAGAAAAATCATGTTTATTTAACATGATAAAAATTATAAGTCACTTCAAGAATAAGCAATGGCGAAACTAACCACAACTTTGATCTCTGGAAGCATCTGCAACTTAGTAGGATTACTTTATAGTCCCATAATTGTAACGGAATGCAGAGCCCACTATAAGCTTTTGAAAAGTTTTTCTCTCATCCTTGTGGAAGCTACCAGTAAGGACAAAAGAGGCAGAACACAGGGAAGCACATCTTTCTGCTACCCTTATAACGGAAACTTCCAGTAACAACAGGATGATGGAAATGCTGCTAGATCTTTGCTTCTTATAGATCACCACACCACAAACTAATTAAGACTTCAGAGTTTCTGAGGCAGTGCAATGCCGGAATTGTTGCTAGGAAGTTGTAAGTTTTCATTTCTAAATATTGTATAGAGAAGATATCCAACAAATAATATGGTACTATTAAGTAACGGAATAGGATCAGTCCCAAAAAACAAAGCAGCAAACAGGCCAGAAGCAAACTATTTGAAGAAATGTTGAAGATGCAACAAACACGCAGTGGCATGATTTGTTTGATTCCAAGTTAATCAGAGTTGCACTAGCATAGAAGAGTCAGGAATCTGGCCCACACTTTAAAGCAATTACATTGTTAATATGCTAATGCATCATGCATATTAAAATGTTATAAAATATTGACTCAGATATGCAAGGTCTTATTGTCAATTATAATTAGCTTTGAAATTGTATAATAACTAGCAGCAATAATAACAACAATAAGCAAACTGATTGAGGACGTTTGGAATATTTGAGGATTTTTATTTTAAATGATTTCATGATTAAAGCATAATAATTAATAGTTCAAATGAAACTCCTCTCTTTCTTACTGTTAGACAAAACATCAAAATGCTTTAATAAAACTTTTTATCAAACAAGTCCTTATTACAGAAGAATTTAAATTTCATCATTTTCAGAGCTCATATTTATTTCTTAGCAGTGGTATTCATTGCTTTTGTGTTTCCTTCATGGCTAAAACATTGCTAGAGGTGCTGATATTGAATCAGGTTCTAGAAGTTCAGAATCAAACAATTCTTACTTGCACACTAATGGCAAAAAGATCTCACAAAGATATCAGTATGTATCTTTAAAAATCCTCTGTTTTTCAGCCTGAAAATACCATAATTACCATCCAGCAACTTCACTAGTAGCTCAAATCATACTTCTGTGACTCTTTATTCTAGAAAAAACGTGTTCTTAAAGAAGATTGACTAAACCAAGATCTGGTTAAAAACCTCTACTCTGACCTACTATCATACTTCAGTGTTACAGGGAAAAAACAGTGGAGATTTTAGATATAGTCACATTCTGCTTAGAAGTAGTAAATCAATTCTTATCAAACTAGAAGAATACTACACATGATTTTTAAGAGGAATAATATTTGTTAGAACTAAGATATCTAGCCCTGAAAACAAAAATGAAAGAAGCTAGACTGTTGATGCAGATCTCTCTATCCTTCCTATAATTATCACCTCCTCAATTTTTTGTCCTTTTAATTACTCATAAGCTTTATTTGCAGCTGCCTTACATTATTTTCTCTGAAAACAGAGGTTACAAACTTTTATTTTGTTCCTCATACCTGAATTTTAATTCTATCTTCCAGAGTAGTGAGTCTACTTTATATACAGATTGTTTCTTAAGTGTTCTCCTTTCCTATTCATATTCCTTCATAATATGGCCACTCCCACGCTATTATCCCTGTGGATCCTATCTGTTGCCATTCATGAGCTATGAAAAACATTGATGGGAAAGCTTGCTGCATGTCTTTAATAGCTAAGAGCAGCAAAGTACTTCACACATCATGCCATCCCTCCACTGACTAATTCTATGCAGCACACTGGAACCTGCGGAGTTCTGTGTAGTCCTGTATTTACATGCCAGCGAATAAACACCAACGTGCGAGACTCTGCTAGTGCAAAAATGATGAATCATCTAGTTTGAATTCCAATAAGTCAGAAAAAAGGTGAAGTGAAAAAGGTTAATATTCCTTACTCAGAGGTTGGCGAGGCCAGGGCACAGGCTGCCCAGAGAAGCTGTGGATGACCCATCCCTGGAGATTCTCAAAGCAAGGTTAGACAGGACCCTGGGTGGTTGGCAACCAGTCCAAGGCAGAGAGATTGGAACTATTTGATCATAAAGGTCTCTTCCAACCTAAGCCATTCCTGAGATTCACCTGTTTATATCTCCATAATGGCTTATTTCCTTATCTTTCTAAAATTTCCTGAAATTTACTCGCCTCTAAATTAGAGGTAATTATATAATACACCAAAGTAACTCCCTAAAATTGCTAATAATGCCTACAGTCATTTTTACAATAAAAGGTTAAATAAAATAAATGAAAGCATGAGCAAGGTATTCATGGCATTTAAATACATCATAGCTGAAGGCTTATTCTAAAGAGTAATTGTGTCTCTCTTCCTTTTTAATTATTGCCTTTGTATTTTTTAAGGTAATATACAATATAGATAACTTTAGTAGAGCATGTGCTGGGCGATGATTCAATTATTGTATTTATATTCTTGGTAAACCATAAAAAGTCTTTTTGGCTTTATGCCCTTTCCCATTACGTGATAAAATTGCCTCATACTTCTTCATTTCAAAAGAATGCAGTTGGTATATGGGTAATTACCTTTGTCAAATAGAACCCACGGCTTTGTCCTTGAGATTCCTATGCTCCATGCCTAGAAAATATTTTATATGGGCAAATCAACATTTCCATTTCAAGATTTTGTCTATATTTTCATCCTCTGCTTTAATTAATAATTCACCAGAATTTCCACTAGTTGTGGCAGTGCTGGTACTTTGCCAAACACTTTGGTGGAGGGAGGCGGACACTAA
Organism: Numida meleagris; assembly: GCF_002078875.1. Classification (NCBI taxonomy): domain Eukaryota; kingdom Metazoa; phylum Chordata; class Aves; order Galliformes; family Numididae; genus Numida; species Numida meleagris. Next base: position 12,573,972 of record NC_034418.1, on the reverse strand, counting down.
CAAGCCAGTGGTGTGCTTTTTGTTTGGCAAGTGTAGCTGAATAGCAAGGGTCACTTGATAAAAGCAGTCAATCAACATCAAAATAATAGCTCCAAGACTACATTATCTGGAGTGTAAGGAAAACAGAAATTCAATTAAAACCCCTCACTTGTAGATTTACAACTTGGCTAAAAGCTTTGCTTTAGGCTAACAGATATCTTCTCCCATGCAGTTCTGCACTAGGCTTGGAATTCCTCTGGTGACTGATTTGTTGCATGTTTGTGCACGTGTGAGAAAAGAGAAATTCTGGAATGGCCTTTGTGTACCCTGATGAAACTGCTCAAATGGATCCCATCTTCATCCCTCTATCTCCTGCTATATCTGAAAAGGCTGGAGTCTACACTAATTATAAAAGAACCTGTCCATGCTTGAATATGCTCACAGTGGTGTATCTCGTGAACTGTTACTGAGATTCCATCTGAATGTAACTGAAAAAATCCAGTACTGCAAATGATTAGAAGAAGGCTGGGAAGAAAATAGCAATCTCAAATAGTCCACTCAGTGCTACACCAGAAAACTTGGGAAATTTAAAGGTATCATCATTTAGTTGTCTTTAAAGTTTTTGAGCTATGGTTTCTGTTATTTGTTGGTGTGCTTTTCACAAATCTCACAGACTGCAAACTGGAATACATTTAGAAGATTCTTCTTGTTAAATCTGTGATATTATTCAATAAATTTCTACTGTGTAGTACACATATATATGAGAAAAGGATTACTTCACCTTTAAGAGAGAATTCCAGGTAAGCATTGTTAATAATGGATACATTACAGCATACTTTAAAAAAAAAAAAAAAAAAAAAAAAAGAATTAAATAGAACCCTGTACCAAGTAGATCTCAGATATAGTTTATGAGGGATGAAAATGCAAATATCAGGATATTCATATTTAAATTGGAGTAATATTAATGCATTTGTATTATGTTACTAATACACATCTCTCTTGCCTAAGTTAGCTCTTCAGGGATAAGTCTTGGCTTTGGTTTCGAACTATATTACTTCTCCACTTATTGTTGTTCTTGTTGTATCAGTTAACCAGAAATCACTGAAGTATAGGGCATTTCCTTAGTATTAATGAGTCACACAGTGAGGGCACCGAGGAAATACCTGCAATGTAGCTGTTAGTGGAAAACGGAATCCACGGAGCTGGAGGCATAAAGTCAACAGAGTATAATTACTATACACCTTGCACATGTATGACAATTTGATAGCTTGAATGATCTGAATGAACTCCATTCAGAATCTGTGCAAACTGTAGCAAAAATGTTCTAATAAATAAATCATGCCTATTTGATTTTCCTTTAGTAGCTGAGTAGCATTGACAACACATAACTCTGTAAGTACTGCAAAACCTGTGCAAGAACCTGAGAGAATACTGAGGAGGTTAGCTCAGCTTGAACTCTGCTTTGCTTCACTGCCCAGCAAAATTGCCAACCAGTTAATGCAAGCAACACAAGCATGTCAATGTGAACAGTAGTTACAGCTATAATTGTACCTTATACAAACTAAAAAATGTATTTATGTGTTCAGATAAATGGGCTTACATATGACTATATGGATCCTCACTTTACTAGACTTTCCTGAATGTCAGAAATTCCATTTCAAAAAAGTACCAAATAACAAAAATGGGATAAGCCTTTGTACATATATATACAATAATAATAATTGTAAAAAGGCAACAAAAGAAATGTCTGTAAGTTAATCATTCATTCTTACTGCACTGCAATTCAGGCTCTCGGAGAATACTTGCATATGCCTACATATTTCTTCTCTTTTCAGGATTTAGCTCCAGAGGGCCCAAACATAAGAGCAGCAGATTCAGCCCTGACTTACAAAGCAAGGCTATATCCACTCAGGGGTCTCTCAAGCATCCAGGTGAGAAAACCTCACAACCTTGGCATACAACTTTAAGCTCCTTAGCCTTCAGTCATATAACTCTTAACTGTAGAACAACAACAACAAAGAAAATTCTCATTAATTCAGTATTTAAAATCCAGTCAGTGACAGAAAACAAAGTTCACCTCTCATATCCACAGACCAAAAGGTATGTTCTGAGGAAGAGTCCTTTTGCCAATGAGCTGGTTTCGTATATGCTGTAATCGCCTAGATACTCATACTCCAGACTTGTTCAGCTGAGTAAACTTGGTTGCATGCCAATGTAGAAAGAAAATTTAAATCAATTCAAAGGTATAATAATTTTCAGTATCTCTCCTGCAATAAGCATTAATATATGGATTTGTTCTGTGAATTCTAAGTTGTATTTCAGAGTGATTTTTCAAAGAGGTCAAGGTTCTTTGTAACATTCCCTTTTCTTATGAATTCTTGTGAGAGAATTCATCAATATAATGGAGTCACTACATGACCAGAGAGGAAAAAAATTCAAACTACAAAGAAGTAAATATTAATTTAAATATACAGTGAAGAATGTAAGTATTAACTTACATTAAATATGGAGATCAGTGATGAGTGGTGCCCCGCAGGGGTGAGTACTGGGGCCAATGCTCTTCAATATCTTCATCAGTGACATCATCAGTGGGGCTAAGTGCACCCTCAGCAAGCTTGCGGGTGAACCCAAGCTGCGGGGTCCAGTCAACACACTTGAGGGACAGGATGTCATCCAGAGGGACCTAGACAGGCTGCAGCAGTGGGCCCAGGGAAACCTCATGAGGTTCAATAAATCCAAGTGCAAGGTCTTGCACCTGGGTCAAGGCAACATCCACTATCAATGCAAGCTGGGGAATGAAAGGATTAAATACATTCCTGCTGAAAAGGACTTGGGGTTACTGATGGATGGCAAGCTGGACATGAGTCAGGAATATGCTCTTGCAGCCCAGAAACCCAACCACATCCTGAGCTACAACAAAAAAAGCATGGCCAGTAGGTCAAGGGCAGTGCTCCTGCCCTATGCTTTGCACTGGTGAGACCTCACCTGGAGTACTGTGTCCAGATGTGAAATCCTTGGAGACCATGGATCTGTTGGACTGCATCCAGAGGAAGGCCACAAAAATGATCTAAAGGATGGAAAACCTCTCCTACAAGAACTGCCTGCTAAATACTTACATTAAAAAGTCCCAATTAGCACATGCTTTCATGTTTCTGCTCCTAGTTCTGCTAGACAAGGAAGGTTTGGATTATATTCCAGGCAATCAGAAAGATTAAAATCAAGTAACACTTAAAACTATCTGAATCTCAATTTCTCCATCCTCAAGCTTAGTGAAAATGCAGAATTTATCTCAGTCCACCCAGATCAATCTCATCCAGAAGATTCTCACTTGGGACAATGGTTGAAGAATGATACAAAAGAATAACTCTGTTATGGTGACAGCAGAAAACTTCAAAAATCTTTCTTCTACTTAAGGCACCAATTCAGGTGCAGGCAATGGACCAGCACAAAGTTCCCCAAAAGTGATTTAAGTTTAGGCAAAACTTCTTGTCTATCTATGAAAGTGCTGATAAATCAGGGTGTATTCCCACCACGTTGGCAATCATGATTAAAAAAAAGACAACACTATTATGATTGGTAAGCGACTGTGATGGCAATGGAATGGTCCAATCATTGCCCATATGAATAGGGAAGAGCCCTGAACTGACCCTGGAAAGCAACTTGGTGAGGAAGAGAAAATGCTCCTGTAAGAATGATGGTGATAATTTTACGGGAGAGATAAGCAGTATGTTAATATTACTCTCAGTAAAAGCATAGAGATGGCACAGTTTGTATTTTCATTTGCTGCTTGTGTCTGCCTTTAAGAGATTTCTGCCGTTTTATAACAGAGATCCTGCTTATTACTGTGTTGTAAAAAAATCTGAAAATGACCATTTTAGCCTACTTGACAATTCTGTGAACACATTTACTTTCTGCATTAGGAGTTTAAAAATGTTGTCTCTTAAAGAAGCAGACATAGCAGTCTATGAAATTCAGCTCTTGTTTTACGTAAATGTCAGATAATCATATTAGGAATGTAAAAACAAAACCAATACAACAATAAAAACCCAACTCAATCAACCCAGCCAAGAGCAGGAACTCAAAAGCTAGATTGGCATTATTATTTTCATAGCCAATCTGAAAAGAAGCAATTTTGCAACACTGGCAGGTGTTGAGGCTCCCACGAAGTTTAATGACAAGACTGATTTCTTACAAAATTCTTAAATACAATTACATTTTTAAAAGCTGAAGAAGGAACAGGCAGGCTTGATTCTGACCCGGCTTTGAGGAGTGGAATTCTGATAACTTTGCTCTGATACACACATACAAGGGAGATCAAAAAAGTGAATTGGATTAGTTTCTTGAAAAATAATTATTTTTATTTTTTCCTTTTTAGACTTTCAGAAGGAAATAAAATGTAAAATTACTTCACTTTACATCTTTTGATGTCTCAGAATATTTGGATCGCAGACTAATAGTTCTTCTCTTGATGCTCTTGGTAAATCTCACAATCTGAGATTGCTCAAGTCTTGAGAAAACTGGAATGGAGATTTTTATACCTTTCTCCTTTAAAACCAGCTGAATTATTAAGTGGCTTGATATCAACCTGGCAATTGTTAAACTGCCAGTTTAACAAAACTGAAGCTTCTTTCCTTATGCAATTTGATTCACTGTGTTGGCTTGGCTTTTCTGCCACTACTGTCACAAATTTATCAAGGTAGTGTTTACCCACAAGATTTAATAGTAATTAATGGGGCGTTGTTGGTATTATTGCACTGTTAGCAATGAAATGCACAAATTATTAAAGTAGAACACAGTTTACAAAGGTTATAAACTGAGAGCTTGTTTTATATTCAGACATATCTTTCACATTTTATGCATGCATTTCACTTATCCCTCACAGATTCCTAACATGTTTGTATTTAAAAGCAAGTACCAGAGAAAAATATTGGAAAAGTAAGCATTCAGTGTGGGCCAAGTAAACACCTTTTATTCTCCCATTCATTCATATGTTCATAGGTACAGCACTGTGATACTGAGCACTAAAGGTTTTGGATCATAACACTATATACTCAAAAAAAGATACTCTGGGGGAAAAGAAAGCATTAACATCATCTTTTTTTTCTGCATGCAAGAACTAGCAGCACAGTTCATCAAGCTCTGAAGACAAATATTCTTACAACATGTCAAGTGTGCATGTACTTATGGGAATTTTGCATATATGTATTGATTGCAGAATAGATACTTCAGCAGAAATATTTTCTTAGTTTATGTTTCAGTGAGATGACAGACCTAATTCCAGTCTGTTTTTTGCTGCACTGTGACTGTCAAATTTATAGTTTAAAATATAGAGCTGCTATTAGTAATAAATAATGTTGGCTTATCAGGTCCTGCCAGCAGCACAAATTAATCACAAACGCCTCTTGACTACAAATCTAGGACCCGTATTCCTAGGCAGGGTGACGCTCCTGGCTCATGCCCTGGCTTGGGCACACTGATTGGTCTCAGTAATATGTGTTCTTGTCCATGGCTGTATATGAGTAAATTTATTCACAGGCATCAAAGAGAGCTACTTCCATTCAACATTACCCGTGTGCTTAATCATTTATTGTATTGAAACAAAATATTTTTCAGCATAAAGAACCTCGTGGTTGAGTCTACACTCTACTTCCACAGTAGCAGAGCTTTATTTCTTCTGTCTTATAATAACTCACGGTGTTGTTTTTTTTTTTTTCTTCACTTACCCTATAAAACCTCTACAAATGTCATCATGTATCTCTTCAAACCCTATATACTTTATTCACTGAAACAAATGCAGTTTTGACAAACTAAAAGAAATGGAACTTCAGCAGAAATTAAGTTTTCTTCAAAAAAAGTTGTACTTAAAAATTCAGTGTTTCACTTTTTACTGCTACATACTGTTTCCACTGCACGCACTATTAGAAGTAATGATAATAAAACCAATAGAACTTCAGTATATACAAATACTTACTAGTTTCAGTAGCTACAATTGTTATGTTGTGCCACATACTTGTTTCTCTGTCTAGTGGTGTTGCCAAAGTTATTTTTCCATCTTCTGCATTAATGTTGAACTGTCTCTCAAGGTCAGTATGACGATCAATGGAAAACCTGCAAAACAGACATCCCTGTAATCTACTTAATGAAGTTAATGAATCCATACAATCACAAGATATTTTATGAAGCCCCCTGAGATCTGCAGTTTTATAGCCAAATGGATTGAGAAGCTCAATAGAATAATAATTTATAAGACAATATGACAAACTGAGACTAAAAAAAATTATTAATTATTGCCCAAGGAGTGATTAGCCGTATGGAACCAGTATGAAGGTCATAAAATGCCCTCAGGTTCACTAGGTAACATCTTTGAAAAACAGTGCTGATCAAGAGTTAATTACATAATCCATCACGTTTATTAGACAGTTTCTATGGCATTTCACAGTAACTGCTGATAATTTCAACTGTAATGCATTAAGCACACAAAAATGGTGGACTTCATGGTTATTTTTAAAAAGGATGAATAATATTATTTTAATAATAAATTTCAGATTAATGATGCATGAACTATTCACCACACAAATTATTTGGTTACAAATCAAGAGGCTCCATGGGCTGAAGTCAGTCAGTGAATCACTGCTTGTCTGTGGAACACTTTGAATGCTGAAGGTGTGATTGTTTGATAGACTGACATCACTGGTTTTTAAGAAAACAAGTTTCATCTGACAGGTAGTCGGAGTTTGCAAATGTGAATTTCCAGGTAAATTATGCAGCCGAAACAGAGCCATCTTGACAAGAAGAAGGAGCTGCCATGGATTGCTCCAACAGTGCATTAAGAGGATGGTGAATTAAAGCTCAAGACAAGATCTCCAGGAAAGCTTTCATGCTTGTCATTTTCAGAGAGTGATATTATTAGTGTATTATTTGTAAAAAGAATCCAAATCACAAAATTAAGCCTTCAAATGTTTTGATAGGAAAGGTGCAAAGTGGGAGAGTTTATCACTGAACTATTGATATGGTTCAATAAAGATTGACTTCAAGGGGCTTCATTGAATACTAACTGGGAGTTGGTATAAAAGCCTTTTAAGCCCCTTGTGTCTATGTATTATAGAACCAAACAGCACGCACTGACAGTGTTGCATCTGTTCTGCTCTGTATCTAGGCATAGTAGGGAGAGTTAGGATACAGTATCAGATGGGACTGCATGGCATAGTGGTCAGAAACCAGACTCAGACTGTCAGTTTCTCATGACACTTCTTTCTGCAAATAAGCTGCTAAACTTACTGGTAAAAGAGTAGAAAATACTTTGCTACAAAGTCTACGGCACAGTTTTCTGAAAATCAGTTATGCCACTCTGATACAGTTTATAATGAGCAATTAAAAAAAAAAGTTCTTATTCCAAAGTTCCTTTATAGGCCACAATAAACACATCCTGATGAACTCAATCTCATTGCAGCCTAACACCATTAATATCAATACACATAGTATTAAGAGCTGATTTTAAAGCTTAGGATCCTCTTTTTTTTTTTTTTTTTTAATTTCAGTGTCAGATATTATGCTAATATTTAGATGTTGCACTTAGACTGCTTGTGCAGCGCATTTGGTAAAACGCAATTCATTTTCAAAAATTAGTACAAAGTTATAGCGTAAATATTTAAAGATTGTGTTTATTACCAAGGCTAGCATAATCACACTGTAAGGTGTGACAGGACTCAAGAATGAAACCCCCTGTTTAACTAGGAAGCATGATTTGCTGGACACTGAAGCTTTCTGTTTTTAAACTCTCAGAAGAACAAGTTTTACCCATAAAAATGAGGTGTTCCATAAGAAAGTACGATAAAAATATGAAGTCTAATTTCAAGTGTATATGCCTAAAGCTACTCACACACACATCTGGACATTCAAGTAAACTGATTTTCTACTGAACTTCACACGTTCAGTACTCAACGGTTTAATGCGAACTGTGCTATCCTCAGCAGTTCTGAAAATCAGGTCACTTACATGGACGAATAAAGCTGCAGGTGCCTGACCTTAGGCAATCATATTTGAGGACGTATCTTAACCTTACTTTAATGTCTCCTTAGTTCCCATTTAAGTATTACAAGTGAAAATTGTGATACTAGTCAAGTTAGTACAATATATCTTACAGACTTACATGTTTATACTTACAGGTCTAAAATTTCATTCAAGAAAATTAGAGAAAGACAGCAATCAAGATAATTATTTTTAAGATGTCATTACTTAAAAATAATCCTCTAGTTCTTGCAGTTTATGTAAGGCTGCAGAAATGACTATCACAGCTCTGGTACCAAACCTTTATGAAATTCTAACATTCCGTAAATGAAGTAAAACATGAAATGCTTGTATGCTATTTAGTTGACCTGGGCCTGACATAAATTCCACTGGGATAAGACACATTTTTCCTCCAAGAATCAATGCCTTTTAAAACTTCTATTCACAGCCTTTCTGCAGCACATTTTCTGCAGTTACAAAAGTGTGAGCAGAGCATCTATGAGTCTGTTATATTGCACTTCATCTCATGCCAACAGTATTTATTCACAATGCAAAAACAACAGTTGAAAAGAAACATTTGTAACGCAAGTTACACAGGTTTACAAGGCCACAAAGCGGTAAAACCCTCTCCTGATTTTAATTTGATAAATATTTGGTACAAAATAATAAAAAAATAAAATCTGCCAAGCCATAAACGTGGGAAAACTAATAATACATTTGCAGTTTCCTTTTCATGCTAATGGTATTATAAGTCTTTTTAATGGAAGCGCATTGTCAGATCCATAAGCTAAACATAAAACGTACATTTCTCTAAAAATGAGAAAAGAATATCTTGGGAAATAATATCTGTTTTGAAATTGCCATAAAACCAGCACAAGTCGTTGAGAAGTTTTAGTTAGTTTATGGATCTGGTATGGCAATTATAGGAACAACTCCAAAGTGGTTTAACGGAAGACTTAAAGTGATTCTTAGTCCTTCTGCACTATTAATGCCGCTGTTACGACTTAGTTTGGTCTATTCTTTATTTGCACGAATGGAAATAAGAGCAGAAACTTTTTTTTGCTGCACCTACTGAGATTCGAATCACAAGACTGCTACCCTATCAGTGTTTAATCATCACTGTTAGTTAATGACAGGCAGACAGGACATGCTGCTTAGTGACAGATAAACGGCTGCGCCGTTAGGGAGGCAGAAAATATCGAATCCAGGTTTTTAAGGACTGCTGTGAATTAAGAAAATGATCCACTACTGCCAAAGATGAAATCTCTTCCAATATGAATGGGGAAAACCTGCCACAGTGAAGCTTATCTCTCCACAGAGAAAGACACTGAAAGGCAGTGATTTATAGGAGGGAAGAGACAGTATATGAGGAACGATTATTACTCATGCTTTTTGCTATGCACTTGGATCAGGCTTTATCCAAGATAATTTACTGCAGATAAAAAGACCATGGTTATAAAATAACAACAGAAACATGAAATAAATACTACTGGAATCAATAGATTTGCATGCTAATAGATAATAATCTTTCAAGCCTTATTACACAATAAGCCAAAATTTACCACCCTTCCTAAACTACAGCAAAGCTCCACAAGTAGCTCAGCTGAATTCACTGTGTCCCTTTCTCATGAGAGATGCACGTAGTCTATGTGTGGTGAGAGGTGAACCTGGAACACCTGACAACACATGCTTCTGAAATCCATAGGCTGGAATAAGACTACTAACCAATTATTAACCACATTTGTACATCGTTTTTTTTTTTTTTTTTTTCTCCCCAAATTTACTGTAAATATGATGCTTTGGTGCTTGCTTTCATAATGCTTTTAGCAGTACTCTGCATAATAAATAAAATATGGTTTGGTAACAGTCACATCACTGTTTAACAAAACAGGAGGGCAAGATGTGTAATCATGGAAATGAGATAAAAGACATTGATCTGATCAAACTGGAATAATAGTTTTTGTTCAAGTTAGATCAAAAAAGGGAAAATAATATAAAATGCAGATGTGAAAGTCAGATAGGCATAATAATTTCTGAATTCCTACGATTAAACCAAAGGAATATGGAATATGGTTTTACAATCTTCTAGCTACATGGAACAAACTCAGTATTGTTAGTGTAGAAACCAGCAGATTATTTAAAATAAATACAGAAATGAAGATTGAAAATCCAACCTATCAGACCTCTTACCCCTTATTTCTTATTTTCATTGCATTCCTACTGTTTGATAAGGTTATTTGTGTCAAAAGGAGTATTTTTGTGATTTTGAAAATGATACAAACTGATAAGTCTAACTTCATAAGGTGATGAAATCCTATACAAGCATTTTATAGAAAGAAAACAGAGGGAGAACAGCTCATGCATACAATGTATGGAAAAATATACTTAGTATTCTGCCAGCAGTTTTTTCTACGAGAACTTTAGAGCAGCGCTACCTTATAGGACTGGAAGACACATCAGGGTCATGGGCTGTCACCTGACCAATCACAGAGTTAATAGCAGCGTTTTCATGCACTTCCAGTAGGTATGTAGGTGATGAAAAGACTGGTGGCTCATCAGCATCCTCTACTACAATTTTTACTGTTGCTGTATCCTTGAAAGGTCCTCCACTGATGAAGCGAGGATCAATATGAATGTTGGCTGCTTCTACTTTCAGAGTATAGGATTTTTTGGTCTCAAAGTCCAGGGGCTGTTAAGAATGACAAAGATAAATGTCTTTTACTAATGGCCACAGAGAAAGAGCAAATTAATATAATGCTGATGGATGAAAGTTATGTGCATTTAAGCACATTCAGTGAGTTTTAATGCAACCACTTTCCACTCCCAGAAATCCAACCTGCAAATTTTTTAGGCATATATTGATATATGTTTATTAACCAGCCTCAAAGAAAACAAGACTCTGTTTTCTTGCTTTTCACAATAAATTTACCACAATACTCTCTTTCATGAATTATACCACTACAATTACATACCAGATAAATAGAGCACATTTGTTGGTGATGACGTGACTTGCATAACAATCATACATTTGATCAGTGCTTTGTTAGTTGGAGATAAGAAAATATTGTGTAAAAATACTATCTCCATGAGGAATAAATATTTAATTATTTCCAGAACTACGCAAGAAATGCAAATATCTAGCAGTTCTTATTTGTTGGATATGAGAGGCATTAGATGGAAAAACTTAGAGCTGATCGTATAAGAATGAACTTCAATATTATTGCACTTCAGATAAGTCTGCATTTCTGTTTGTAGGGGTAAATGAGGTAGACATCTCTCAGGAATTTCTTCCAACCGTAGCAATTCCTATTTCTGTATCTTATATTTTTTTTTTTTCAGAGAGAGAAACACAAAACTGATTACTTTGTTCTACCAATAAACCTGCCATGTCACCATTGTTTTTACTATTTTACAGCTACATATTAAAACACAGAAGATGAAAACACAGTGGATTTAAAGAAACGAAATACCAAATAAAAACCAAATCTGCAAAGGGTCTGAAACATAGAATTTTTCATTATAGGAGATCCAAGTTTGTATCTTGAAGCACATCAGTATATTCACTATATAATTCTCTTGTGTCTCACAATGATTCAAGTTTCAAAGATGCAAATTGCCAAGTACTGGAAAGATATTAAGATTTGCATTACAATGTCCCAGGGATAGAAAGAAAAAGACATAGAAACTCTGAATCTGCAATGCAAATAGCAGCAAGAACACAAATAGGAATAGCAAATCTCTTTCTGTCAAAGCATTAAATATGTGTACTTTTGAATTTTGTTGATTTTTTTTTCAGGTATAAATCAAGGTCTAATGGGATTTGCTCTTTCTCACAAACTCTAGTAAACATGAGAAAACCATGCCTCTTTAGCAGGTCTTAAGTTAGCAAGCTTTAATAATTATTAATTGTGATTTATTAATCAGCATATTCACAATTTCCCAATCATAGCTCCTGTATTATTTTTTTAATTGCATTTCATATGCTTTATAGAAATGACAGCACCCCAATACATTTAGCCATTCTTAATCAGACTATCATATTGAAAATTTACTCTGAATTGTCTAAAACCCACAGATTTGTGCTGAAGAAATTCTCTTGGTGAGCAGTACCCTACATACATTGCCTGCTGTAGTAGAACCAAAATGATTATTGCTATCAAAATGAATATATGAAACAACATTATGTTAGAGACTTAGTATGAAATAAAATCAAGGGAACTGGGGAAAAGGGTAATTGCCTTAGTTTACAAAGGAGGCCACAACATACAATAAATAACAATAAGGAAGATGAGGGATGTATATAATAATTTACTCTTTAGGAAAACAGATCTAAATTTAGATAAATATACACCATTTGATTATTCTTCTAGAGTGCTAACCTCCTCGGTGAGAAACAGAAAATATAAACTTCTGACAGCTATTCTGTCTGACTTCTTTAATCACAGGTAAAACTTGAATATTAATTAGCTGTACTCACTGAATTCCTCTTTTTTTTTATTGGAATGTCATGTTTCCTTTTTCCCTAGTTTTTATTTATTTCAAACAAGGCATAATTTACAGTGCTTTATGCTACATATTTAAAACCCTCCATACTAGCGTTATGAGTTACATTCGAATCCTTCTTTGAAACACAGCATGAGGATCTGCTCTCCTCTCCTTCAACAGAAAATAATATAAATCAATCCTGCAATTACTATATTATTGACTTTACTAGCCCCACACTGTGTTCCAGATAAGCTGTACCCCACAACATTTATGAATATAATTGGGTGCCCCTTCGGTTCTGTACACGTAAATACCACATTTTGCATACATCAAGACTGTGTAAGCATAGAAAAGGAAACAGAGATGTAGCTTTTCCTTGGGCCCAAATTTGGCAGTTCTCATTTTAAACTTGATAAAGTTCACCAAAATCATTATTCCTTGAGCAAACAGAGTTCAACAAGATAACAGCTGGAAGACTGAGTCTATTACGTATCAGGCAATTTATATAATAAAGTACGATATTTTTTTTTCTCTAAGCATTATTTGACCAGCGATGCAGCAAGTAAAATAAGTGAGAGTAGCATTTGATGAGTAATCGTCTAATATTCTATGAAAATTGACATCACCAATAAAGCTAGTTCTGATCTACTCTTGCTCTTCAGAACCATGGAAGTAAAACAGTATCATCTGAGCATGTGAAGCAGTGGCTGGACTCAGGAAGCCCGAAGCAGACTGACACAGAAAATACTGCCATGGAAATCTTCCCAGCTGCCAGCTAAACAGCAGCTCTGATGGACACCCATGCATACCCCTACTTTTATCAGTTTGGTTTGACACCTCATTCATAGATAAAAGGACCCTTGGAATGTTCCCACAGTCTTAGAATAAACTTTTATTAATAAGATATAATTTACCTTTCTTACTCTAATAACACCATCCTGAGTTTGGGCATCTGTAGTGATTTCAAATATATCCATTCCATCTCCTTCAATGATATCATAGGATGATTTAGCATTTTCTCCAATATCCAGGTCATTTGCTTTCACCCTTCCTATGGGTTCACCAAGAGCAACATCTTCCATTACTGAGAAGTGATACAGACCTTAAGAATAAGAGGAAAAGACTAAACATTACATCTGATCCCAGTATCTCTTATGTGCTCTTCATTTGTTTATGCTTCCCCAGTACAAACACCTGAGATGTGTGAATGATACAAATCATATTTACAGGAGTTATTTACCGAAAGCAGCAACGTGTGTTTCTTTCATAGGAATATTCAGTTTACCACACATGAATGTTCTTTTCGTTATATTTGCATCCTGCCTCCTGCTTGCACGGATGCTTAATGCTGCTGAACAAAAATATTAAGCTAATTTTAACATCACAAATATGACATACGTTGTCTACTGCAGGTACTGCTGAACTTACCTTTTTATTTACAGACTTGCAACTATGTTTTTGATAGAACTCAAATACGAAACTTCGGCTTTTACACTGTAGCGCTGTAAAAATGCCATTTATAATTTCAGATCTTTACTAAGTTTTTACCCTTAACTTCTACTTTGATCTGGTTTTGGTTTTAATCACTTTCCATTTCACTTCTGTAGTAAAAACTACTCAACAAATGTTCAAGGAAACCCGCCAACTTTGTGCTGTAAAAGAAACAATAACTTCTCATTCTGTTCATTACTGCATTCACTATTTGTAGATTTTTACTAAAACCTGATAAAAGTGCTATTCAAATCCTCAGCAGTTTTAATTTTTGGAGCACTTGCTTCAACGCATCAGACTTACAATTTTCAAAAAACGTATTTCAAAATTGTAGTATCTTATTTTAGGTAAGCTGTTTACTAAAAGAAAAATCAAAATGCTATTAAACCTCCCAGTTCTTAACAATACTCTGAAAACAGAAGACACATGCTTGTTTTACAGTAAAAAACTTTTACAGAATGCCTTTTTTTTTTTTTTTTTTAAATTTAAAAACCTTTGTTAATTTACCCTTACTGATGTGATGGTTAACATATGATCTAACCAACTGCAGTGATACTTAGTAGCTAAAATAGTCAAAAAAGAACTCTTGTTTTGGAGGTAAGACTGTTATGAAACAATATCACTATTCTTTGAAGAAGAGTGCTGGACTTGTTTGGGTTTTTTTTCCTCGCAGATGTTCTAAGAAAACCTGTAATGTGCAACTATAACTTTTCTAACATCAAAATTTTCCAGTGTTTTTGATGAAACTATCTGTGGGCTGATTACCGCAGCAACAGTAAAAATAAGGAATGCACAAATCAGTATATTAGCTATATGTATAGTCTTTTCTAAGGTGATTTCTTTTTCATTTTAGTTTCCAGGCTAAGTTACTGGAGATAATTTGGAGACCATCAAAATTCCTCCAGAACATTCACAATGGCTCACCAACAGCAAGCTGGTAAAGCAGCCCTACTACAGAAAGTGCCTTCATAGATGAAGTTATGTATTTGTAATTTATACTGCTGCCCATGATTTGTGGCTTAACTCTCTAGACAGGCGGTTGCATTTTTGGTTGATATATTTTCTCTCAGATTTATTAATATAGCTTACAAAGTACTGTAAAAATGTTGTTATTATGATGCAGGTGACTCTTTTGCATAAATTGTTCTCAAGTATTATGAAATGTCCTGTCAAGATATCATAGTTCAGAGCTGACCAAAAATACACATTATGCATCTCTGAAAAGCTTTGATTTTCACAGCAGTGCACAGTTCTTCTCAGTATAATCTATGGTAAACTGCCAGGTTAAAAACTTCAACGACTTATAAAATGCCTCTAAAGTGATTTTAAAGAGATCACAGAAGTAGTGAAAGTTCATCTTTTTCATTTCTAAAACCCAGGAGGCTAACACTCTTTGAAATCTAACCATAAATATACATTTCTGTCCTGCCTGGAAACAATAAACCTATAAAACACACTGCTTTCTGAGTTCATTAGAATTTATTGTGAAAGCAGCATGTATTACATCTTATGAATTTCTATTTCATTCTGGTTAGGCTCTATTGTAAGTTTGATCCTTTCTTATTTTCCTTTCCAGGCAAATGCAAACTGTGCTTTAACCGTGTAAAAAATGTTACAGACTTGATCAGCTCTTCTATAAGGTTAGAGTCATGACTAATCTGTAACGTTTGGCAGCACTCTTGGAATTCAGTTTTAAAAGGCAGAATTTGTAATAGGTTCTAGTTATAGTATTCACTATGGCATACTCTCATTAAATGCATTATATACACATTATAAAGCTACAGTACATGCAATTTTTTTTTCTAATGAGTTTGCACAATCATCAGCGTTATAACAGAGGTGTTATTCCTAGATGGTAGTTTCAATTCTGTGCTGCAGTCCACTTGCTATAACAGCTTTAAAGACAGCAGTTCACTCTTTGTTGAAGGAAAGCTAATCTACATTTTCCACACAGAAAATGTATTTCAGGGATTTGTGATGCAGTTTTCCTCATCCTACCCAGTCAACATGTCACTGTATCCAAACTATAGGAGAACACATATGAGTAAACTGCACAGGGAAAATACAGTCTCATCTCCATATGCATTCACTCCTGTGCTTCCTGCTGAGACCTTCTGCAAATGTACCAATTAGCATCAGTTGTGTTGCTGACTTTCTGATCAGCTTTTTTCATACTGGCTGGCAAAGGCCTTTTGACGCAGAAGATGCTGATACAAATACAGAAGCCAGGCAAGTTGGCAGAAGTAGATCCATAGTCACAGTTAGAGCTACTGTACACTGCAGGTGTAAAAGAAATGTCCCTCTGCGTTCTGGTGATATGGTTCAGCCAGGAATCTCATCTACAGATGTGGATGTTATTAGGGGACTTGTCAGCATGGGTTGAAAAACACTACTCCACCAGTGCAAGCCACACATTCTCAGAGTAAAAAATACATGCATTCATCTTTTATAATGAGAAAACCATTTACTGCGCATAGTTATCTGTTAAAAAACACTTCGATGAGTTAACCTTTTTTTTTTTGCAAATAACTTTTAACTCTGCTTATTTTATAATCTTTCTTTGTATATATTTTTATGTGCTTTTTATGGGGTTCGTATTTATTACATGCCAAGTAATGAGACAAGCCCACTTCTCTCTGTGTCTTCAGAACACCACAAAAGTGGACTTTAATTGATGTATTTATGGAAAAGAAATAATTTTACATAAGGTGCATAAGTACCTTGTTAGAAAAGTACGCTTCTAGAAAAGTAAAAATCATACAAAGCTGAGATGTGAAAATTCTCCTAACCCAATATAGACTCTTTATATAATATGAGTTTTTTCAGAACAAACTGAATAAAAAGGTAAGTTTCTGATAGTGTATTAGATTGTACCTGTTCCAAACAAAATCGATCCAGTCATTATGCTCTTTCCTTTTCTTTTTTCTTTTTGTCTTCATCTTTGAAATAGACTACAAAGCTTGTAGAGAATCTCAGCAGGACTCCAAATCATTTTAACCTAGCCCAGCAAGATGTCTATTGGAACCACAGTTGTAAATATGGATTTTGAATTAAAGATCAACAATTATCTAGACTCAGACTTATTTTGTTTTCTTCACTGTTACCTAATTAGTCAAATCTTTATTTCTTTTTATCAGTTACATATGTCTTTTACTGGTAGTGTCCTTTGTCTACGTGAGATGGAAGCACATGTAAAAGCAACTAAAACTGTACTGAAAGCAAAAAAAAAAGAAAAAAAAACATAATAAAGAAATGAAAAAAAAACCCACCCAAGCCCTTTTCTATGGATATATGAGAGATAACAAGGAAGACAGAGGACTGTGTACACTGTTATGGGCATAAGCCCCTCCTTCCTAAAGCTATTAATCAGATAAAGGACTATTAATCTTTCTCTGGTACCAGCTACATATTTTTAAATTACATTACAAACCCAGACGATACGATGATTAAAAAAATCTAGATTAAAAACAATTACAAAAAGAGCTATATAACTTTCTTATAAATGAGAATGCATACACATAATGGCACTTACTCTGTGCAAACTTTGGAGGATTGTCATTAACATCTGTGAGTGTAATTGTCACTGTCGTAGTTCCAGAAAGTCCACCCATATGTCCTCCCATGTCCTTTGCTTGGATAACCACAAAGTATTCTTCTTTGGCTTCTCTGTCCATGTTGGGAAGAGCTGTTTTAATTATAGCTAGAATAAGGACAGGGGAAGAAGATCGTCAGCTACAGATCCAAATTCAGTTTTGCAGGTAATTTTATGTATACGGGTAAATTTTGGTATAAAAACAGTACTGCTAAAGGTCCAGTTAGGTTGTCTTTTAGTTCCAGGGACAAAAAAGAAATTCACGTTTTTCGAAACAGTATATTTGTGGTTGCTTACTTCAATTTAATTAAAAAGGCAAGCAAATTGCAGACAAAATTGAGAATTATTCATACCTGTGATACTTCTTTTTTTTCTTGATAAACCCTTCGGTTACTTTCCTATCTCCCACATAAATAAATCATTTTCCCATAGAACTAAAAAATTAGCATTAATAATGATGCACCCTGCAAATAACATTATTGTTTTAAATAAGATAACGCAGGTTAGCAGAGTTTGGTCTGCATTAAATTTTTTCCTTAACAGACCTAAAACATTACTTTGATTAGTTTTGTATAAATCCTATTATAACTTTTTTTCCATTATTATTTTTAGGCAGTTTCCCTGTACTTATTTTATGTTTTAAAAAACCAACACCGTAATTTACACAGTTACACCAGGCCTACAGAGGACTAATAAAAAAGATGCCACATTTATCATTCTTCATTTTACTCTAAGACATGTTAACTATTTCAATGAAGTGATCATTTTTCCTAGGCGTGTGTTTTAATTTGTCATTTAATGTATACAACTCTGTGTCCTTTATCTCTGGTATGAAAGATAAAAGAAAGATTAAAATACCTTAAAAAGTATCTACATCAGAATTCCAGCATGGGACTTTTAAAGAATTAAACTTGGGATTTTTTCTCACTGAAGATACTAAAACAATCTGTAATTTCAATATTCCTATTTACTGTCTCAGCCATAAACAATTTGCTAGAGGCTGAGTTAAGGATGAAGTCAAGTTTCAGTTTCAGATGTAATAAAAATATAAAAATAAATGTACTTTTCATTACTTTAACTGGAGATTAATGTTTTTAAACATTGAATATATCCAAATTATACAGGTTGATTATTACTGCTGAGCTTTCTGTGTTCAGTATCTACAAAACTGATGTCAGCAAAAGAAAGGTTGCATCAGTCTCTCTTATCAGGAAACATAACAAACACAAAAAGGCTCCATTGTCACCTAAATAAGTAACATGATCAAGACAAAGGCAGATTAAGACAGTTATGCATAGAGGATTTCAGTGATAACAACTGTGTATTTATTTATTTATTTATTTATTCACTTGTTCTCAGGCTCGGCTGCCAAGAAATACTGAAACTTTCACTCTATTTTTGGAAAACAATTCCACTCACTAAGTACTAATAGGCACACAGCACACAGAACATTAACTCATTGAGCATTCAACCTGTTCTACTTCAGTTCAACCCAGAAACATATTGAGAACAAAAACATAACCAGTTTCAGCATGCTATGATGGATAAAAACTATATGTGTCAAACAGGACTGTAGTTTAAAAGTGAGGTAAGAGAATTACTGAAAACTAATGTAAGGCAGGTAGACGACGTTGGAAAATTGTATTCAGAAAAGTTATCAATGGCTTTCTGTCAAAATGGGTAGATGGATGAAGTGGTTCATAGGGTTTGTTCTGCTTCTAGCATCAAATAATATTTTTTGAATGATGAAAGACAGAAAAAACTTATCAAGCCTTTTAGATGCTACAAAGTTGGGAGCAGTTGCAAGCACTGGAAGAAAAGGATTAGAGTTCAAAATAATTCTGACAGATTGGCTAGTCTAAAAAAGAAGGGTGCAACTCAGTTTGGCAAGCAAAAAGTATTTTGTGTGGGTGAAACAATTAACTTCACAATTACAATACAGCAGATGACTCACAAGAAAGAAAAGAATGAGGTGTCAAAAAGAGTTGAATATGAGTCAACTACATTTTGTCATAAAAAATGTTCAAACCTTTTCTGACGGTGTATTAGCTGGTATGTAATATGCAAGAACTGTGGAACAATCTTTTCAGTCCACTTATATTGGTAAGCTTACAGCTGGAACAGCATTTCTGGTTTTGGGTGCTCCTCTTCTGTATTGCAACTGATAAGGGGTGTCCAAGTCTATGAGAAAAAAATCTTGTCTGCGTCGTTTGGGGAAATATGATCACAGACTCTGCAGCCAAATATGTAAAAATTACTGACAGCTACTCTCCTATCCCGCTGAGAATAAGAGAGAAAATAATGGACCTAAAAAGTAAATGAAAAAATGGGTTTAAACTGAAGCATAAGAGATTTCACTGAAACATTAGGAGAACACTTCCTATACCAGAGAGCTAAGTAAGTACAGATAGAAAAGGCTGCCTGTAGAATTTATAGTATTTCCATCACTGAGGGTCTTTTAAGAACCTAACAGACAAGTATATGTTGAGAATGAGAAGGGGAAGATCTGATCTTCTGGGGGTAAGGGTGCTCACTGCATACTGCTTGAGGTCTCCCTTCATTTTGCTTAAAATAAGGCTTCATCTCTGTGCACTCTAAAATATTTTACAAACCTTAGGCCTCTGAAAAAATTAAACAGACATGTAATCAAAGGAATCAAAATTTGGCTACAAATCCTCTAACTAAAGCTGGAAACGTGAGGAAATGGGCTGGAAAAATAAATCACAAAGTAATATATTTGACCTGGACACATTCCATAAGTGGGCACACAAGAATCTAATGAAGCGTAACAAGGCCAAGTGCAAGGTGTTGCACTTGGGTCAAGGCAATCCCAGATATGAGTACATACTGGGAGAACTCCTTGAGAGCAGCCCTGCAGAAAAGGGCTTGAGGGTCCTGATGGGTGAAAAGCTGGACATGAGGCAGCAGTGTGCGCTTGCAGCCCAGAAGGCCAACAATATCCTGGGCTGCATCAACAGAGGAGTGGCTAGCAGGGAGAGGGAGGTGATAATCCCCCTCTCCTAGGCCCTTGTGAGGCCACCTCTGGAGTACCACATCCAAGCCAGGGACCTCCACTATGGGAAAAATATGGCGCTTTTGGAGTGGGTCCAGAGGAGCGCCATGAAGATGATCAAAGGGCTGGACCAGCTCTCCTGTGAAGACAGGTTGAAGGATCTAGGCTTATTCGGCTTGGAGAAGAGAAGGCTCCAAGGAGATTTCACTGCAGCCTCCAAGTACTTGAGATGAGCTTACAAGCATGAGGAGGACTGACTTTTTACACACTCTGATAGTGATAGGACAAGGGGGAATGGCTTTAAACTAAAAAAGCGGAGATAGGGGGTGATGAGGAGCTGGAACAGGCTGCCCAGAGCGGCTGTGGATGCCCCATCTACGGAGGCTTTCAAGGCCAGGTTGGATGGGATTCTGGGCAGCCTGATCTGTTGGTCAACAGCTCTGCCCATGACAGGGGGGTTGGAACTAGATGATGGTCACCTCCAACCTAAGCCATTCTATGATTCCAAGATATTTCTTCAAATAATGAGAATATCCTCAATATTGGAAGTTCCTTTTTTTTTTTTTTTTTTTTGCTGACTTGCTTTTCCTAAACAGCCATTGGTGTCACACTGCTCAATAGCAAATAAAACAGCTGCAGAATGGGATTTACTTTTACAGTGATCCTAAATACACACACTGAGCAATTTGCACAATCTGCCTCACAACTTGAATCAGTTAAAATGCTCCCCTGTGGACTACTTTCAAGAAACTATTTGGAAGAATATACACCGTCTCACACTGAAAAAGATCAGGGGAAAAGAAGCAATGTTACAGAGGCTATAGCTGATGAAGAGGAAGGGAATCAAGACGAACAACAGGAAAAGGGATCTGTTTACCACTTTTCAATTTCCTCTTCTGTTTTTTCAGGATCTCTTTATGATAACACTAAAAAAGTACACATAATAATAATTGAGAACATGGAATAAATCCAAGCAAGCACTATGCAAAATTGGAATCTGACCCTGAAAGGTTTTCTTAAGAATCTCATTCATCTCTTGTGTTTTGATGAAGACTTCCTGCTATTTCAACTGGTTTGCTTTGGAACTTTCCCTTCTTCATTTGGGAAGAGCTAAGTAATTGCTTTCATCTTCCTTCCATGCTAAAAACTTCGTGGAGTTTCTTATTAAATATAACAGTCATTTAGGACCAAAACTTCTGCAAAATCAATCTTGTGATTTCTTCAGAGAGCCACGAGATGTATTCTTTGTTCTCCCCTGAAACACATTGACTTCAGATATTTTAGCAGCTCATAAAAAATATTCACTTTGAGACCTCTGGAAAACCCGCACTATAATTCCTAAGAAATGAATAGATCACTACTAAGTTTCTTGAAATTTAAAGAAATTCAAGTCCTTTGAGGATGTCATACAGGCATAATTCTACTATTTTAAAATTCAATTTACCCTTCAAGTAAATCATAATCTTTTAAATAAAAATTATCATCAAATATTCACATTTCTCACTAAGTTTTAATGCCTCTAGGACTTTTCTAGGAAGACAAGAAAAATATCTGTATTCACTATATCGGTTGGTTAACTTCATAGACAAATTATCAATTACAGAAGTATCTGAACTACCTTCAGATGGAGATGTATTTAAAATCAAAGCCATTAACCACAGTAAAAATAGAGACTAGGTGAGGAATTGAATGCTATGTTATACAATTCCATGTGGAGTGATTCTGTGACATTTTTGAAATTATTTTTAAGAGAAAAGCTAACTGTGCATAATTTATTAAAATGTTTACTTTTTAAAATTGTATGGGGAAGGTGGCACCATCTGTCTCTCTGTTAAACAAAGAGATGAAGGTCGAATATTGTTCTATTAAGTCTCTAGCTTCTTGTGTAACCTACAAAATATTTTATCTTCTTTTTCAGCTCACATTACCTCCATTTATGCATTTTTTCAGTTCTTACTTTCTTTTTGAAGTAGACCTTGCAAGCTTGCCATTGTGCATAAATGAACACCTACCTTTCTTTCACTAGATATGTTATTGTTCAAGAATATCACAGTCAGATAGAACCTGCTATAGTACTGCCATTTCCATTTCAGATGAACTTGGATCTGAGTTTTACAGTATGGAAAAAAACACTTTCATCTCTTACTAGAGACTTACCATTTCTTTTTCCCTGGGAACAAATTTTCACCGGCACAGTGAAAGGGTCACCCCTTGCCAACTGAGAATGAATGCAGTAAATAACCATATAGCACTGCACTTACGAACTTTCTTTTCTAGGATCTTATTTTCCATGATTTTCAAATAATTCTCCTAGACACTACAGAAAGTAGCTTTTGCTTCTTTTTCTGATGTTTTCCAAATCTAGCTATGTAGCTCAATTCCACTCTCTCTTTCAGTCTCTTGAAGTATAACATTATTTATATATAAATCCCCTGTTTTTCTACTCAGCATGAGGAAAATTGTCATACTAATTATCTCAATAGCTTTCTAAAGTGATGGAGGTATTACTCGGAAATGCAAGACATAAATGTGGTATCTGTTTCTTTTTTACTACTATGATTAGATATACTCTAGGAGTAGAAACCACTTTTTTCAAATGTCAGTCTGTCTTGATCTTAAGTCACTCATCTTTACCAACCACAGCCTGTCAAAACTGTTTTCACATCTCTCCAGAATGATTTAAAATTTTCTTTATTAATCAGAAAAGACAGCTTTTCCCACTACTGAAGGACCCAGTCCTACATACCTTATCCATAATGGTTGTACTTTACAAGTAAAAAGCAAGAACTGTAGGGCTGACCCTCAGGTCTGCTGCACCAGCAGTTTGTCACTACAATTCCCTCTCTAATGGGCTGTCACCAAGACAACTCTCAGAATCATCAACAGTTCTCTGTACAAACACCTTACCACAACTCCAAATGCTGCACAGCATATTCAGCATGTAATGATTAGAAAAGGTTCCTGCTAGTTTGAAAATATACTCTGAATATACTCTGTTTGCAGTATTGCACCTAAGTGCATGAAGTGCTATACAGACAGAGCTAAAGGTGCTGTAACCAAGTGTTGTGATCAAATACAAACTCCAGAAATCCAGCATGTGCTCTTGCCACACTGGGAACGACACTGTTATCAGGGCTGCGTGAACCTATTTTCTATATGCTAATACACACATCTGCCTTCTTGCCCAAGGAATTAGTTCATACATCTTATTGGCTATGACAGAACATCTACCCATCCCAGCTTATACTTCCGCAATTGTTTCAGTTAAAAGATTAGTAATTGGCAGGGATATCACAGCTGCTCTCATTAATGTAGAAAGCAGTAGTTCAATCCAGGCTGTGACCAATGTTGAGCAACATCTATCTCTCCACCAATCCCACCAGAGTTTAAATTTAAACTATTTGGAAACTGAACTTTTAGAAAAAGTCTGTTGAACATGAATTAGCTCTGTTCCTAAAAAATCATTACTTTTCCTTACAGCTGAATGTTATTTCCTGTATCCAAACTATTTTCCCATCTCTCTGTAATCTGAAAATGTTGCCTTGTCATTTTATCACGAGTAACTACAGAAACAGTGCCCATGCCTCTCTTTCATTAACACCTCTCAAATATTTGTAGAGTAATTTCATATCCTCCTTTAATCACCTTTTACCCAGTTTATACAAATTAAGTTCAATCAATCTTGTACTCTAAGTGATGTTACTTAGTCCCTCTCACCTTAGCTACACTGCTTTGAACTTTCTTCAGCATCTCAGTTCAGTACTCTCTGTTGTGATGATGTGTCTCACCAGCACTACATACAATATTGTGAGGGCAGTTTGTGCTATTATAGATACTAGCATTAATAAAATGGACATTAAGAACTAGATAGAAGGGATAGTGTGTAACATCACAAAAATGCCTGTAGCTCAAAAGTTGTGGACATTTACTCTCATTACCGTACTTATTTTTATTCTGCTGAACTGTATTTTAAAGTCTTGATATAGGAAGATAATAAAGATTGTGAATAAAAACAGAAGATTCATATCTGACTCCAGCTGAATGCCATTTTCAGTCCTCCTAGGCCTACTCTTTTATAATCTGAATTTCAAAACTACAGGGAGTCTCACATTCATCACTGTGGTCCAGACAGGGCCATACACTAACGCATTAAAAGCTCTATTGAATATCTTTGTTGGTGATCTGGATGAGGGGATCGAGTGCATATTCAGTAAGTTTACAGATGACACAAAGTTGGGAGGAAGTGCTGATCTGCTTGAGGGTAAGAAGGGCCTATTGGAGGGGTCTGGACAGGCTGGATCAGTGGGCTGAGGCCAGTTGAATGAGGTTCAACAAGACAAGTGTCAGGTCCTGCACACTGGTCACAACAATCCCATGCAACACTACAGAGTGGTGGAGTGACTGGAAAGCTGGGGATCTGGGGATATTAGTCAACAGTTCTTGATGGCTGCTGAACATGAGCCAGCAGTGTGCCTAGGTGGCCTAGAAGGCCAACTGCATCCTGGCTTGTATCAGAAATAGTGTAGTCAGCAAGACAAAGAAGGTGATTGTCCCTCTGTACTTGGCACTGGTGAGGCTGCATCCCAAGTACTGTGTTTAGCTTTGGGTCTCTCGCTACAAGAAAGACATTGAGGCCCTGGAGTGTATCCAATAAGGACAACCAAGCTGGTGAACAGTCTGGAACATAAGTCTTATGAAGAGCAGATGAGGGAACATCTTTCAAGAGGTTGTAGAAGGTGATAAGGGTCTCCCCTGAGCCACCTGAAAGGAGGTTGTAGAAGAGTGGGTTTTGGCCTCTTCTCCCAGGTAACTAGAGATAAGAGGTAATGGTTTTAGATGCACCAGGGGAGGTACAAGTTGGATATTGAGAAAAATTTATTCTCAAAAGGGTGCTGAAATATTGAAACAGGCTGCCCAGGGAAGTGGCAGAGTCACTGTCCCTGGAGATCTTCAAGAAAAGTGTAGATGTGGCACTGAGGGACACGGTTTAGTTGGCATGGCGGAGATGGGTTGATGGTTGGACTAGATGATCTTAGTGGTCTTTTTCAACCTTAATAATTCTATGATTCTATGATTTAAAATCTGTTCTTTTTCATATACTGTAAGGCTTTATCCTCAAATAATACACTGCATTTTCAAGTGCATTTCATGTAATTTGCCTTGTTCATATATTTCATGTATGTGTAGGAGTGACATTATTTAAGTAAGTTCATGTGAAATGTAAATAAGTGAGACACAGCTGAAAATGTATTTTCTCTGCCATTTCTATATTGTAGAACACAGTGTCACTTCATATTATGTTCCATTATGGTAATCTTACTTTAAAGTTGACAGTCACGATTTAATACGTTTGAAAAAGCTTAGAAGTGAGAAGTATACTTCAGTTACTTCTAGGAAGCCCCTCTCAGCATTTTGACTGTCAGTATTTTGATTACGAGAGAATACACACAACTCATATGATAATACACAGTAGTCAGCAAACCTGACATCAGTTAGTCAGATGAAACAATAATGACTATATTTTAGTTCACTGAGAGTTCTGTTATTAATATGATATCACCACATTGCAAGCTTAGCCTTTCATAGAAAATCTGAGTCTTTGTAATGTATTATTTATGTTTGCTCTCTAACCAATGGTCATATTATAATTCACCTATGATAAGGGTAAAAATATTCAGAACAAGCCATTAAAAAAGCATTTACCCTAAGCCATATTCAGAGTACTGAGTGAAAAATAACTTCTGAATTACCTTCTTTCATGTGCCTATAACTCATAGCAAAGAATTTGCAAACTAGAACTGCAGCAGTATATGTATTTTTCATCTAAGGTAATGGAAAATTATTGTTTTATGGGTCACTTATCAGTACTTCATTCTGCACACCCAGTATTATAGAATTGTTTCAGTAAGGAGGTTGAGAGTACTGTTAGAATTTCAACCAAGAATTGACTCACACAGGGACTAAACCTAGTTAACGTCAAGTTAGCAAGAAAAAAAGTAAGTAATTGCTTCCTTCCTTGTATTTACCCTCAGGTGTAGCAGCCCTTTCTACCGTAGACATGAAGGACACCATAGGCATCTTACACCTCTGCTCTCTCTTTTTGATGATGCTTAAGAGTACTACGGAAGAGATAATTTGGACTATTCCCGGTGGAGTACTCTCAATGTACCATTAAAACAAAGCAGGGAGGTAAGATGATCTTTACTTTGAGCCAGCAAATGAAGAAAACTGTAGGTTGTACAGCCCTATCTATGGCTGTCCTGGTGTTGGTAGCTGCACAAGATCTAAATCTAGTTTTGATTTCTAATAAACAAAGCAAATAAAAGGCCATTCATCTAGAAAAATACTTGGTAAGTAGCTATACTTCAACATTTGAAGCACTCCTATAAATGAAAGAAAACATCTACATCCTTAAGAGGATCACTTTAACGTAGACCACTTCTTAGAATACTGATTCAATTCTGGGGAATACACAATATCTGTATTCAAAATCAATTCTGTTTCAAATGTATTGGAAAGACTTTCCACTTAACAAAGCTCCTAACAAAATGTTAGTCCAGAGAAGATGTAATGACAGACAAAAAAAAAAAAAAAAAAGAGTTCAGGTTTGATTTGTTTTAGACAAGACTAATCTACCTCACTCTTCTGGTCTTTCACCACAGTGTCCAAACATCTTCCCACATGGAAACTTTAGCTGGCTTCTGAGTACTACAAACAAATGTGTAATATAATGCTTTTTCTTGGCCTAGTTACTAGGAGAAAAAATATTAGTTTTGATGGTTCACATTGCTAGTGTTAGATAAATATAAGGAAACAACTGAACACCTATATACTTTCTGTTTGCTTTGGAAATATTCTTTTTGTTAAATTGCGCCTTCTACCCTATCTGTCCATGGTAACAGCAATACTGTCCAAATGATATAGCTGCTAAACAAATGCATGTGTTTTATGCACCACTAGCTCTAGAAGGCGAAATATTCAGTGCCACAAGATACTGCAAAGTTGTAGCTATCTTAGTGTAATTCCATCAGCATTTTGAGTCTGCATGTAACAAATCATAAACTCTCTCTGGTAATATAATAAACATTATTATACCCTTGCTCTAAAATTCATGTATTACCGAGAAAATTAACTGCATAGTTACATTCTTCTGAAATCAATACTTCTCTTCAGACACACCATGGCTATAGGTCTGCTGCCTTTTGAAGCAATCTTTCTTCATCATGCACAGTATACGGCTGCAGTATCCACAGGATTACCTGCATCTGATTTGCTTAATGACTAGATTTTTACATCCGTTTGTTGTTTATACATTCTAAACAACAAATGGATGCTGGAGGGCTCTCTCTGTTTTGACATTTAATATGGCTAATAGATTTCTAATTCTCCAAGCGTATGAAGATATGTCATAAATTTTGAAAACATTAAGCATTACAAACAACGAATAAACCCTTTGAACACGACAGAAACAGCTGCATACTCTTCAGTTTAACAAACTCTCCTGTGTGTAGCTGTAAGAGTAGTACTGTAGTTATATTACAGATGAAGACTGCTACATGTAGATGGCAAAGAAAGAGAAGATGGTCTCAGTTCATAAACTCATTCAGTTGTAATGATTTACAGAAGAACATAATCGATGCTCTACAAAGATCTAAAAAAATAGGGAATCAGAAATCATTTGTTCACTCAGAAACAACTCCCATTATATGGAGCAACTTACCCAGAGACTGTGGCAAAGCCACTGTTGAATTCTTTATGATTACATCCCCTTTGGAAAGTAACATGTTATTTTCATGGTAACTGAACTCTACTGAAAGGAATATTTATAACTGGAAATGAAGGTAGGAGGAGGAATTTAATGCTAGTAAAACAGGAGAAAAATCATGATTTTCAGGTTCACCAAAAAGCTTTGAGTTTTCTCTGGCTTTCATGATAATGAAAATGACTTTCCTGAGTAATGAATGGTTATTTCATTGGATTAAGCATAAGTTTTTAATGCAGTGCAAATAATAAACCAGAGCCAAATTAAATGATTTTTTAGGTCTGGAAAATTTTCTTTCAGGCTATTTCATGTGAAAGGACAGAAAAATGCTTTAAGTAGTTGGAGTATATACTCCATTTCAGCTGATGTGAAGAGGTAAAGCAATAATGGTAAGCACTTTATGAACATTCCAAGGTAGAAACTGTGAAAGAGCCTACATTTATTTCTCCTCTAATTAATATAACTAACATAAGGCATTACTGCAGACAATAATTTGTAGTAGAAAAGAAAACAAAATCATGTATTTTGACATTTGATGTCAGGGATCTTTCCATAGTTGTATTTACGCCTGACATTTGACAAGTCAGTCAGTATGAACTAAGGGGCTTCACTGGTAACAACTTCTTGATACGCTTATTTTTGAAATAAGCTACTGTTTTTTCACAGCACTGTGCTGGAGTTATTTTTTTGCAGAACTCTTATTTTACATTCACCATAAAATCAAATAATGAATTATGATCCTGAGACTGTTTTCATACCGAGGACAGTTTTCCTTCAGCCAGAAGAAAATAATTTAATGGATGAATCCCATTTATTGATCTACACTACCTTCCTCAAGTCCTTGCAAGCTAGGGCATTTCTGGGATAGGAAAAAGATGTTTTCCCTCACAATCTCAATAAAAAGAAGTAAAGAATTTCCACATTTTAAAGAGTGCTCTTGTTCAGAAAACTGTGCACATTTGATCTATCAAAACATCCTTTAATAATTTATCCTAGTATTTATTTCATAACCCTGTTGATCTGCACAAGTAAATGAATGTTTACTTCTGCTTTACTTCTTTATGGCCACATAAATTCAGATGGCTTTTTTGTATGCTATAAAGTGAGTTATAGTTTTATTCTCCTTAGGAGACCACAGCTGCTTTACTCAGTGATTAAAAGCAGCATCAAGTAACAGATGAAAGAATATAACAAATAATATCAAATGGCTTTAAAAGAACACTTCTCAGATAAAACTAAGTCAATTCTCTTTAAGTGTGACTTATGTACAGCAAACGGGAGGGAATGGATTTATTAGCACCTCTTTCAGATGAGTCACTCAAGACTTTAAAATCACAGATAAATAAAGTCACGCAGGCTAAGTGTATGCTAATAAAACTTCATATACTCAGTATCATGTCCTTTCTTTCCTCAGATCCAGCCAGTCAAGAAAGAAAAGTATTTTTAATGAGAATACACAACATATTCACTGAAATTCCAAGCTAAACAGTACTTTCTTTAGCTGGAAATACTATAGTCTCTTTTTGAAAATCACATTGTGTTCACTGAATTCCTCAGGCCAAGTCTTCAGTCCCTAATCAGTTATAAGTCACACAACACTTCTACTACCTTCAGTTTTGCATCAGTAACTTCTGTAATAATATCATTACTATTACTTGCATTATCATTAATACAGATTTTTCTTTGTCTTTTCACACAGTCAGACTCTGATGGGACAAGTGTAAGACACGCAGTAACTCAGTCATGCTGACAGACATACTTACCCTCTCTGCTTATGTGCATTATATGTAACATGTAAGAAGTACAGTCATTTGAGTAAATATAACCCAGGGATTCATATTCAGTTACCTACCTGTATGTGGTTCAATGGAAAAGTAAGGCTGTCCTTCCAGAATGCTATAAACCAGCTTGGCACTGTTTCCATAAACTGGATCATCTGCATCTGTAGCTGTTACTTTAGTAACAAAGGTGCCTAAATAGAAAGAATATATATGATTAACATTTACAGTCTTCCTGGTTATGTGCATAATTTATTCAAAAATAATTCATTTCTTCGAAACTCTAGAGAAATTTGTGAGGTTTGCAATGATTAAAAATAAAGAAAATCCACAATAATAACAAAAAAACCCTATTCATTGAACTCAGACAAAACTTTTTCCTTCAGGATGATATTTGCCAGCAGACTGAATTTCTGGATAGAGGAAAAACCTTTCTAGAACCCGTATCATTTAAGGTTTCTTTGCAGAATGAATTTAAAGCTACCTGATAGACCTGTAGAGACTTCAAGAATCATATCAAAGGGATATGAAATACAAGGTTAATAATACAATATAATATGTTGCATTTAAGATTTGCAAAATCACATTTGAAAGAAGCTTGCCAAGTTACAGTGACTGCACAGAAAAGCAATAATGAAAGGGATTCTTTTTTTCTTCTCTTGGCTTGCAGCCATAGCAATGGTTTGATGTGGCCACACTGACAGTGTGAGGACAACATTTATTGTTTCTGAAATGAGTTCCTGCCACTGAGGGGTCCATTGCCCAGCCAGAGCCATAAATTCCATACTCTATCCAAAAATAAGGAAGAAAAATTTAAAGAAATTACCCTCTTTAGTTTCAGGCAACATAGCATATTCAATTTATGTAATTAGCAAAACTCAGCAGGTTCTCTAAGCATGGTGCAGAAAGCTTTTTTTTATGATGACTTAAAAATATAATGATGACATTAATTAGGCTAGCAGTAAAGACAGTATCTATATAGGACAAGAGTAAGAAAGAGGTTAAAGGCTGAATAATGTTTCTCATGTTTAAAAAGGAAAATACTTATAGCACCCACCAAAATACTCTCATTGACAGGTGTGCCTGTAAAATGTCTCCTCTTCCTTCTTAAACTTTGTGCTGCTGAATCCAAGTTAAACCTCACTTTTGGACAGGAACAGTAAACTAGATGCAGAAGGGATCCCTTTGGCATGTTATTGCATTGTGCTCTTCTCTACTTTCTCTGTGCGTCATTTTGCTGGCATGGTTTTGGACAGCTTCATGCACTAGACTGCATGCAAATTATTTAGAGAATATTTACATATTTTTGAGATAATTTGTATCCCAAACAATAGCTTCCATTTCAGGACTTCGTACTTGTCCATTTCAAGAATCAGGGTAAAATATATGGCCAACAGGATTTGGCCACACTGCTCATGAAATGGAAGTTCCCTGGAACCTGAAGTTGTGGACAGTTTGCTGCATGAGATAATTCCCAGGGGAGGGAACGTGTGTGGATGAGTGGAAGAAACACAGCTCATTAGAGGGGAAAAAAAAAAGCCTATGGATTGTACTGGTCACTAATTTTGACTACAAATTTATTCAATCTTTGAAGAAGGAAAGGAGATCAGCCAGCTGTCATTCACGTTCTATGATGGCCCCATCTGGCAGGAAAGTGCCCCAGTAGCTTCTCTCCTGCTGCTCAGCAGTGTCCAGAAGAATCAAGGTGGCCTGCAGCAGTTGTACAATATGTAGAAGAGGAACACAATGCTGATGAGTATTAAATTGCTTCTGTTTTTGACAGATGTTTGCAGAACTTGTACTTACAAACTTCTATAGGTTATCTGTTTTGAGGCTTAACTATTTCTGATGTTGAAAGTTGGGCACCCTATCCTTTAACCCCCACTGGACCTGAGGAAAGGACTTTATTCTCAATTTGATGGTTTGGTTGTATGGAATTAACACGGGAAATTTGTTCTCTGACCAACTACCAATTACAAACAGACAATGCCTGGAACAAACACAATACCTACAGCCTACAGATGATGAATGGTGTACAGGAGAAGAAAAACAGTGATAGGGAAGCAACCATGGGGTGCACTCAGAGGCCATTGTATAGGCTACAGAAAACAAATGAAATGGGTGACAGTGGAAAAAAGTATGCATGAAGCCTGAATTTGGATGTTGCAGTACCAGGAGAACAAAAGGATCCCTTGTGCCTTGACCACAGTAGTCTCAAAGCATGAAAAGTTGTAGCTACTAGAATTGTCTCACATATTTAAATTGCATTGGCTCACCCTCTGCACTCATATTCCAACTAGAAGATCACTACCTTGTAGTTCCTACAGAAAGCAATTTCTTATCAATCTGTGTCTTCGCTTTTGCAGAATTCAGGCTATAGCCCTACTATCCCAGTAAGACACGCCCCACAGTTCAGAGCTGCTGTCCTGTATGTAGTACTGATTATGAGTGCAGAAGTCAGTGCTTCAGCACTGCATGAAACCAGCAGGTGAAGTACTAGGTTTCTGTGGGAGAGGCAACTATTATGAAATTTTTGTGTTGTACCCTACTAAGACAGAAGATGTTCATGAAGAACATCATACAATGGGACGAGGCTGGAATATGATAAGGCTCATTCATAGAACAATGAACATTTTTGTTAGTGTATTTTATCTAGTGGCGGCTCCACTTTGTTTCCATGATATTCTATTCTATACACAAAGGAAAACAAAGAATTGAAATAGTTGACTTCTCTGAGATTGTGTTTGATTTGCTTAGCTGGCTTTCACTTCAAAGGACTTTAAAAATAATTACATTGCTTGTTTAGAAAGATTTGATATATAATGTCTATTCTTTTCTTATTTCACTAGAGAATTCCGTAAGACTTATAGAGATATTTATTTCAAGATTTCAAAACTTAAATGGGTATACCGATTCTTTGATAAATGCATCCTTTATCCCAAGTGTTCATTAGACATTAAAGTTGAATACATCTTAATGAAACAAGCAATCAGTGTCTAGCATCTTTTCCAATTCTGATACTCCAGTCTTAAAATTTCTTTCTTGATAGAAAATAATTTAATCCCTTACTGAAGCACCAAGCTAATCCAAAATTTATGCGTATATAAAAACATACATAAAACTGAGTATTCCCATTCACTGTTTATATACATAAGAGGAGGCAAAAAATAGCATACCCTTCTTTTTCTTTTCCAGGTCACTTGAAGTGTGACTATAATCTTGCCTAATAAAACTAATGAAGGGAAGAGAAAAATAAAATACTCTCCCAGCTCCTAAAACCAATTTCTTAGACTGCCAGTCTCTGCCACACTGCACTTCATTTCCTACCATTATACACAGCTCTGAGGTCTCTGAAATTCAGTTGTTTGCTCCCAACAATCTTACTGATAAACATTGTTTATAAAAGCAATCATGAAACAAAAGTTAAAGAAACTACCTCCACAACTGAAAGTAGATAGTTAAAATTTAAGCTATGTTAAATCTTATCACCTTTCATTAGAATTTTTTGTTTTATTCTATTACTCAAGTCTTGTGGAGGTGTGAAACATGCCACATGAGTACATTCATACTGGCAATAGTAAGTACATAAAGAAGCAAACTATGTTCTGTTTGCAGCTGCAGGGGATGTTGCTACATCAGTGCTGCTCTGGTCCCACTGCAAGATGCTCAGGGTCCAGAAGAAATAGCACTCTATGCCACCGGGTGACAGAGCCTTTTTCAGCTAAGCATGAAAAGAAGATTTGAAGAACTGATAAAATTCTGAGGGTGCAACTAACGCAAAAGAAAAGAAAAAAAAAAAGGAACTCAGCCACCATAGCTATTATTTAAACAATCTCTCTAATGCAGCAGAACTCTCTATGCCTTGGACTAGAGCTTTGGATTATCAATATTTAAGTAGCATTTTACAGCCCTACAGACACTGTAGTTAGAAACTACATGTATAGAAATATTTTTACATGCATAATGTACTTAAAGTTTTAAAGATAAAAGTTTTGCATTGAAAAAGCAGTAAGAATCCATTTCTGTAGTAAATGCTCTTTAAAAAGCAATGTTCTGGGTTCTCCCCAGCAAATAAAAAGCTAAAGTTTCTGTTTCTGTTTAATTGAGACTGCATTTGGCTTGTGTTTGCTTCTTCGTCAATGCTACAACAAACTCATTTAGCTAGAGACTATAAATTTGAAATGGTGCCATTTTTACAAGAAAGCTGCTATTATAGTCCAAGTCACTGTTGCCCTAATTACAATAATATAGCAGTTTTATATAATCTGGCCCAACAACCTAATTACGGTTACTTCCTTTTAAAAATTTAAAATACTTAATATTGCCTTATGTAATACAAAACATTTTTTTTTTTTTTTATAAATGATGCAAATTTTAAGATGCTCAGTTAAAAACTTCCTGCATTTTTTTCTGAGGTACACTTTTGCAATGCTAATTACCCTGTGATTAAATATGGACTGTAAGGAGATTCATCAGATTTTAATTAATGAACACTTCTAATGTGATTTAGCCATTAACCATTGCTGAATGTTTTACCCTGTTAGTGTCAGGTTTCATAGTTTCTCTTTGCAACAGGCTAGCAATCAGAGGCACAATTAAAAATAAAGGCATTTTTATATGGTTAGGTAAGAAAATCTGTGTTTGCTGGCAAACTAAGATTAAAAGCCTTCATAAAAGTAAGATGTGTGCTCAGCCAGAGCTCTTCTGTTGTTTTGCATGTGTTTTTATGTGCAAGTCAGGATACAGATTCTGCACATTAGTCAGAAAGAAAAATGCATATGCTGCCACACGGAGTAGGGAAGCAAAGATTTTTCGGTGTGGCAGTGAAATAAGCACACTGAAAAGAAATCAAACTTGCATGTTTAGAGGATGTAACACATAGTCAGTGCCAAAAATTTACATGAATCCATATTCAGTGAAGCAACCATTTTGCTGAAAGACTGCAATGGCTGGTAAAAATGAAAAATGTGGCCATGATGCAAGTTAGTAGGACTACATTTTCTCATTTTCCATGGTACTTCTGTTTTCTTTGCTCTTCTGATGCCCTTTTTAGTCTACTCCACTCTTTCTCTCCTTTCCAGACCTTGATGGGCTGAAATCTCCATTTCATTCAAGAGATCTGATTACAAATCTGACAGGGCATTAAGAGCACATTTGCATGAAAAAGACCTACCATTATTTAACAACTGTTTTGTTTTTCTAAGAGGATCATTGTGCTTCCAAATCTCTAGCTAGATTTTGAGTTTGCCTGATAGTAGCCGTGTAGTCATCAATGGTCAAAGCAAAGCATTGTTTGTATTCAGCAGGTCAGATAAGCATTCTTTCCAAAATGAAGCCTTTTCTTCACTGTCCTTCTTTGCTATAATCTCACAGGTAGCATGACAGTTGTTGTCATGGTAACTATTTTTTATTGAATAAAACTGCAATAATCTCATAAAAACCTGTATAACTTCTTGACATGTAAATTATTACTGCCTCAAAGCCGAAGGAAGTTATTCTTATTTGTTTTTTTTACCATCACTGATTTTTTTTAAATATAAAACCAGAGTTTTAAGCTTTATTGTCCTATATTATTCTGCATGAGGCCATTTCTTAAACACAAAACCTATGAATTAGAATTTTCACTAGCCAAATAAACAGTTTACATATGGAATAGAATTCTGCATAATGCACTTCAGCACTTCTTAACATATGCAAAATACACACATAATATTATGACTGATATTTTAAATTGCATATCTTGGTGTGTATGCCGATATATATGCGCATTTGAAGCACAAACTATGTAAACATACATATATGCGGGTACATCGTATGAGTGTTTAAGGGCTCTTTTGAGGATTGTATGTTATTTCACTCCTACCTTCTAAACCAGTCCTTCAATTCATTTTTCTTATTATTAAGAGCTGTTTCATTTCAAAACTCTAAAAGCCCAACACATGCATCAGAACTCACAATGCAAGTCCTCTCCCAAAGATTCTGTGAGCTGAGTACCAGGAAAGGCTAATGAGACAGCTGAAGTGAGACAAAGAGATGACAAGAAGATGCATATTACACAGGGAAGCAATGCTGTCATCACACTGTGGTGCTGCTGCTTGACCTACCTGCTCTCAGATTGCCCATAGAGCTGCCAATACGTTGGCATGGAAGAGTTTTAAGGATTGCTCTGAAAGCAAATGACAGAACCCTTTTATGGGTTTTCAGGAGATCACCCCATACTTAGAGCAAATAAATAGAAAGGTATTTGCTTTTCAGGAGTTCAGTGGACACTTCGCAGTGGTGGAGACCTTAATGCAGGTGGAAGAGGGCACTCTGAGAGGTGGTAAGGAGTAGAGTTACAGGCTAGAATGGTCCACTGAAAAAAAAAAGGACAGAACATGCTTGTCATGCTAGAAAGAAAGGAAGCAAGGATCTGTTCTATTATATCTAAAGTAGAATCATGTACACAGCCACCCTTAGAGGGAGAAATGAGAAGGAAAATTTTGTGTACTTTACAGATGCAGTGGTGGTATGTGGGTGATGAGAACCATATAAATACATAGATAGATACAAGAATTCACTTAATCTTCTGCAAAGAGAAAAACAACAGCAAAATCTTCCCTACAATGAGATATTGTGCAAGGAGGAATAACTCCCCAAGGGAAATAACAGAATCCTCCTCACTCCTCACTGAAAGTTCACTTTATTGCGCAGGATGCTAGATAATGTGTTCTAAGGGAAAACCCTAGAAAGACAGGAAAATTAACTAATAGGGTAATTTGTCTTTCCTGGTTGTAATTTATTTGACTCTAAGTAGTGAAATACTGTGATGCTGTCATGATCTTGTTTATGATGATTAAGGAAAGGAAGGAGGAAAAGAGCATTATTCATACAGCTTGGTTTAGGCTCAAATGGACAAATTAGGCGTCTGGTTATACTCGGCTTCTGCTCTATCCAAGGGAGGGAGAAGAAATTTCTCTTTGTTCCTTGGTTGACCAGAAATAAACCAAAATTATACTACTCAGATAATACAAATGTATGTCTACTCTTTTATATGCATGTACTCAAAATAGATCATACCAGTCTATAATACCTCCCAGAACTTCATTCAAGTATGCTGGCACACCAACACGCAAGTGCAAATGTTGCAAGAGTTCTGTTTTCATTTACTTTATATTCCATATATACATACCTATGTATTATATTTGTACTTATTATATTATATTATATTATATTGTAAGTGTATTTATATACTAATATAGACATCATACATATTTTCTGAAATGAATTGCATTTGATATACTTAATATTCAATTAAAAATTAATCTAAAACATTCAAGTAACAAAGTATTGTTTGTTTGTTTTGAGATCTGAGAGCTCAGTACACTACAGACCTATGGGAAATGGTAGATACAGCCCAAAAGAAGAGAGAGTTTAAAACAGAAGTTAGAGTACTTCCACAGTCTTGATTAAAGAAGAGACCTGGAAGTAGACGGGATCAGCTCAGTCAGTAGCCAAAATAATCACTATGATAAACTATGAAATACCACACAAGAAAATGCAATAAACTGTTTCCACCAGGAAAACTTTTTCATGCGTGCGGGAAACTAAGTCAGGATTAGATTCTTAATCAAGAGAGGAATTGAAGTTGTTGGTTTCTTCTACATAGCTTAGAAAATTAATGAAATGTTTTAAAAATGTTAATGTGCAGCACGCGTGTAAGTCAAGATCTCTGAAAAACTGAATACCCTACAACATGTTAGAAAGAAACTTTTTAGATAGCTCATATACCATTTTAAGGACGTTTTATCATGTGAGGCAAATGGTGAAAAATATATTGCATGTAAATATGTAAGCGTAAAGGTATGAAAGGAGAAAAATGCCTTCTGTACATCCCACAGACAATGGAGCAAACTGGCAGCCTTCAGCACTTTGCAGCTGTATAATGAGGACTGAAGGAAGCATGACTGTGAAATCTAATAAGCTGCATACTTTACAATGTTTTTGTGCATAAATTAATTGTTTTGGGAACTCTGATGCTGCCTTTTTAACACTACCTTTTGGGAAATAAAAATGTTTTACACTGAAAATACATATTTAGATCTAACGATACAGATAATTCTTTGGCAATTATCCTTACTGATGTTACTTACTGCTTGGATTTACCTCATGTGAATCTAATAAGAAAGGACGCTGTATTTTCATTTTTAGGATTGACAGTTTGTTCTTGTTACGACTTATAAAATGGTGTCATTAGAGAGCCTGCAGGTATTCCTTTATAAATTCCCTTGAGTGACTGTAAGGATTAGAATACAGTTTGTAACACCACAAACAGTAGAAGTGTAAAATACGTTCTATATTCAACTTTAAGAGTTAGGTTTTCTTTTCAGTTATTTTTTATTCTCCCTTCAGATATCATCTTCACTATGGAATATTAATTGACATTTGCAAGAGATGTGGGAAACAGTTCTTCTTTTGTTCAGGACTTTTGGAAAGACTGCTTGTCTCTAATCAATTGACTATTTCATCAGCATTCAGCCTGTGTGAGGTCCCCAGGCGAAGACAGTAAAATTGGACAATCACTGTACACTTTATTTCCAAGCAGAAAAATTGTACCATAAGGCTTGTTGATTTCAATGGAAGTTTCAGGTTATGCTGAGGTTTATTATATAAAAAATATAAATAAATAAAAAAAGCAGTCCTGGCTGTTTACAGCAGAAATTCTTTCATTTATATCTTTCTGTTGTGGAAACAGCAAATGGCTGGTATAATCTTGCAGCTTTTTGATGATATGCTTGCTTTGTTTGATAGAGTGTAGCCTATAATGCCAGCAACGATAATCCAGGTTACAAAAGCAGAGTCTGAAATATTGGCTCCTCAGGCCATTGTGGAACAAGTACATGGCAGCAGAAACCATTTGGGCCCCAGGAAAAGGGTGCAGTTGAATCAGCTGCCCAGCAGTACTCTACTGGGCAATGCATGAGAAAGCCATATTGACATAAGATCCACAGGCAATTGCTTATCTGCATTCACGAAAAACATTAAGTACTGCAAGTTCAGCAACTAAACAAAGAAACAAGTACCAATTCAGGGGAGGGGTGACAGAAAAAAATGGACTCTAAATTAGATCTGAATCCTATTTTCCCAAATGTCAAGAGTGTCCGTCAAAGAGATGCCTAACACAGATCATCTGAATTAACAGTGCTAGAGGGGTATTGGTTTTCAGTGTTGTAGGGCTAAATCTTGTCTGTTAACAGAATGATGTAAGTTATACTAACGAAAGTTTCTATGAGAATACTACCACACCAAATATAATTTTCCGACAGAACTTTCTACCCTGTAGTTAGAACTTACTACTTTTCTGCAATTGAAAAACTAAGAGAACAAGTTCGAGCCCTTAG
Source organism: Numida meleagris (assembly GCF_002078875.1). Lineage (NCBI taxonomy): Eukaryota > Metazoa > Chordata > Aves > Galliformes > Numididae > Numida > Numida meleagris. Next base: position 12,534,485 of record NC_034418.1, on the reverse strand, counting down.
TTCTATGGCATTTAAAAGAGCCTCAGTCTGGCAGAAATCTGCACTGGTCTGCTTCCTCTCATCTGTCTGTTTTCCACTCAGGCATTGTCCACTGGCGAGCAAATGGGCTCATGTCCCAAGCATACCTGTCTGAAAATTGAAATGGCAAACTTTCAAAATCAACAAAATAAAAACCCTATTACCTCTATAAACATTCTTTTCTTAAAGATTTGGAATTTGGAGAAATTGCTGCAAAAATGCATTTAAAGTTGTAACCAAACAAGAATGAATCAGAAATCTGAGTCAAGGATTTATTTTAACATAGTCACAGAACAGAATTATGAGCATGGAGCTCATAATTGAAAGCAACCACAAGGATGGAATTTCAGATGCAGAATACCAAGAACAAACTGTGACTATGTGAAGACAAGAATCTTCTGAAGAACTGACTGTAGAACAGATTCTTGTAGATTACAGAGAACTGGAGAAAAATGTACCTAAGACTGCCAAAATTCTCTCTGCTCTGCCATCACATGATCGGTGTACAGCTATGTCTGTCATTCCTCATCCTGTGAAACCAGAGCACTACGGGAAGACATATTCCTCTACAGGGAACTCCAGAAGGAGCTATGACATTGACGTGATTCAAATGGCTTTTTCCCAGTGACTTGATGGAAAGATACAGGCAAGTTCTGTCAAAGAAACCAGTGCGCATTTATAGCTCCATTCTTTGCATTGGTAATTTAGGGCTTATTTCTAAATACAAGACTGTTTTCAGAACACGAATATTCAGGCACTTGCTGCCAGTGGGATTAAGGATTTTGAACAATCCTGTTGATTTTAGCAGCATTGTATGAAGTCAGTGAAAGAGCTTGGTGTGTTGAGGACTATATAGGTTGGTAAAACTAAAGGGTGAAATCCCTAAAGAGAAATATCATAGCCCCATATGTGGTGCTCAAGCTCATAATGGTAATTTAAAAACAATAAAAAGATAATGGCATATTAAATCAGACCTCGTGAGAAATGGAGAGTACAAAAACAAAAGTAAACACTTGGATATACATTTTTATAACCCTCAATAACCAGTCAAACAGGGGAGAAGACAGTCTTGGTACTGAGTATATCCTAACCAGTTTCCTAAGGCTTCTTATCACCTTGCTTTTGCAATTGTCTCAGTTACACAGAATGTACAGAAAATTTTAAACACATGCACGCTCCCTAAAGAAATCTCTAATGCAAAATGCTCTTCGGGAACATAGTTCGTGAAGTTGATTATGCACAAGAGGAACACGTAGAGGAACAAGACTACACGAGGATATACATTTTCCAACAGCTGTTAACATTGTTGCCATATTTTACAACATCTGCTGCTTTCTTCCTTAGCTTTTGCACTCCCTTTTGCATTTACCCTTTGGGCTAATTTGTAGTTGACCCCAGTAATACAGTCCTTTTACTCTACAATTTTGTGACAAACTATCATTGATTTAACAGTCATGCTCAGTGCCTTAAAAATCAATGAATACATAGGGGGAAAAAAACACAGTAAGAATGTGGTGGATCTTGATAACATTTCAGGTCAGATTTTTATCACAAGTTTCTGATTTACAAGTTATTTTATCACTATTCATACCAGACATTGCACGTTGATATCATATTCAGCAGATTCTGTCCTTTTGCAAGCATTTTGTAAAAGAAATAATATGTTTGGGAGAACAGGAAAGCAAAACTATGCTACGTACCTGTGCTTCTAACGTGCAAAGCAATCCAAAATAACTGTTCTGCTGTTGATAAAAAAATAAAAAATGATCGAATGATTTCTTCTGTGTGGAATGAATGATTTCTTCTAAGGGCAAACTTTGGTCCAAAGGAAAACATTGCTAAGTAGATGTGCACATTCCCAAACTGGAAATTGATATCCTCACTCAGCTGAAACTCTAAACTAATAAAGACATTCTCCCAAGGTGAAGAGTTTTCATGGAAGCACTTAAGGACAGAGATATTATTCCAGCTATTTCACTTTGTTAATATTTTCAAGTGTTAAAGATGCATTTCTAGAGCACTGGCACACAATGCCACTCTATGCATGCTATTACCTTTTTTTTCTGACTGACAGCAAAATTCTTAATATTTGGAAATTTTAAAAGTTTGCCTGTTTACCTTAATTCAGGCAACCAAGACATAATTCTCTCTGCTTATGGCTTTTGTTCTTTTTCCATCTGTGCCCTTTCTTATTTCACTAACACGTTTGTCACTCTACTTCTGTCTTCCCATCATTTAACATGACACCAGCTGTCTAAACATTCTTGTCTTCACCAAGAACAAAATCAAGAAATTTCACTTCTCATTCCTCTTTTCTCTTTTCCTCATTTCATTCTTAATTCCTGAGGAAAAAAAGATCCTGAAGCTATACTGTTGGGAGACAATATCAGCTTTTGCTCCCATTTTCACCTCTGCGGTATGTTTTCAGGGACTTCATGAATCCATGAGAGGACAACACAGAAACAGAACATATTGGTTTTTGTTGTTATTTGTTTTTTTCTTTTTTCTTTTCTTTAAATAGGCTACGGGACTAGTCCCACTTACCCTCATGAATCTTATCTTTTAAGATTGCTCAATTATTTGCATAATATGCAAATGTTACAGGATTCCTCCTCCTAGAAGCTTAGCTGAATCTGTTTCTAAAGGGTTTTTAACCATGTCTCATTCCCAGTGTGCCGTTTTATTTCTGAAAGTGATTAAACAAGATTTGTTGACAAATTATTTCCTATTTGTGAAACGCAATACTGTTACAATGAAGTGATTCCAGACATTCTGGTTTTTGGTCTTTAATTCCTTAAGAAAATTAATATCAGAATTAAAAGATTAAGATGTTCGGTTTCAACAGAGAACATATTCCCCAAATACATCATTAGCTTTCACAAGTAAATTCATAACTTCGGAGTTGGGATGTGGATTTAAAATGCTAGATTATTTAGGAATTATTTTTTTTTAAAAAAGGAACACAGGGAAGAAATAAGGGAATATTCAATTTTCTTCTCAAAATGTTTTCTGGAATGTGCTCCTCTTGCTCTTTAAAGAGTGAAATAAGTTATTTCAAAATAACTCTGAATACAGTGATGATACACACCATTCTGAATGTGTGTGGGTGTGTGTTCTGTGAAGACAGCTGAAAAGTGAGCATCATTCCTACTGGAGATAACACAGTGTGATGCTAATCGTCTTTGCACCAAGTAGTGGGAACCAGCCACGCAAATCCATTTATTTTGTCTTCGCAGGGAAGCAAGATTTTCCAGATATCACTGGAAATAAGAATGCTATTCATAAGACTATTCATAAGAAACAAGGATGCTGGATCATGGCCATATCAGTGTGACAACCTCATATGTGGGAATACAAACACACACATGCATATCACACTAGGAGATTTGTGCTATATCATGGTTTTCACATCCCTTTAGTATAGCATTCATGTTCTAGATATCCATGCAAGAATACCACTGACACACTCATCTCTTCTAGCAAGGAACATAAGACCAGTAGCTGCTACATCACAGAGAACGTACCTATTTGAAAAAGCGTATTTTGTTAGAATCTCAACATAATATTACAGAACAGTGAATTTTTTATTTGTTCATCTGTATTTTATGTATTTTTTTCCACAGAGGTCCAAAAATAAATTGGCTTGTACCGCATTCTCTTTACATAAATACTATATAGCACGTGATTTCCACTTCAATTTCAGAGAAGTCAGTACTGGTACAGCACTTCAAGGAAAAAAGAGGTTTAGCAGAACTTTGTTCTATCCCGAAAAAGAACAGTGCCTAGTAATGACTGTGTTGTAGAAATGTCAAGGCTGAAATTGGCAGTGGGTGGAGATCTCTTTAGGGGGAATTAAATAAGTGGATAATGGAGTGAAATACTCTTATTGTGCAAAAGAAAAAAAAATAAAAAAATTCCTTGAATTCTGAAAGGAGACAGATTACTCATAAGCAATTCTAAATTAATTTGAAGAGGACTAACAAAACATAAAGAAAGTTGAAATAATTTAGAGAGCACCATTTAGTACAGGTCTTGATATTTCTATCCGTGAGTTAAACGAAGAAGGCAGAAGAGAATATTAACAGCAAAACTGGTAAAGATGTAACCTTCTCATCTTCAAATTTCCAGCCTTGAAATTTGCTTCCATTGGAAATAAGAGCCAGGCCTGACTGCACAGATTTTACGGTCATTCCTGACTCCAGTAATGCACATATTCTCTGAGTTTTGAAGTGACGGTTCAGAATTTGTGGGTTTTTTTTTCCATGAACGAGCAAAAATGTAGAAATATTTTTTGTTTGTATTCACTGATGCAGCTTGAAAACATACACCTCAGGTAATATCCTATAAAGAACATAGAAGGATCAGAAATAAAAATGCAAAATTTGCATAGTTTCAGAAATAAAGGAAATTGTAAGAGATGAAGTAAAAGAGCAAGATTAAATCTGGGAAAATGTGATAGCAGAAGATTGTAGAGAAAATGGCTAATGCTTGGCCTTAACATTTAGCTAAGCATGTTAGCTTAGCGAATAGTGAACAGGGATGACTTTTGGAGGGTTTAAAGACAGGATTTATCTTGGCAGTTTCCCCCAACATGGCAGAAACCAAGAAAAATACAGTTCTTCACTGCACTTCATCTGAAACTATGTACATTCCCATTTGTGCATATTCCTATGGTGCCTGGAAAACTTGGTCCAAAACCAGTTTATTTTAACAACACAAAAAGAGGCAGAAATGTGTGACAGATGACCTCAGAGGTCTTACTCTTTACTTGCCATCTCTCGCATTAATGTTTTAACTTTTAATCTCTTGCTTTCATTGCACCATCTTTTAAAACATGTTAACAAATTCATTACATTTTTATTCATCTGATCTTGTGTTCAGTTTCCTGTCAATGTTTTTTTTTTTTCCCCTCACCCTCTTCATAGTGAATATTCCTTGGAGAAGGTCTTGTCTTTGCTCGGGATTATAAAATATTGCTCATACATGCAGATATAAATTATTTTTATTGTAGCCTTTGTGCTCAGAAACCACCTTTCTGTGTCTGCATTTATTTTGTTTTCTTTTCTTCCTAAAATACCAAACAAATCATTTCCATGAAGGATTAACGGTCTTCTTCAACTTTCCTCATTCCTTCACCTACCCTGTCTTTTTTTTTTTCTTCCTTCCCTTTTCTTTCTCTCTCTCTCTCTTTTTTTTTTTTTTAATACAATTAAGCCATTTTCTTGCCTAGGACTTGGCAAAAATATCTTCTGAAAGCAGGTCCACATTATGTTTGTGTTGCTGTATAATTAAAAGTGACTTCAGAAATTAATACTGTGTTTTGGTAAAAGAACTGACATGCAAGCTTGTAAATCCACGTATCAGTTTCGGCACAAGTAATTTAATACAACCAGGATATGAAAATTTGGAGGAGAAATGTTGGTAAAAATAGGAAACCTCCACTACCAGTCTAATCAGCACACCACGATTTCATTTGAAAATGACCTGGTACAACTCACTGTACCACACATGAGAAAGAGGATAATTCTGACTCCCCATATTGCTCCTCTTATTAACCACAGTAAGATCGAGAGGTGTTTTCAAAATTTTGATTGGTTGCCAGTTCGATTTCCAAAGTGACTTGGCAGTCTTTCAATTAATGTGCTTTCACAGATGTATCGAAATGGCTGAAAAGCATATTATCCTCAACCAAATATTAAAAAACGTTAGTATTTACAGTCAGATTTCCATGTCTTCACTTACAGTGAATTATTATATTACCCTGAAATTGACTCTTCTGGTTGATGGATTTACTTCCCTTTTACTTTTGTGATGGCTAAAGGTAATTTGCACTGGATATTTGTATGTATCAGCACGGACTGAGAACCTGAGTAAACAAATATGTACGAAGGAGTAACTATGCAAAAAAAAAAAAAAAGAAACTAATATATTCATCCATCAGGAAATAGATCCACACTAATCTGACAACGTGAATAAATATAAGTAAAATGTACTAAGAAGATTATTTCCTACTCCTTTTTCCCTCCCCACAATGTCTTCACAGACTTAATTTCCCTTTTCTTCAACTTTTTCCCTAGCTGTTGTTATTTTTCCCTTCCATCTTCCCAGCAAATCATATAGCTAACTGGTTAAGTCCACTCTAGAGTCTAACCATCAATTCCCAGACACAGCATCTTTCAACTCAATGTTTTACAATGATTGCAATTCCACTTACAGGAAAATAAATAAGTATGTACCAACATACTGCAAGTTCTACATCTGTGCACGAAAATACACAAACAGATAATTAAACATCAACAAAATATCAATTGGATTAAAATGTCATGTTGGAACAAATCTTGATAAATCAATCTCAATAACAATAACCACAACATCATAAGGGGGATATAAATTTAGACCATTAAAGTGCTGTTGGACAAAGACACATTAATACATCTGTTAGTCATTTTTCTTACTAATAAGGGATTCTCCTATTGTGCTACAGATGAAAGCTTTGGCCAAGAAGAGGTCTGAAAACATGCAAATTAATGCTATCAACATAATAAATATCTTATACATCAAAAACTCAATGATATACTGGCATATTTTAAATTGCGAGTAATCAAAATTGGTTGATGTTTAGACATACATACCAACAACAGACATCTCTGGAACTGTGGCATGATAAGGACCATCAACAAACTCAGGGGCATTGTCATTGATGTCTTGAACTTTTATAATGAATTCTGAAGGAGGCTCCAGAGGTTTGTTTGTGTCCCTGTCGACTGCTTGAGCTGTTAGAGTGTACTCAGCTTTTTCCTCGCGGTCAAGCCTTTTCATTGCATGAATATCTCCAGTCTTGTCATTGATCACAAAGATCGTTCCAGCACCATCTCCTGACAGGATATACTTGATTTTGCTGCTACCAGGATCCAAGTCTGTATGTAACTAAAAGGAAAAATAAGCATTTTAGAGATAGAAATTACATCAAGTTTTTTTTTCTTTTTAATTTTTTTTTTGCATTGATCTAACCATACATTTTCTCAAGGTGTTCTTTTGTACTTTAATCTTAGTTCCAGTGATCCATATCTCAGCTTGAGTATACACAGAGAGTAGGGATTTTGTATGCATACTAATCAAAAGTGAATGCAATCATAGGCATAATTAGACTTTCTATTTAAAAAGCTGCTGTTATATATATTTTAAATCCCTGTTCTAAAATTTAAATGTCTTCAAAACTCCTATCAGCCAAAATGAACAAAATGTCCTTAACCTATTAGATCAAAGAGTGAATGAAGGATTAACAATAATTTGTATTTTAATCTAGTTGCTTACTTTAAGGTATTGCTTTCATCTTGTTTTCAAGTGACTTAGAGTGGATGAACACTGGCATCTATGCAAATGTTTTAATGGACAGCATTCCAGAATTTTAGAACGGTATCACAAGTCAGCTGTTAGCTAAACTTAAAAGGTTCTATCATTTCTTCCGAAATACTTCTAAAGCAAGTTTCCAGAAATATGAGAAAAACCCATATATACCATCTTCCTATTTCCCTCAATGCCCCCATTAGAAGAAATAACACCATTATTTGGCTTTTCAAAAAACAAGGTAGGATTATAACAACCTGAAACAGTATAAGAAAAGCAGGTATTTTTCTTTGACTTTTTTTTTTTTTTAAAGTTAAAAACCTGAAGTGAGGAACACTAGAGAAAAGACTGCCATCGATTTTTTTGTAGCTTCAAAGCCAAGGCCTAAATATCTGATTATCTCCAATAATTTTTAATTTGCAAGGGCAAGTGCACTAAATGGTAGACCAAATGGTTTTCATGTAAATACATTAAAAAAATAGGATAACCATTTAAATAGACAATAATAATGTTTTAAGTACCATTTAAATCTAACACACCAAACATGAATAATAAGAACAAGTGAATAATACAGCATTACAAATGTACTTTGTTTTATTATTATTTCTCTCTACCTGACAAAAACTATTCTGAAATAAATACATACAACCTGTTTAGGATGGTTGCAACATGACTTGGAACTAGACTTGTTCCTGTTTGCCTTTTTTTGAGCAGATAGCTCAACAGAAGTTGTTGCTGGCTATGTATTTTACTGTTCAATGGAAAGCACTGGTTGCTATGACCTGGTAGTGTTGTCATTTGGTATAAGAACTAGCAGAGAGATTGGTGTGAAAACAAGACTTGTAGACTAGGCTACATCCAAGCAACAAGCAGATTCTATGTCATACCACAAGTAGGCTCTGCAAATAGTTTCTCATATGCACTCACATCTGAAAACTGGCTGTTTAGCATCAAGAGCTTAGAAAACTCATTAACAGCACATTCCAAAAAGAAATCTCAGATTGTTGCAATGGACACAACAGAGTAGGGCAGATAAGTCTGATTTTCCAGCTGACCTGATATATACATACAAGGTCCTGGACCATTGGTGTACTGCTCTGCAATAACAGTAGATCTCCCTTTCTAAAAGTCTAGCTTCATCTTTGATTTGCTGAGCAACACATTGTTACCACATCAGCTTTCCCAAATGTTTTTTCAAGCAGTTTAAATGCCTGTGAGTATGAATGACTCAGTCCAGTTCACTCTTCCTACCCACTCCACCTGAATGTACACATGGATGTTATGTGACAGCTGAGTCTTCTGTTTTTGTTTTTCTCTTACTGTAGTTGCAATCAACTTTTACTTGAGAAAAATCAACACAATCAAAGTTATATTAACTGAAGTTAACAGTACTCTCCTGCAGATTGGTACCGCAGTTCTGTCTGCTAAGTAAGACATACTTATAAAAAAAGTCTTAAGGATTATTGTCCTTATGTGATGGATTACACTCAATCTAGGTAACATAACGATTTATTTCCAGGGTTCTGGAACCTGTCAAGATCAATCCAGAATCTGTTTGTGTTTTAAACAGATTGTTTATAGTTTAAGCATCTGTTTGATCCCTGAATAAAATCTTCATGTTATTAACATTACATACAAGGGTTTTGGCAGAATATTCTTAGCTGAATTACAGTGATGTCATGTCACAACATTATCGGGGCACACACGGCTCAGTAAAGCAACTGGGAACACCTCCAGATTACCCAAGTACATAAAGTGTTAAAGTGAAAAATTGTATTCTGAGTTTCTAAGGCAGCACTGGCTGGATAAAATAGATATTCCACATCAATATTTGAGAATGCACAAAGATCCTGCAATTTACTATCTGCTAGTAAGTAGGAGAGGCTGTCAGTATAATCTCCAGTGTAAGTTTTACCCATATTATCTAACAGAAGTTACGGTTCATAAACCAGTTCTGGGATAAATGAATGTAAAGCAATAAAACCTTTGCAGAGCTAGCAAGATACTAGTCCTTAAAATGAAAAACAAAGTATATGATTAGTATTAACTGCTTCTTCTAGTAAGTTGAAGTCCTTTCAATCAAAAGAAAGAAATATAGATTGCTATTTGAAACACGACGAAATGAAGAGCCAAACATTAAACAAAAAGTGGAAGTGCTAGAAACATTTTGTAATGTTAAAGTTGAAACTGAGTCTGATCAGAGGAAAATCAGTTTTTTACCCAAAGATTAACGGTAGCAAAAAAAGTTTCAGTTCTGTAATAAAAAACATGGCAGTTACTGAAATCATATGTACTTATGGTGAGTATCTGGGCTGATATATTAAAGGATCTTTTCTAGGTTTTGAAATTCTTACACCTTACTAACAAAATATTCTAATAAATGACCTCTAGAAAAGCCATATTTTCAAAAACATTGCATTATTTAGATTTAAGATTAAAACATTATTTGCTTTGTCCAAAGTTAGAATTTCACTTCAATTCTGTGATTTAAGCCAAAAAACATGATATATTTTAACATTTCCAGTCTTCTACCCATTGGGAATGATAATTTACAGGCATTGTCAAGCTTCAGCAAGCTGCGTTCATGCAAAGGTTAAAGATCATTAAACACATAATTATATGAGGTTAAGGTGAATGATACAGAGACATAATGAATATGATAAATGAATATCAATTTCTGTAGAAAAAGCCTCACAAATGTGGTAAATGTGAAACTGCTTTTCCACTTTCTAGCTTTATTTGTTGTTGCCTGTGCTTGAAAGTTGACCTCCTGGTTTCCAGAGTAATTAACAAGAATTTCTAGTTAAAATAAAAGGAGAAATCTATAGCTAGACCCTATGTTCCACTACTCACTAGTATCCCAAAATGACAACTATGTTCAGTGAAAAACTTCAATATGTTCAGAGGGAGTCAAATTCAATTCCTTCATGTGAAATTCCATTAACTAGACTTCAAAGGAGGTGGTATCTTCTTCCTCTCTTTCTGCCCTGGCTGCGGGACGATAAAAATCAAACATCTTTCCCTTAAAGTAGCAGATGCAACCCCATCACCCAAATTGTGCACTGATTTGCGGCAACAGGAGGTTTTCAACCTTCTCCTAGTGTTAATGGTTATGCAGATGCACTGTATTAATACCCAACTAATGGCTACCACGTAGCCTCAGCACATGCTTTCTCCTAAAATATGAACTTCACTCAGAACGAACCCTATAGACACCACAATTTCTAATCACTATTAATTCCTTTGTTATCCTGTGTTATGACACAAATAATGAAGTCAGCATTAATGGTAACAGTACACCCAGTGCACTACCACAAAACTAACATTATTTTCACTAACACTGAATGTGTATCTAGAAGTATTGCCAACACATTATTCAAATGCATAATCTATCTTTATAGTCTCTCATGTACATATATTAAAAACATGCATATTCACAATCAGCGCAAGACAGCAGCAGAGATGAAACTTAGAGAACCTTTATATTCTTTAGACTACTCTTCAACAAAACAAAAACACAAAAACACATTCAGAATATTATCGATATTAAATCCTCTTTTTCTGCAGGTAATCATTACATTTTCAACCACAGTTTCTTAAGACAGACTTTGTTGTCGGCACACAGCCAAGGACTTAATATGTGGACTAAAACTACAGAAGCTTCAAGCAAGGTTCATGAAGATCTTTCACAGTTCTGGGCACACAGTGAGATCTGAGTCCCTTCTGCAGATGGGAACTGTCTCACCTGCTCTTCGTCAGCTACCTGGCAAATCAACAGTAGTCAAAACAACAGCTCGCTCAGCACAATGAATGTCATGTTCATGCCATGTGCTCACCATCAGGAAAGTACACAACACGCTTGGGTCTGGTCCATATCCAGAATGAGCAGAAAGTGATCGACTAGCCTTTGTGGTAGGATTAGGCATTTGGAGAAGTGATGTATAGCTTGGTACAGACTAGCACGTACGGAGATGCATCACCAAGGGAGAGATTTGTAACCCCAGTTTTCTCATATTAATGAGAAAGTACAAATATGTCAAAAATTCACAAGAGGAGGAGAAATCTACATGCTATAAAAATGCTCCTGGATGTTTTTAACTAAGAAAAGAAAAGGCAGCATTATGTAGTCAAGTTTTTACTTGAGTTTGTTAGAAAGTAATTAATTTATCCTCATATAATTACAAGGGAATTATCTCTTCCTTGTTTCAAGAGAAAAGACATAATCTGTCCATAAAACTTCATTTTAGAATTTGCACCATTTTTCCTGTTCCTAACTCTGGAAATTTTTTTTAAGGGTATAATTAGAGAATCACTGATTTTCACCAGATGTTACATGGATATGCTTGCAACACACCTGCACTATCCTAATGTTATCTCTCTGTTCCTTGCAATAAAATTCCTCATTTCTGAAGTAGGCCTCATTTAAGTTAGAGACACACTTTCTAGCTTTTATGACTCTTATCCAAAACCACTGAGTTATAAGCAGCTCTACCTCATTCTGTAAGAGTATGGAACTATTTTAGTGGATTTTACCATCATTTATAAATATTAAAGTTTTCAACAACTGTAATGCACTTTACAAATTATGTACTTCTTTCTGCATGTGACTGTTCAGTCATTTTTCTAAAAATGTGAACATCATTAGGTGTTCCAGAAGGTTTTTGTGTGTTGTTGACAAGTTCTGACTCATAACAGACAATCGGCACATTCACTGATGATTGATTTAAAAAAAAAAATCAATCATAATTAAACTATTCTAGATACCGTCAATTCATTTGCATAAAATGCAGAAATAATAAATTGAATGTGATGTGAACTTAATAGAATCTTCCATTTTCTCTATGGATGGGCTGGTCCCATCTTTAGTAATGGGAATTATAGCTGCACAATGGGGAAGAGAAAACCAAAATATTCTGCATTATTTTTCAGAGTAATGACAAATTGGGGCACAGGCTTGATGTACCTGACATAATGTCAGTACTTGGAACACTTTCAGAAAGGAGACAGACATGTCCAGAGATTATAAAGGTTTCATTTAGGATATGAGAATCATGTAACTTGAAGCCTCTAGAGTAACTGTCAAAATACATTGCTGCTCACACATCTCAGCTGCAGTTTCAAAACCGTATTCAAAGAGAATTAAAGCAATAATATAGCTAACACTTTCATTTAAGAGTGAAATAACTGCTTTTGTCTGCCTCAGTTTCCTTCTGTGTCATCTGAGAATTTTTGATTCCACATGGCTTCTTTTACGTTTTGGTTTATTCTTTGTTACTGTTTTTTTATTCTACTGGATTTGTTAATTTTGTCTATGTTTATATTCATACTGCAACTGTGCACAAACTGCTTTTTACTGCTTACCTTTCAGTATTATCTTATAATACACTAGAGTGAACTACTGTTTAAAAACAAGACAAAACTGGGGTCTAAGAATGTATTTGTTCTAGATCAGTGACTATGACCAACTGATTAAAGAAAATTGTTGAGGAATCTGATTGAATCTTCATCCTAGACTTTCCTGGTTAGAGCACCACTGATCCTTTCCATATATTCATCACGTATGATCTTCTTCATCAGGCTGAAGTCATAATTTTTAATATATATTTTCACTCAACATCTTGGTAGGAAAAGATAGTTACCTTTGCTTTTACAAAAGACAGAAACAGAGGAAGAAACACATCCACCTTCCGTCTCACAAAAAATCATATTAGGAAAAAAACAGAGACCATAGAACTGCCCAAGCCATTCCTAAAGAGCTCTACATATTTATCTCCACTTAACCACAGTACTAATTTTTAATTAAAATAGTTATGTAGTAGTGGTGCTGTTTAACAGAAGAATCCTGCCAGGGAAACTCCCTAAGAAGAAGGAAACTGTGCCCTCAGACACACAGTCTTCCCCAGTCAAATATTTTTCTTCAGTGGTTGTGATGGCAACAAAGACAAGATAATCTGTTTCTACTCTTTGCTATCTTCATTCCAGTGCATGGTCTCAGATTGATTTTTCTGTATTTATTAGATACCTTGTTTCTTCTGAATCCTTATGTTAAGCCAGATGATAACTAAGGCTTTCTCTTTCCTTTGCTCTGGCCTTGGTCCTTTCCATTTGGGGATACCATCTGTCTCCCCTTCTGTCCTGAGAACACAGCCACCATGTATGACCTGTGTCCCACTACAGCTTGGATTGTTGCCTTTCCTTGCTGCTTTCTGCAGCAATTTAATGCCCAAGTGTCCCATGTCAAGTGGCCTCAGATGCTTGGCACCTTTTTGTATTTGGCTTGCTGCCTAGAGTTCATGTAACTATTTCTGAACCTGTTCAGAAGGCTGCTGTTCCTTTCTTGTGTTCTCTAGCAGACACCCTCCAGTAAACAGGTCTTGATATTTTAGCCCAGCTGCTTCTGATAGATGGAAGCATATAATGATACTATGTCACTTCATCAAATAGGAAAATTGCGTGCAGTTTTAGTCATGTAAAACATTTTCTCTTCTGTGTCCTTATGGGGAAAAATATTATCTCTCTGTTTTCTCCTACTCTTGGGGGTCAAACACTTTTATTAACAATTCCAGTACTTCAGGCATTATAATTAACAGTGCCTCCTACACTTGACACTCTTTTCCCACCTCAATGACATAGCAGTAAAACCATTTACTCCCTTTCCCAGCTTGCCAGTCCTGAACTGTAGTTCTTACAAGTCCTGCTGTAGTTTCTGCTACCTCTAAGATGGTGTGAGGTCTTCAGACAAGACTTCAGAAGGCTGTTCCATTTTGGTTGCTAATTCCTATTGCCAGCACACCCTGTCTTGGTTCTCTTTTCTCCATAAAGACAAAAGATGGGGAACGCTGTAAAAATAACGATCTGTGGGAATATCCCATTCAATGTGATAGCCAAAGGTTGGGCAGTTCCTATATACCAAGTCCTTCTCTTTTGTTCCTTTAATCATCATCCTCTTATTCACACTGTTCTAAGCTTTTCTTCTGCGTTGTTTGAGATGTATTTTTCCTTTCCTCTTTAAAAGCTTATTATAACTTGCGAGGCTTCATTCTCAGGCAGAGTACTTTACACTTGAGCACTAAGACCTCTTTGTGTTTTTCAAATGATTTTCTCAAGTGAATATTAGAATGATATCTTATAATACATACTCTTAGGATTGCAGAAGACAAATAAAAAAGTTAATCACTACATACCCGCAGCAGTAATTTGAAGCGTGCTTACCAAATCCATCGCACTAGACAAGCTCTATCCTAGATCAGTGAAAGCAGAACAAACTACAATAGGACAGTTTGGTCAAAGGTGAATGAATATTTCTATTTATTTGTGCATATTTAAGTTCTCATGACATTATAATCTTTCAGGACTCTGCTTTCAGCTGCCTTGACCACACTGGCTTTTGAACATGCTTTATACACAATGATTAGCAGGATCCCAGCAATAATATGTTTAACCTGTCCTCCTTTTTAATGCAAAAAATTCAAATTCATGCAGAATACATTATGTTATTTAATAACATTATAAAAAAAACTGGAAAGCATTAAAATATCATTCTGAAGGTTATTTTTCAAACTTAAGAAGACTGCTTAGAGTCTGAACATAAGGAAGTAAGTACTCTGTCTAAAACCACATGATGTGTAATGCTGGCAGTGCAAATAGAAAGCTCTTTTCTAGCAATTGGCTGTCAAACATCCACAGAGCAGAAATATAAACATAGCTATGCAGCCAGCTTTGAGCTAAAATTGAAAACTGTTGAGAAGGTAACAGAGTGAAATGATGAGAACTGAAAAATTAAATTGTGAGTAGTTACATATTGATTCTTATAAATTATCTGCTTCTGCATGATAATGTAACTTACCTTTTCAGGGCACTTACACTAACCTGTCAGCTGTGGATCCAGGTAAAGAATTAGCTTTTTCTCACAAAAATAAATAAATAAATAAATAAATTCAAGTTATTTGGAATGTGAAAATAAACTTTGCTAAGAAATGCTACAAAGCAAGTTTCTTAAAAGATGTCAAACCAAATGATAGTACTTCCAAGATGCTGTTTCTAGTTACATACTATCATCACAGAATTGTTTGAAATAATTAATAGATATAACACGAGGATAATTTGATTATTTTTCCACATTCTCTCACAGTTAGATGTTCATTAGAGATAACTCATGCAGAATTATGTGTTATTCAGAAGAATTTGTTTGAAAGCAGTTACCATGATTTCATGCATTTTCACAAAAAATTGTCACATCACTTGTGTTGTCTCCAAAGTTTCCTAATGTAATTTCTCCTGCATTTCCACCAAGTCACGCATTCTTGTGAATATCTTACAAACTGACTTATTAACGTTATCTGTTTCATGCAAACAATTTGCAACACCATTAAATTTGAAATATGCTGTAAACCAATAGAGACAGATCACAGCTTCTGCCTATGTTAATGTTTTTTGGGAAGAATTGACAGAAGAGAGGAAAACAGAAAACATTCCACTCAATATGCAGAAATAATCAACTGCAGTCATTGCAGCAGGGTTTTATATTTTGTAATATATCTGATTCCCTAGCAACTTTCACTGAGTCCTGCAGTCCCTTTCTCAGTACATGTGAAGACTTAAGTATCAGTAACATTTATCACTTTTTTTTTTTTGGCACATCAGATAACCTGACCTGTTTCCAAAGAGTAAAAAATAGAAGTACTAGGATTATAAGTGTGGGCAGCTTTTGGAATATTCATGTCATTTAGAGCAAACATCTAACCTGCCTGTAATACAAAATATTCAAAATCTGGGATCCTATGAATTATCAAAAAAGAAATGCTGGCTCATGATGATTTCAGACAAATTGTATACAAACCAATATCACAAAAGCTTTACACGTGTAACATATGTCAATCTCAAAATAGCCTGAATCCATACAGGCTTAGCAGCGATTTAGGCTAGACCTTCCTCCAAACTGTCTGTGCTCATGGTGAAGACTACAGTGGGAGGCTGCAGGAGACATCTGTACTAATTTAATGACAGTTGAATCACTGTCGGATTTCTCTACCCACACAAGCTTGATAGTGCTCATATCACTTTGTGGGCACAGAACAGGAAAAAAAAATAAAAAATGGTTGTCTTCCCCACTCAGCTGTCCTTTGCATTTCTCCAGCAGGCTATTCTATCAAAGGATAGGTGACCAGCTATCCTGTGCTAATATCTTTTGGGGTGAATGGTGGAGAAGATGCACAATACTCAGTTAATTGAAGTCAACACGCAGAGAAACATATTATGATTTTTCAGGACCTCTTTTCAAGTGATGAATGGATTCCCCCACACTCAAAGAGCTGCTTACAGGCAACCATCTAGAGAACACAATGCCTGATAAAGGAATAGCAAAGGAGAGAAACAGCTGGTCCTTGAAGATCTCCAAGGACTCTGCTGAGATACATATTGTAACGAAAAACAACACAGACACAAAAACCCTTCAAAAACCTGAGAAAGAAGTATAATATTGAGGTTTATAAATGATCCAAATGATAATCTAGATACAAGAATGACATAAAATCCTATTATCTTATGTACATTCCTTGCTATTTATCTGAAGGAACCTGACTAAACTGAGAGAAAAAACAAGTGACGTCTAGTTAACTGCACAGCTGACTGCTGTGGAGTCAGTACTCATCTACAAATAATGCTTATTAATTACTTGTATTACAATAGCACATAGAGATTCTTGTTGACGCTAAACCTCTGCCCCACCACATGCTACAGCATGCATTGGTGAAATATCAGTAGCTTTTGTTTCCGCTTCCCTTTTTCTGGAAAAACAATGAAAAAGAATTGGACCCAGAACACATCATTTCAGAAATCAGTTTCTGAGGCATTGTCTAGTTTCTGCAGTTACTACCAACAGATTCAGTACGGATCAAAATGCATGGAAAAGTGAGACTGAATTCTAAATACTAAAATATCTAAAATAATGTTGGTTTTCTTTTTTGCATCTGAATGGATTTAAAACTGATCTAAGGACCTGGCAACACAGTAGGAGTCTCTTTGTCTAAAATTTCCAGGGACACTGGATAAAACTCTGTATTTGAAACATATATAGAGCTGTAGAGAAAGACAGAACACCAAAGACCTCCCTCTCAAAAAAAAAAAAAAAAAAAAAAAAAATTGCAACAAAGGTTGTGAAATGCCAAAGTTAAGGCTGCTGAGTTCAACCTTGCCTTTATCCAGCTTCCAGTAACCTCCACACTCATCTTCAGGCATTTGATTAGCTTCCCAAAATCCTAACCAGTTCCACTATACATGGCTTTCCCACACTTCTTCTCCATTATCTAAACATTTGCATGGCCCGTCCCAAAAATAACAGTGAAAAGTTAAAATTTTGAAGTTTTCTAGGGAAGGGAACAGACTGGTTAGAGGTTGGCCTTCCTGATGACTGGGCCAGAAATTACACACCTGGGATGCTCTGCCTGACTAATGTTTGGAAACATTTTTCCACTTGATATTCTAGCAGCACAGACACAGAAAGCCTTGTCTACTGCATATTGGTGTTGTCTTATGAGAACCTAAATGAATCACTTCTCAGTGTTCTGATTTTCCAAGTTAACAAATTCCAGTTAAAAATTCATCTAAAATTTGTGTGACCGGCTCTAAATAACATCTGCAGTATTTTCAGCTCGTGAGATTCTTATGGCATGCTATTTCTGATATCTGGTTTTACATTCACAATGTGACTCCATAATTCATAGTTCAATTAAAATCAGAGTTTACCACTAGCCTATTTTTAAATACTATTCTGATAACTAATACATCAGGCGTAACTCACTTTAATATAAACTAGATAAATAATAAGATTAACAATTATCTGACTGTGAGATAATAAAGTGTTGAAAATAGCAAGACCTTGAAGTAAAGTAAAATATTTGAGATTATTTATCAAGTCAGTAAAGCTGCCTTTTCACATTTACTCAGGATATAGGAAATAGAATATTTTGTTTGCCTTTGGAGATGAGATCATTGGGCATGTAAATGAACATTGATGACAAAGTTAACTGGAAAGATAATCTGCTGCACTACGTTCTTCAGCAAAATATTAGCAGTATAAATGCACTATTGCTCAGTTCTTTTGCAGATATTTTGACACTAAAACTGATACAGGTAACAAGCATGTCTTGCCTTAGAAAATGTTGCTATTTTTCTGAAACAAGCTGAGGTCATGGGCAATCAAAATAGCAACCACAGCATGATTAACCCAAACATTTTCCTCCCCTCCCATACTGAAACTTTGATGCCACATTAAATATCTCATTGCAGACCACAATTGGTTTCTGAGTTTGTATATGCCTATCAGGTATACTGCAGTTCCCTGTCTCAGCTGTGCCAGCTTCACTAATAGGTAGCTTTTCTCAGAAAAAGACAGAAGCTCACAGGAAGGGAATGCTGGAAGCCATAATCTTCTCCAATGTGGTGTATATCAGCTTTTGATTATACAGCATCATGTCAGCAATGAGGCTAAACAGGAAAACCCCAAGGGTTCTTCAGTTTCCTTTTCTTTTTCATTATGTGCTACGAGAAAGTATGACGTTGTGGTAGAACAGGGCCAAACGCTATATTCAAGAAAAAACAATTAATGTGAATATAACCCTGTTCTTTTAGCTAGCACAAAACCCAAGCAATTTCAACCTGACAAAGAGAGAATAGAAAAAAAGAGAACAGCCGTTCCAGGGGAATGCAACACTTACATTTCCTATAATAGAATAGGAATACATAGGAAAACAAGAGTCCCTGAGAGAGCCATAAGCTCTGCTTTTTTTTCATATATTATTGATATGCAGGTTTAAGAAACAGTTTCAAGAGTCTTAAAAAATCCAGAACAACTGAAAAATTTTTATGTTTGTCAATTGTTATAAATAGACAGATCATGAACAGTCCCTTACAGATGAGCTGCATTCGTACAGACTTTAGCATGCGTAAGTATTGCTAGAAATCTGCATTTGAAGATCAGTTTCAGTTCTTTATCTGTGAATACCATGAATTTATTAAAATTAACCTGTTACTTTAGGCTTTCGTGCTTCTTAAAATTAACCTGTTACTTTAAGTCTTTGTACTCTTTTTGCTAGCATGGTCAGCCTCTACTCAGTTCGGTGCTAACAATTTAGATGAATACTGTATTAATTTAAACCTTCTCTACACCTGAACAGAATGTGCAAGACAATGGAAGATAGTGGAGAAGTTGTATATATACAGAAGAACTTCAATATACGAGTTAAGTAATTAAAAATCTGACAAATGAAGTGATACAGATTAGGTGGTAGATGATAAGAGAAAAATTTGCAATAAGCCTCCATCTAAAGCATGCTATATTGTCACAAGTAAAAAAAAAAAAAACCTTCATATTTCAATTTTTCTTCTGTGTGTTGAGATACGGTCCCAAAAGGACATAGGTAGTGAAAGACAATAACCAAACCAGACTGGAGGATGAAAAATGAAACAAAACAAAAGATAGAAATATCTAGAGTAGACAAATGTGAAATCAGAGAGGAAACAGAAGTATGTAAATGCCCAGCACAAGGTTCATAAAAACCACATATAAGAAAGTTAAATGACTGCTAGCAATTTGAATCCTACCACAGAGAATGAAGCTGAACTTCCAGACGTCAGTTTACAAGATGGGTGTTTTTTGTATTATAGAAGCCTTGAAAATACCTATAATGTGAACAAATTTGTCCCCAGCAACCTCTGTGCACTTGTGATAATATTCACTTTATTCATTCTTTATTCACTTGCTAAATACTTTTCCTTTCTTTTTCCTGTTCTTACCTACATATAAAGGAGGGTCTGGGTGAAAAGGCAGAATAAATGAGATTTGACAGTAACTGAATTTTTAAGCCTGTGTGGAGAAACACTGGAGAATCAGTACCTCACCATCAAAAGGGTGGGAGGTTGCTTGATGCAAAGAAGCTCATGCAAGAAGTCTGAATGAGAACATTAGCATACACTCCTGAAAGGTGGGCTACAAGATGTTTGCAAAGATAACATAAATTTCAACAGTTTCACTGGTTGCAGATGAGAGCTAATGAATGGATACAGAATATGAGATCAGTAGAAAGCCTCAGCGAGTGTTCTTTTGCTGCTGCTGTTTTTTGGTTTGGTTTTGTTTCCATAATGCTGCCTGATTTGGATCTCACAGCACCCAATAGCAAGTGTGCTTCTTGATAAGAATACTTCCAAACCTTATTTATTCTGCCTGGAATCTTAGTGCCAAGCTCATTTCTTCTCACTCTCCAGCCCAATTCTCTTCTAGGAGTGATACTTTATATTGATAGACCAACCAAAGAATCATCATCAAATTGGCCATGTCATTCAGCCCCAGGAGGCAATGCTGGGAATGGTCATGCATCCTGAACACCAGCAATTCACTTGGATGTTTCCATGTAACAGCGATGGCCTTTCATTTGTCTTCCCCAGTCAAGGTAATGCTATCAGCGTCATAGCATTGATGCATGGAGATCATGTATGTTACTTCACCATCTGAGGATACTACCGCAGTGATTAAATTGGCATTGCCACACCCTCGTTAAGCAGAACTTAGTTTTAATTCTCACACCGCCAGTGGAGAAACACAGTCACAGAAATGAAGAAGTCCAATATTCAGAACAAACCAAGTATCTGAAGGTCCTCAGGACAGGTGCTCATCACTAAGAGGCCATAGCCAAAATTCTGCCTGTATCTTTTGGACAAGAGTAAAGATTCGGTGACACTCAGCCACTGCACCTGCAGATTACTGCAAAGTTCGTTTAGGAAACAAATACAGGGTGAGGAAAAGAATAGTGATGCATTTTTTTCTGAATCTTTCCTGACCCAAATGCATTAAAGTTATTCTACATTCAACATTTATACCTGTGCAGGTATTGATTTCATTTTTAAAAACTATTTAACATTTTAACATGCTAAAACTATGTAAAGTAAATGTTACCTTTTGAATTCATTCCATTCAACACCATATTAACAGTTTTGTTTGGATATAACAAACGTTCTATGCCAATTCCAAAACATCTTTTAATATTCTAAAAGTTCATATTGGCACAAAATTAACTTTTCTCCCCAACTTTTCAAAATTGAGCATGAAATGTTACTTACCTTAGAAGAAATAGTCACTTTCTAGGAGAATTTAATACTTACTCTCTTTAAAAGCAAAATCATTCCTGCTGCCTACATAAACTACAATTTAATCATTTCTTCCAACAAATATAAAGCAATTTAATTCATTTTGTTTAGCATAATTGAATTATTTTTCTTATTAGTATCAGCTTTATTTGGCTGTTTCAGCGTTCGATGCTATGACTCATTCTGTAGATATTAGGAGGACTTCATGCCATGCCTTTACTTTAATAGTAACACAAACACAATTAAAGGATGTTTACTGTGATTATATTTCAGCATACAGATCACCATATATTTTTCTCTTAGTTATACATTCCTTATTGTTCACATAATTACTACAAAGAAATAATGCAAATGAGCCTGCTGGAGACAATTATTGGACTTTGTTTTTAACTTTATAATGTTCTAAACAAGAATTGACATTCCACTCAGGAGTGGACGGCAAGCAACTATTTTATTGAATGCTTTAAACACTTCAAATTAACAAAATCTAAGCAACTGTTGTAATCATTCATCTAGTACATATTAATATCTCTAAAATCAGAGCTCAGATTGCACTTTAGAATTTTACACAGATCAAGATAACTCTGATTAGTATATCTTAACCAACTGAATTAAGTATCATGCTTCTGTGATAAACGACATCACATCTATAACTTGACAGCTGTCTGTACAATTTGAATAAGTAATCAGAGCAGGATGAATTAAGACTGGAGTAAAATCCACATTTATAATACCTGCTGAGAGTACTCATTAACTTGTGTAGGCTTTAGAAAGACCTTTAAATTATTTAAGCATCCTTTTGTAGTATGTAAGGAAAGTGACCGAACTTTATCAGAGGTTGATAAACATCCCTATAATACATTCTCCTGAATTAGTTTCCTCTCATTCCCAGTGTCACAGTTCCTCCCTGTAACAATTTTGGGGCCATCCTAGATGAATGATCCCTTAGACAGGGGCACCACTGGCTCCAGTGGAGTGATCTGTGAGGCAGTACAGGCACTTCCCTCAGCTTCTCTTCCATTTTAATCAGCAAAGGCTGAGAATCTATATATGTGAATAGGGGATCCAATTGCTATTTTATCAGGAATGGAGAAATATTATTTTCAAAACATACTCTCATCTTATATGGCATATAGTTATGAAGAAAGCCAAATTTTGGTAAATATCAAGTACTATAAGACAGTGTGGCAAACTTAACCTGAGGCAAAAGGTCAGTGCATGCCTGGAAGCTGATGAACTGAGTTTTGGAAAGCAAAAAGACAGGGTCAGACATGATCTCTCCTATGTTCTTCAAAGGTCTCTTCCTAAACTTTTCTTCCATCTTATCTTGCACAGATCCCAGTTTGGCCCAAGTATTTTGGAATGCAAGTTTAGATGCACGAACCCAATCCTGTCCACAGAATATCTTGCCAGTACTTTGAAAATATTTTGCAAGCAAATGGATTGGGCTGAGTTTGCTCTTGCTATTGAAAGTCTCCAGTTCTAATTTTTGAGGCTGTTTTGAAACAACACATTTGTGAAGCAGACCATATTTTTGCCCTTTCAATAGAGCAATCAAAAAAACGATACCAGCTCAACTCTGAGTATGAAATAACTTCTAGCTGAATTGCAAACTATCAAAAATGGAGATAAAATAACAACAAAAATCCAAAATTAAAAAAAAGAAGAAGAAGAAGAAGAAAGAAAAGCTCATCATTTAAAATGTAGAAAATATAGATATCTCATTTATGGTATGTAACAGTGAATTTTTGTCAATCAAATCCAATTTTATAATTATTCCAACATTGTAAGAATCTTTACAAATGTCTATGCTGACAGAGTTTCTCTTTGATGCTAAATTTTGATTTATATTTTGGTAGTTTCTTTATTTTAAGCAGAGGATCAGGGAAGAACGCAAAGTATATTTATACCCATGGAATAAAAAAGCAGTTTTATGCGAAAACTAAAATTAAACTTGAAGGACTTTGATACGGCAGTTATTTTTGATGCTTCATTGCATTGTAAAAGTGGAAAGGAATATTTACTTGATAAATATCTAAACTCCTTCAAGTTCTGTAGGGTCTGAATTTGAATTAAGTTAGCATTATCTTTGAAATGCCAAGAACACTGCAACCATAGTTTAACTGTTCACCCAAGCAGTGTCTGCACTTGGTTGAAGCCTTTAAGATCAAAAGCTGAGACTGATAAGATGAAACCAGCCACGTCTCCAGTTACTTAGATTCCATTCAGTCCTATCACACAACAGACCTCAGATATTCTCGCGCATTTTAAAACAGTATTACTGTGGGGTAGTAAATAATCAGTCTACAAGAATAATGAGATCTCAGATAAAAAAAAACAAAAACAGAAACAGAACAGTATTTCTCAGTTCCCTTTCCCCTAGAATTGTTGCTAGCACAATAAATTCATCATCGTGAAATAAAAATCCCAGTTTTGCCGAGGCATTCATTAGAATTTTCCCATTGAACATAGAAAGAGCTTCCCATTATCAGCACAAAATTAACCTGAAGAGAGGAACAACATATTTTATACATTACCCCACCGTTATGAGGGCTGCTCTGAAAGTAATGCCTCCTATTTTATTCTGTTGGCCCACATCGTCAGAGGCAGATGATGATGGTGGTAAGACAGTAGAGGATGAACCTTAAGTTAAATTTTGTTGACATTAAAAAGATGGCAGCAGAGGGACATCTGACAAATTGGTGTCTAACAAAGAAGTGAGGATGAAAGAAAGGTGTGTCAATGCATTTGTCCATGCAGAAAAAATGGCAGTCATTGACATTCATCAACACTTGCTGAATGTTTATGGAAACCAAATAGTGGATGTTAGTATGGGATGCAGGCTCTTGTTCATCGCTGGTGAAAATGCACAGCTAATGGTGATGGCTATGTTGAAATATAGTGTTTTGTAGCTGAGAATTTGCTCTATTAAATAGAGTTATTGTGTTCTTTATATCTGTTGTGGTTTCCATGGAAGCAAACAGGAGGCATTACTTTTAGAGCAACCTATGTACATTTGGCTAAGATCAAGAAATTTGGCTGGATAACACTGTGCATAAAGCAAAAGAGAAGCAGTGGCATTACCCTGAATTAAGTTCTCACTAAACTAGGAACTGAGATGAAATACAGGATGTGAGCTACTCTAAACTACAGCATAATCTGGTATACTTTCCTGGAAAAAATAGATTTCTGGTTCCCCTGCCCTGAATTTGAAGATGATTGGAATGAAATACACTGGTCAAATACTTCCTTTCTAATAGCTAAAATGTGCTCTGTGCATGACACCACAAAAGAAGTGGAATAAGAAATACTACATCCATCCCAGCTGAGGATTCTCAAATACCAGGGCAATCAGGACAGAAACAAATCTACACCATCATGCTGGCCCACAGTGACCAAATCTGTTGAGCAAATGTCTTTCAGCAATCTGACTGGCATAACGCAGCCCAGCTTCATCTTTCTCTCCCTGTGGACATAAATGAACAACATAAACTCTAGATACAGTTGGCCCTGCTGTGCCCTTACCAAAGTCAATGCAACTCCACAGTGCCACAAAGCTTTGTGACATCTTTTAATTAAAACAAATAAACAATGAGATTAAAATGTAAACTACAAAAAGGAAAAAAAAAAAAAAAAAACCAACCATTCAGGTAATTCCATCTTGGTTAAACTTTTTCTACACAGCCACCAAAAGCACACAGGTAATTTAGTTTTTCAAACTGATTTTGCAAATAGATTAGTTGTTAATGTAAAATTGTTAAGCAAATCATTTCAGCAGAAAGCTATTCTGAGATACAGTTATGGGAAGAGGTCACATATGCAAAACTAGGCTTTGCCCAATTGATTTCTAATTATAAAATCAGAGGCTCTAGAGTCTGTGGTTAATAGTCCTTCCCTTTAGCCTGAAAACATAAACTTACAGCATGAGCTCACACACAAACACGCATACATACGAAATGCTTCTCATTGTTTTAGTAAGCAAGTATGTGTCCTGGCACTATTTAGCTCAGAATGAATCAGACAATGCCTAACTGAAGGCCAACTATGGAATTAAGTCTAAAATGCCTCTGATGGCCAGCTGCGATACAGAAAATTGTTCCTTACAATAAAGCTACAATAATGTCCATTTGAGGGGGGGAAATCATGGGCAAATTCTACAAGAGTTAAGAGTTTAAATGCTAATATTGCGTAATTATATAATTTTATGTTTTCCCATGTAAAAAGATAGTGCTTAAGAATTTCAAATATTTAATTAATTCATCCTTTAGCACCAAGTGCAGACTGTTTGGACATCTGAGTCTCGTCTCATTTCATCTTTGCATGAAATTGAACAATTCATGGGGTGAAAGAAAGCCAAATAGCACAATTCTACTTACTAACTGTGCTCAACATGAGGATGTTTTCTGAGAGAGTACATTCTGCATCTTCATCATAGAATGAAATTAGAATTAGTTAATATATGATGTGCAAGAACATTTGTTGCACAGGGCTACCAGTCTATTTTATACAACAGCTATATTCAGTGCACATTAATTCATTACATATTATGAATTGATGATTTCTTCTGAGTTTATATTTCTTAAAACTACTAAAATGGTAACACATTCACAAGCACTGTATATCTTTTTCTTGGGGAACTTAAATTTTGATCCATGTTGCGTGAGAACTCAAGTAATAAATTACAACTCCCCATGACAAGAAGAGGGGAACTGAAGTCTATATAGCTTGTCATTTCCATCACTTTTATTTAGAAATGAATGCATCTAATGTTTTGGCTGCTAGAATCTGTATCCTGTAATATTTGCTAAACCTTAGTCTTCATTGCTTTTCATCTTAAAGCTGTTAAAAAAATAATCACAAGAAACTGCTTTCAAAACATAAAAATATTTTCTTCACAAATTATTACTTTCAGTTCTGAGCTGGATTTTCCACTCCATTATTCCACTTATGCATCTATGAGAGTTAACAGAGCAGAGATGACATTTCCTGAAGAAACAGGTCTTTCTTTGCTCTGCTCCAGCCCTCTTATCACCCATTCAAAGTCACACAAAGTAATCTGGAAAACAGTGCCATTGAGTTCAGTTTCATTTATCTGAGTATCAGGCTTTTAATCATGTATTACTAGTAGACCAGCTTGCAAGCCAGCAGTCAGATATTGTGGTGGCATCACCCACAGATGTTTCATAGAAAGTGAGACACAGGGAGTTGTCAACACACTGTGAATCAATTTATTCATTCTCACCATCTCTCCAGTCAATTTCATCCTTCAAGGTGCAAATTAGAAATACAGATGTATTTTCTGAAAAGCTTTCCAGATTCAGTTTTTCAAAAGCAAGTTAAGAACTTGTTGGCTCTCATCCAGCATGGTATCTGTTTAACACTGGAGGAATACTTCCCATGGAGGCACATCCTCAACTTTGAAGTGAACATTATGAACATGTATTTATATCAGTATGGCTCTGCAGACCCAAGTCCTAGAACTTCCTACCTAGAAGTCAACACCTGAAAAAATGTCTTCTGACTTTCAGATACAAGCAAGAGGAAAGCACAAAACTCTAAGAGAATGTCACTGTCCTAAACTACATGCATGAACTTGTCAGTACTGAGAAACAGAATCTGACGGACAGCAATAATTCAAAACTGTTGCAAGGATGAGAAGGAACTTTAGTATTTTTTAAGCTAAGCAGAAGAGTAAAACATCTTGCACATTTATCCAAGATAAATTCCATCTGCAATTTCATGGAATAAAAGATCAAAGAAAACTGGAAGCTGAGTCAATAAACTTTATAATAAAGTCATTACAGGCCTGTGATGTGAAGAACAGTAACATCTGTTGTGTATGCTCTAAGCACTGAGTGGAACTATCTACTTTTAATTTGTTGGTATTTCAGGAAGAACTCTTGTACATGAGTCAACAGATAAATAAGACAACAATGAATGTCTACCAGGTTTCCCTCTACCCTAAAATTGAAACATTTTGTTCTAGCATTTCAGAATGATATAAATAATGGTGCAATTTAGTTTGACTGCAAGAACTTCCCAGAGAAGTTATGGATGCCCCAGGCCTTGGGGCATTCAAGGCTAGACTGGATGGAGCCCTGGGCAGTCTGATCTAATGGGTGGCAATCCTACCAAATGCAAAGACATTGGAACTGTACGATTTTAAGGTCTCTTCCTACCCAAGCCATTCTATGAAATAAGATTGAAGTTGCTTGCCTATTTATGCCTCAGCTTGTCCTATCCGTATGCAATGCAAAGAACAGGTGACTAATCCCAGTAGGGTACACTTCTATTCTGGGTTATTAGCTGAAACATTGGTTTATCTTTAAAATATATTTCAGAAGATGAAAGTAGAAGACTGAGGTTGGAAGAAGCAATAAAAAATATTTCATTCATAAAATACTACTCCTTTTTATTTAGCCAAGATCGCCTGGAGCATTTCATTCAAGCTCAGAGATACTGCTAAAATTTTTATTTATATGCATTCTTTCTTTTCAAACTTTCCAAAAATTCAATCTGAAACAATATTACTCTGGATTCTAGAATATGATTGTAGCTGAGAAAGCATGATTTTCTATCAGCCACAATGGCAGCACTACCTCCTCATTTTCACATCCTTTATTTTAATATGCAGATAATAATGATCTATGCCTACATTAATATAAATTCCAGAGAATTAATGTTAATCCAGACATGTAAAAAAATGTAAAGAACTGTAGACACACAGAACTCATACGCATTTACAACTTCAAGTTTATATCTTTAATACAACCACTGAAAGCTTGACTTGATCTTGCAAATAGCCAGAGGACAGTGACTCAATCAAGGTTAGCATCAACCACTTCCAACTGCAGAAGGAAAACGATGCATACACATTTTGTCCACAGCACAAGAACAAAGCCTATTCTGACCAAGGCTCTTTCAAGAGTATGAAGAATACATGCTGCAAAGGCTTTAGGGTGCTCTATGAATGACAGCTTCCTTTTGAGCTACAGAGAAACTTGTAATGGACTTTTCTGTCTCAAGGGGAGCTTTTAAAGCCTAAACAGAATTTCAATTATATTTTTCAGCTAGTATGAAATTGTTGCTATAACACTAACTGCAGATGCTCAGATTAGATTTAAGCCACATTTTTAGAACAAAGCAGTAAAAAAAAAAAATTTTTTTGTAAGCTTTTATCCAAATTTATAGTGCAGTGCATGCAGCTGGTTGACTTGCTGCTAATATGGTTCTTTTCAGAGCTTTTAACACACTTAACTGATCGTTTGCTCAAGGCATATGGTTTGAATCAGCTGGGCAGTGCACAGTACAGCTGGCAAACTGGATATCAAAATCTGGCAATAAGCCTTAGAATTATGTGTCACTATGTATCAATTTTTCCTGAATTTTCTGTGCCGATTTTTACTGTTTCCGTGTAAATTTGAAGTTACTTCACATTCTACTACCATAGATGCCATTGCTGCTTCCACCGTTACAACAACTGGATGTAGCAGACCCACACTGTGGAGGAATGATATTAAGTGTAAAGGCTTTTTTTTTTGTCAGGCAAAATAATTATGAAAGCTTTTATTAAATGATCTCAGTATTTTCAAAATGGGCAAGGATCATTTTTTCTGATACAAAGATTGGGAAACAGTGGCAGCTGCTGTTCCCAGAGCACATTCATTTCAAATCAAGAAAAAAAAAAAAAAAGGGAATTTTTTGGCAGTTTGTTCTGTTCCCACTACTGCCTTCCATAACTGAAGTCAAATGTTTTCAGCCTCAGCTCTGACATTCAGAAAGGTCTAACAAAAATCTCCAGCGGTATCTGAATATAATTTTTGTATTATTTAATAAATGAAGCGTCATTTTAGACTCTCAGCATAATGAACCCTCATTTGCACTGAGAAGATTCATAAAATCACACTGCTAAGAATTGTTTTCATCAGAAATGGGCTAGCCTCCCATGGTGTCCACACTGCAGTTCAGAACTGGAATATATTCTGGCTGTGTCTGCCAGTCACAAGTGTTCGGTTATTATTACTGAGTTTGCATTATTGCTGCTTGAAAAGCCAATCTAGATACTGACAATGATGCTCTCATTTCAGGGTACATACAACCATGTATTTCGGAGCATATATTCCCAATTTTTCAGTGAATTATCACACTTTTATGCTACATAAGCTCAGTGTAATGAATTAAGACAGGTACTAGGAGAAACAGAGAAGCAGAAAGATCTCTGCTAGAAGCCTTCCCAGCTATGTGAAAATACTATATGTGCTATATAGTTCAGCTTTACTGAACTCAAATAGCTTTTCAAGAACAATGTACTTCTTCAAGCAAAATAAATAAAATAGCACACAGCCTCTTTTAATCTCAAATACAAATCTCCTAAATTTAAAAGAACCTAATTTTCAGAAATTCCCACTTCCAACAGTAAAAATCTCATTAATTTGTGAGGATGATTAACATCTGAAATAGCACTGATTAGCTGGACCACTTTTTAAAATACATTGCAGTAAACAACAAAAATTTTGAGGTCTTCCTGTTCTGAGATTTCCACTATCCCTTCTTCCCACTGCCTAAGCAGTACGAATGAGAATGCTGTAGCACAGGAGGTCAACACAAACACATTGTACGAGGACAAATTGAAAGCAAGTGGTAAAAAGAAGGGTTTTTATCTGTTTACTTATTTAAGTCTCTCAAACTTCAGATTCCTTATCAGCATAAAGGAATACAAAGAGAGGGAAAAATAAGTATGAACAAAAAAGGTTGCATATTCTTATAGCAGAAGTACAGCTGCTAAGTTTGTGAACCTTTCGAAGATGATCCAGTGAATAATGAATACAATGTGCAGAAAGACACTCTTCTACATGACAAAAAAAATATAAATTCTACCATAATAGAAATGTCAAATACATTGAACTGAAGTTTGTGGAAGTTCATTTCAGCAAGAGTGAAGCACGATAAAATTGGAAGAGATAGATAGTACAATTTCTCTATCAGGAAATGATACAGTATGCCTGCACAAGTTCATGGAGAAGCTCCTGAGAAAGATGGCATGGCATATGTTCTGGCAAGTGTATGCCACACCTCCAACTTTACTACTGTGGCATTTAGAGGTGTACTCTGAGGCTGTTTTTTCACTATTCTTAAACTGTGTTTTTAAAGATGAATTCATTATCAAGCCCTACGGCTTGACAAAATGTACCAGTATGCACTCCCTTACCTGAGAGGCCTGATTTACAGGCATGATCAAAGTATATATGTAAGCTTAGCAAGAGCAATTGAAACGCTGAATAATATTAAAAGCAACTATATACAAAATAGAGTGAAGTATGGTTTAAGGAACATGGAGAGGAAAGTAAGGAATGTCAGAGGTCACATAACCTACAAAGAAATGACAGAAGAGGATTAGAAATTTTTATTTCTTAAGAAGCTCTCAGGTCAATTACCTACAGGGTCCATTTCAGCATTAACACAGACATTAGTGGATGGCTTCTGAGATTCACAAAGAGGCTTAGAAATCTACCCACAGCTTTAGGCAACTGTATCTAAGCTGTATCTCTAGCCTTGAAACAACTAAGTGTCTTTTCTCAGGTTTGTACAAAAGCTGACAATCCTCCGTTTTCACGGGTTTCAGCCTTCCACATCACTTAGATATAAAAATAGACACCCTCTCCTAGAAGCCCAACTGACAGGATCCTGCAGCCGACTTTCAGAGAGCACAAGAAACATACTGCCAATTTCCTCATCCCACACCTTACTCACACTATTAGGTAGGTATTTGAAAATCTTCTACCCCTAAGATCAGAACAGCAAACAAGTGTTTTTACCCCTTTTAATTCCGTTCCTCACAGTTATACCATCTCGCCTTATCCTTGATCCTTATTTTGTCCATTGATTATTAATTTTTATGCAAGGGGAAGAACTTTAATAATGACCCACATCAACCTACCAAGACTCCACAAAGGATGGCCTTCTCTCTTCTGCAGGAAGAGTACCAGCCTGAGCTACGAGCCTACTGCATTCAAGGCCCAATCCTGGCTCTGTGTTAGAGGTACTTTCTGCCTGGGCTGAAATTCCAGGCATAGACAGGTGGTCTGAGTTGGATCTATCAGTGAATATATAAATAACCAACAAATTATCAGAACTATTAGCCAAATTAGCTCATCTCCACTGGTTTTGACTGAAGTTAAAATTATAACTTTAGTATTGAGGTATATTTTTGTTTTCCTCCAACCACATTTACACCAGATTTAAAAAGAAAATTGCTGAATATACCATGGTCATGAATATCCCTGTACATAATATCTTAATGACCAACATAAGCTCAACGTTACATTTAAAGATGCCACTAATGTCAAGCCAAACTTTTAAACTAGAACAGAAAAATAAAAATGTTCATTGTGAAGGACCTAGTGGCTCCTTTAAAACAAGCACTGTAAAAATGGCAGCCACTTTGCTGGATTAGACACCATGAGAGCCCTGGTAAATTGTTTACAGCTGGAGAGTCAGATCATCTTTCAGAATCATCTTTTCCTAAGTTTTGTAATTAGAAGAGTCCTTTGTACTGAAATGAGTGAAAATAGAAATGAGAATGTTCAGCTCCACAACAAAAATAGTCTGGAAGTTTTTTTTTGTACGTCTACCATATACTAGCCTTGCAACTGTCCCATTAATAGATCTCTTTCCCTGAAACCTTAGCTTTGTATCTATATGGCTTTCATTGTCTCTCAATTCAGTATGATTTATGTCAGAAGATTTAGAATATATTAACTGTTCTACAGTGTGCTGCAACAAAGACGATTCCAAAGAAATCCTTTTTCTTTCCTTTTTTTCCCTAAACATTTATCTTACTCTTGCTAATAAGATAAAAATCTGTATCAAGATGTGGTTTTGAGTCCTATGTGGGAATAAAACAACAACAAAGAATTATTAAAAAAGGGAGTAAAACTCCTGCTATAAGCCAGTGCTGATTATGCTGGTCAGATCTATAAATACACACACACATGCATACACTTAGACTAATATATACATATTCCCTTGCAATTCTGTATTAATCAAATAGAATACCCTGTAGAAGAAACACAGTACTAACAGCTCAATATAGCACTTCTGTTCAAGTTGCCTTGTACAAGCTTATTTGAGTACTAATTGAGAGCTGAAATTCTCTCTTTTAATGCTCAGGCCCGTTTGAAGGTTACCTTTTGCTCCCATGGAGATAAAGGAAAATGTGCCAACATTTGAGAGATTTGATTACCTGTATAAAATTATGCTTGCTCATTTTTCCTACGCAAGATACTCTTGGGTAAAGTTATATTAAAGAGAATAGAAATAGTGTCCACACAAAGAAAATATTTTCCAATTATGCTTCTCAAGATGCAGAAAACATTACTTGTTATAGAGGATTATGAATGAGATAATTACTGGAAGCCTAATGTACCTAAATCTACAATAAACGAGAAAGAAAAAAAAAAACATTAGTAAGCGGTTATTGACTGCTCTTCATACTAAAAGACCATGACAGTACCAAGGACAAACCTTTCTACAATCTTGGTGTGACACATTATACACAAGAATACCTTTCCTACTTACATTAATTGCTACAAATGAACCCATACCAACTTTTATTTGACATCCAAAAAACCTTATGCCTTTCAAAACAAGCTTAATAAGAAATTTCCATATTAGGAGACAATTGAAAATAATGATTTAGAAACATGAAGGATAAATGTTTCTCCATTTAAACTACTTAATTTCACTCATTTCTAATGGGCAATGTGCACTTCTGAAAGAACCCTTTCTAATGTTAGATAGCTAAGGTATATAATGATGTAAATTGTAATTTCTTGAAATTATTTCATTAAAGTATGTCTCCTAACCACTTTTTGATTCTACTAAGAAATAATTATTATTTCTGAGGAGCACTAGCAAGGAACATCCGAGCTCCCACATGCAGCATTTCATCACAGGTGTCATCAATTGGGAAGATTTTTAAGAGGATTTCAAGCAGTAGCAGCTCTTTTCCTGATGCACAGCAGAATGTGGTACACCATGCAAAATTACCTTTGGTGCACCTCTTTTGCAATTTCAGCTCCCAGTACTGCTGCATCAAGTGTGAAGGCATAGTCACAACAGAAAAGGTAAGCAGTATTTCTAAAAGAATGACAAAGGGTATGAAAATTGCAAGAGTCAGAGTACGTGGACAGGAAGCTGAACACTATTGCTTTCTTATGCTCTTATCCTTAATTTAGGGAAGAGCAATAGTTTCACTAACAGAAAGCATCCTCTACTGATTATTGTTGGCCCTTTTTAACAGGAAACCTTTTAATAAATAGATGTACATAGCAACCTGTGCATATGCACAACTTATGTACGCCAGTTTTCATCTCAGTGCAACTGTTCTTGCCTTTCTTCCCCTCCAGCTCCCAGTCCCCACCAGACAGTGCACAAACTGTATAAAAGGTTTTGCAATAAGTGCATTAAGACAGATGTACCGCCTAGTGACTTTCCTAACCAAATCTGGAATGAATTTGGTCTATTAGATCTGAAGGAACACAATGTATCTGGAAGGCTGGATTTTCCCCCACCCCTCCCGAGATATTTTATCAATTAAAAGCAGTACTCTAAAGTATACAGCTTCATAAAGCAGAATTTCAAGCCCCATAACATAATGTATCACATATGGCATAAAAAGCATATAAAAAGGACAAGATACTTATAAAGTAACTGGCTGAGAAAATAATAAAATCAAGTTTAACTATTGCTGGGTTTTTGGTCTCCCTGAGAATTCTCAAACGAACGATCCTGAGAGATTTCTTTTGATAGTGTCTCATGGGGACAATGAAAGACACCAGTTCCCTAAGACTGCTCCGAGGTTATCACAGTGGAAAGGTTACCAAGAGAATAAACTCCAGAGGTTGGTTACTATGTCCCACAGCAGTCCCAACTCTCCTGGGTTAATAGAGATCCTCAGAGCCCTGCATACAGCATGGACTACCAGAGGAACTGGGATTTGTATTCCTACAGACTTCCAAACTGCCTCAGCTAAAGGGACATCAGAAGTTTCCTCTCTCAGAGACATTACTTTGAGCCTTACAAAAAAAAAAAAAAAATGGAGCTGCGTGGGTTTGCTTTAGACTGAGGAAAGTATCTCTAATGCTTCCCAATCTTTCTGCAATTTGCGGAATTTACAAACACGCTCCTCACTGTTGATATGAGATGTCTGTTGAAGTAAATACTGACTCAGCTGTATTATTATTTTTTCACCTTACAATATGAAACATGTAAATCTCAATAACACATTCAAATGTCTGCAGTGAGCCAGCTGCTTCAGAGAGGGCCTCCAGCCTGGCTAGCAGAGCAACATTTTGCTTTGCTTCTGTCAGACTTTGTTCTACAGAGAATTGTTCATTACAATGTTTGTGCTTCATCCATTTGATTTAGGTTGAAATATTCACTTGCAAAATGTTTCCCTAAAAATCCCAATATTTATTTATACATATATACTGCTCAATTCCTAGCATTCCCTTGCTTATCCGTAATTTGCAGTAACAAGCAGGTGGTCTTCTGGAGAGGCAGAATTTAGTTCAATTACAAAATGATTACTTAATGGGATGATCGATGCTGTTGCTTTCTGCATAGAACAAGAAGCCTAATTCTGCCTAACACTTCAGAGTTTTATTCATTTTCTTTCGTTACTTTAAGGCAGTGTCAGTGAACTTCATGTACAATATAGTAAAAAAAAAAAAAAAGTGTATTTAAATGTAACAACTTAAATTTTTATCAAATTGCATAGTATACATCTCTTCCAGAATGTCCTACGCACTTGAAAAGTAATTACATGGTTTCTCAGCCTTCCCAACAATATTGGCTCTGTACACTCTGTATGTAACACTGTTACTGGCTCGTAGGAGACAGCAACATCTAAGGAAATGGCAGAGGATCAGAAAGCTTGTCCCACAGCAATGCCACGGACTTAAGGCACAACTGCAGACATTCAAATCACTTTTCCGCCAACACTTTTCTGCATGTATGTTTTCCTCCTCAGTTGCAATCTGCACATCCTACTCATGCAGCAACAGCTCTGAGGCAGGAATTGGCTCCTACCCAGCAAAATGGGGAAAAATTTAAGCTAAGGTTTCGTAATGCAAATGGCAGCATTAACAGCTTTCACGTTTACTGATACAGTGTGCCGTTCCTCATTCACGTTGAAAAAATACCCCCGCAAGTTCTTTGAGAGTATGTACGTTTTCAAAATTCACTCAAGAATCAAGTCCATACTGAGATTCCTTAAAAAATACACGTTTCAATTATGTCTGTAAATCTTTTTCTGACATGAAAATTCAAGGTACATGCTTTAAATCACTTTTGTAACTGTTGTTTAGTTGTGTGAAAACACAACAAAAAGTAAAAGTCTGTGTATATCTAGATCAGCACCTGCTCTCAGTTTATCAAATATTCTAGCAATTATGTGGGTGAATTAATCAAGACCTATTAATTAGCAGAAATAACCTAATAATTTGAAATATTGTATTGGCATTAAGCCTTGTTTCAGATGATTTTGCAGAAAGGAAGAAACACAAACATTTTACCTCTTTTCTTGTCTGTGTGACAAGACAACAATAGAACTTGTAAAGTGTGCCAGCGGTCTGCTTCAAATGCTTTAGACTACATAGTAATTAGAGAAGAGGCTGCCTACAAAATAACACTTAAAAAAAAAAAAAAAAAAAAGGAGTGAAAAATCAATCTGAGAAGAAGAAGTGAAACAAGCAGAAGGAATAGTATGTGTTTTTTGCATTTATGCTTGATTATTTTTTAAAGATCAGGCTTAAGTCATTGTAGGAAAGGTATCTTTTAATGATTAACTCTAACAAATAAAAAAAAAAAAAAAAAAAGGAGTGAAAAATCAATAGTAAATATGTTGATAATTATATTTAGAAAAGTTATCATGTAAAAATATGGTAGATCTTCATTAAGCCGTTGGAGTTGAGTAATATCACATCTAGGCATTCTGCATCATGCTGTAACATACAGGATCATGTTAATTATGTTAATTAAATAATTATGTTGCAGACTATCCCAAATTAACAAAAAAAAAAGTTTCATTTTCCCTTTGATTTAATTTTCTGATTTCTTAAGGTTGAACATACAATATGCCTAGCTCTTAATGATGCTTGTACTTTGATGCCCTTAGAAAAAAAAAATGTGACAGAAGAGCTATGGTTTAGTTGAACGCCCTTCACTCCTTTCCCCAGAAAGCTTTCCTAATCTAGGTTCTTCATGTCTAGATGCCTCCTATCAGTTCTACATACAATAAAATCTACCTTTCCTTATTTGGTAATAATACCTCCATTCTATGTAAGTCATTCTTTCAATGAGGGAAAAGAAAATGAGATAAGGTGGTTTCTGGATTTAAACCAGAAGATGACTAGGGCACTCTGAACTGCTAAGAAATATATTTTTGGATTCTACCTATAACTGAGCTCCTTGCCTCCAGTGATTGTCTCTGAGTCTTTTATTTCACTACATTCCCTCTCATTGAGGCGATCTAAGAGCACAGCACATCAAGCTGAAACGCAAACCCTTGGCTTGGCTTCTATTCACCAGGGGCTGGGTGTGTAACAGTTATTGAGTTCAGACCCTGAAACAAGAAAAGGGGTTTCTTATGTTGCTCCTAATGATTCCTCCAGTTAATTCAGGAGTGGTGTAGTCTCCAGGGAGAGCTACACTTACTTTTTCTTAGCTGCTGGCACAACTGCTGTAAAATAGAGGCTTTGAAAGAAATTATGGAAGGGGAATCTTTACACTAATAGAGTGTCCTCAGGAAAAAGGAAAGTTTTATTTCACACTGCATCACCACAGGTGTTCCTCAAGGATCACCAAGAGGCTATTCAGATACATAAATATTTGCTGAAATATCTTCAGGAAAATGGTCTATATTTATTTTCAATGCCAAACGCTCTACATTGCTTTTAAATTATAGTTACCTTTAAACACTGCCTAAAATACTTATTGCAGCAAATTATCTCTGCAATTAAGCTGATTGCTTCACATCCACATTAGGCCGTACAGCATCAGTAGCCCTGACTTTGTCCAAACAAAACACCCGCAGCTGGAAGTCCTTAGCTGGTTCCACAATGCGTGCTATTTTCTTATTCTCTCCATTTACTAAAGAAAAAACTTCTAAAACAGAACTTTCAAGAAAAAAAATTATGCAAACTCTTTCCTACTATTTTCACACACAAACTATTTTTTCTTGTGCTGACTGTGAATGTGTATTTATTACAAACCGAACAGGCAGAGCTGTCCACCAGCTAAAAGACCAAGTATTCCCATGTAATTCAGCTCATGAGATGCTACTCACTTAGGTTCCAGAGATCTGTCTAGAAGCCTACAGACAGTAAATGAATTAGTCCCAAAGTATTTCTCACCTTAATGTAAAATTATTTGGGAGGTTTTCATTATATGAATCCTTGAAAAATTTATTATTATCAGTATCTGATAATAATAAATACATCCTAACTGATCAAAAGGCAATGTGTCCAGTCTCTCTGGGGAAGTCACTCCTCTTTGATAGCTTTTCAGTGGCTTACAGGAAATACGTTTGCTCAGTTGAGAAAGGACAAACTTTTGTCAAAGAAGTACCGTCACAATTGGCACTAATTGGCAGTTAAATTGACAAACTGGAATGGAAGCATCCTCACAGCACCAGGGGTGGGCCCTGTGGGTAGATATTGAAAGCCATTTACAAAACCAATGTTGGAAAGACCAAACAATCATAGGGCATCTGCAGAATATCATGCGGAAGGCTCTGCTTAATTTTTCATGCTGTCATTTCAGCATTTTGCATGCATGCTTGGAAAACATTTCAATTCATAGAGAGAAAGATAAGATGTTTAGATCAATATATTGAGCAAAAGTTAACAAGCTTCTAATTCTACACAAGCAAAAACAATTCTCATTTTTTTTTCCAAAAGATGAGAAATCTTTGTGGCATTAGAAAAACATGACAAGGAAAGAGATGATAATGTTAAAGTAACATCAGGAGACCTAAATGCCTAAGTATAATAATATACGTTATATATATCATTCTTATCTTCTTTCTTTAAATTGAAAAAAAAAAAGCAACAAAACCAAAACCCTTTAAAGTTATTCTATAATTATTGTCTATGAAGTCTAAAATTCAAGATCCAAAATCACATCACAGAGGTGTTCTCACTTTATTAGAGAAAAATACAGATGGCTCAGAGGGTGACTGGTGTTTTGTAGGTGAACACTTTACTGTGCAAGATTCATAAGCAACCTGATATTCATAAACAACGTAAGACATTCCCTTAAGTGCTTTTCACATACTGATATTTGCCACTTTCCTACACCACTACTCTACCAGCAAAAAGCAGAAACATAGGAGCCATCTGATGAAATGCCTCTTTGAAGTTATTACCAGTCCAGTTATATTAGCTGACATGGAAGTGTTCTAAGTTGTAACTCTACTTCATTTGTGCTTATAAGCCCCAAGATTGGAGATGGGGGAGCATGAAAGTGTTCAGCCTTAGTCCCTGGTACTCCCAGAAACACAATGAAATGAGATTTGAGATTCAAACTATTTGTCCTCATTTAAATTTATTACTTTTTAATAAGAAAATTCTCAGAGCTTGCACCTAGTAAAAAAGAAACAAATGAAATTTGTGCATACTCAGGAATATATATATATATTTAATAAAAACCACTACTTTCACCAAGCTTACATAAAATGTTGTATACTATATTTATTGGCTTTGTAGCAATATTTAATTATGAAGAGCTTTTCCCAGGGCTACTTATACTCCTGCTGACTAAGCTGATTTAGACCATGTAAACAGGAGTGTTCTGTGAAGTATGCAGTCATCTCTTCCCCTTCAGAAGCACAAAAAAGGCATGAGGAATTAGTATTTTCCATAAAGAATACTGTAGAAAAGTAAATGATACATTTCAACTTGTGGGATTTTATTAAACATAAGTAGGCAAATTAGTATATAATTACAGTTGCAAAACAACAAAAATCTAGGGCTTAGAAAGCAATGTTGACTTTGCAACATTTCAGATATTTAATATTTTATAGCATATATTTAAATCGTAGCTAGTAAACATACAAATGTAAATTAGAACAGAACCTTTATGGTGTTCTGATGCCTGCTGTTCTAAGTGTGAGAAGTTACAAAGTCCATTAACATAGAACCATATAATACTCCATGAAACCTACACTAGAGTTTTACTACACCTATATTTCACAATGATTCCTTCCATTCAGGGAAACAGCACATAATTTATCCCTGAAGTAATGAGATCCTTAGTTGCATATATTTCTATTTTGTATCTTGAATAATACAACATTTTCAAGCAGTCATTATAATCTCAAACTCTATGCAGGAATCAAAAGGAAAAACATACGGAAGGAATTTGTTTAATTAAAACCTTGTATATTTTGCATATATGCATCCCTTGGACTTCAACAGAACGATCTAAAATTTTTTAAAAGTAAAATTTTACCATTTCCTTGTTAAGAGATATAATGTACGTTGGCAATGAAATCAAAGATTGCATAAAACATTTATAATGTAGAACATACAGCTGGAAGCTATTTATAAGTGCTCTCCGCATTTCCAGGTTTGATTTTTACAGTAGCACAGCCTGAAGCACTTAACTGTAAAAACATCGTGCCTCTCTACTGCTCCTCCTACAGGAAAATTACTTCTTCTGTAAAGGCCTGAACCTAAGCCCCATATATCAAGGGAAAAAGCTTCATTGCTCTGAATAGAAGGAGTTGCCTAGCTCCCTGATTCTACAAACCATAAAGAAAAAAATTTTGCATTTAACAGAGTGAAAAAACACATATTATTTAAGTCGGAAGGAAGGAAGGAAAGCTCCCTGGCCACAGATTAAAAACAACTACGTGAAACTCCACTGCGGGAAAGAGCTGACCAGGCCGCATTCTTTCCATGTCTCACTAACTTCTGGTTTCTTTCCATCCCTTTGCAGAGTTTTCAGAGCAACGTCACAAGAGCTAACACAGCCCTGCCACCCACCACGTGCCGCAGATGCGGCACAGCAGCTGTGCCTGAGACACAGGTGCTGGTCTCACTCGAACAGGTCATTTTGTGAATCTCTCGTCACTGAAAGCATACAAAATATACAAAATATTACCCTAAGACTGGAAACAGGTAAATTAAAAGGTCTCGGGAAGGTTCTAGGAGAAACTGGGAAGTGCACCAGGAGAAGTGATAGCACAGAAACAGCACTGATCTGACTCACAGGCTGTGTTCTTCCATATCTGGATTTAACTGCCAGTTCATTTAGTGTTGATGATGATTCAGGGATTATTTTTGTCACCTTAATTCTCCTTTATGTTCTATCTGTGCATTGTACTTACAAAGCACAACTGTTAACTCATTCATTGTCCCGGGATTTTGCCTGAAAATATCTATTAAATTGAACCCTATCCCATTTAAAACATCACAAGAAACCCTCATGTACCATAAAAAGAAGGAGCCAAAATGATATACTCCAAACCTGCTTTTCTAAAGCTTCTTAATGATATTATCTATTTCATTGTGAATTCAGTGGCTGTCTCCAGTGAAAGAACAGCAGCATTTGCTACACCACAGACTTCATAGCACATCTGCCACGGTGCTGTAAATGCATGCAGAGGAGACTGAGAAAATGCAGCAGTATATATCAAGTAAAAGTTCCTTCTAACTAATCAAGTCCACAGGGACAGCATGCAGTGTCACAAGACATATCACTCTACAGTTGAATGAGGTTGTCAGCCACTGGGAGGCCTGCAAACTGCTGACAGCAATGTGCAGTATGTGGAGTCTTCTAAAACAGTTCTAATAGCTTTGGAAAGTTCATACCTGTTTCTATGGAAGGAGCGCAATAAGAAAGAGAAGTAAAAAGGATACTTGTGGATCTACCTTTCTACGCTCTATTGCTGTGAACAAAACCAAACTCATCTGAGTATGTCACAGGAACATGAAAAAGGTTACTTTGTAGGTTTCTCAAAAATGCACGTATACTTTTCTTCATGTGTAGATCAAAACAATATGGAATTTATTATGATACCATCTGTCAAAATGCAATGCAATATTAATACAGACAAAAAAGGGAAACAAGAAACCTCAGATTCTGAAATCACAGAGGAAGCATGGATTCATATTCTTATTTTTTAACAGTTGTGAGAACTCAAGTAGAGCTGTCTAAGTTTAAGTTCAACCATACTCAAACTAATGGTGAAGTGATGTAAAAAACTTGTAAGCAGTTCAAGAATAAAAGCAAAAGATTTTTTCTATCCTTCACTTGTCACTGTAGAAAACTACCATGCTTTATAGAAGAATTCATACAAAATCCTCTTATTAGTCTCACCCTAGATTATTTCATTTACTAGAGCAAGTACATTGAGAATGCATTTATTAACACGTATTCATGCAGAATAGAAATTAATACGTGACTTTGAAAACTCTGTGGCTGTACTACAACACTTAAAATTTTCAAGAAGCGTCTTCATAACTAGAAGCTCTTTCTCCTGGAAAAACCTAGCAGCCTTAGGAAAGATACTACCTTTTTAAGTTCTCTCTTACTAAACTTTCACTGTTTTCAGAAATTTGAGTATATGATGTTTTTAACTAATACAGTGAAAACATAGATTTTATATTCAGGCTTCTATTTAAAATGCGATTTTCACTGTGTTTAGATATAACTAATCTAAATTTCCAGTTTTATTTTGCTGATCGCAAGCTTCTAGTAACCACCTTTCTGAACACGGACTTAAAAAACCACTTAAGTACTAATACTATCCATAGCAATTCCCTAGTACTGAATTTTGAGTGGGCTTAGAAGATGTATTTGAAAACATATTTCAAATTATACGTGTAACTACACTATTTCTGTTAGCGCAAAATCTTATTTATTTTTGTATTTATTTAACTAAAGCAGCTAATTATCTGCTCATACAAATTACTTGTGACTATGAAAACTACTATGTACACCCTGTAA
Organism: Numida meleagris; assembly: GCF_002078875.1. Classification (NCBI taxonomy): domain Eukaryota; kingdom Metazoa; phylum Chordata; class Aves; order Galliformes; family Numididae; genus Numida; species Numida meleagris. The sequence goes on along the minus strand of NC_034418.1, from coordinate 12,491,966 downwards.
AGCTGTAGAAGGAGAAAAAATATGCAACCAATGTTGGCTGCAAATAATGAGATTTGCTTCAAGAATATTCTCTTTGTAGTACTAAACTATCAAGGAACTTATTTATTTGGAATATTTTGAACATGTAAAAATAACATACAAGCAGCACTGTCTCTGTAACGGCACAGAACTGCACCTACACTCAAATGCTACTTCTTGTGCTCAGAACGATCGAAATCTGGACCTCTGCTTTAGCACGCATTTTGTGTTTAACAGCAAGCTGCTCTGGGTAGATGCTTTCTGCATTTATCTCGAGAGAGTGAAAAACTCAGGCAAGAATTACAAAAATATTTTAAGCTGTTTCCTGGAAGAAACCATGGATTTCTCTCTGTGAGAGTGAATTTCACTTTTTGCTCTTTTCCATCTAAATCATGCAGTGTTTTAATTACACAGCAGTTTCAACAAATAGATTGTCATAGCATTTTAGAGTATCAAATTCTATTCTAAATGCCAGCAGAAGATGGGATAATGTCTTCAGTGGTTTGGCTTAGTTTAACCCATCCACTTCTGTTCATTGATGACTTGAACAACTCCAGACATTATGTCCATAAAAACAAACAAAAAAAACCAACTCCACCCCCACCTAAAACAAACAAAACCTTTTCTTGTAGAAATCTCAAGACTTGGGATACATTCTGAAAATCAAAGTGCTACAAAGTACAAACTAGGGATTCTCTCCATTGAGTTAAAAGCAACTAAAAATATTTTTTAAATAGATAATAAAACATTCTGAAAAGAATATGTTGGAGAAAATAAGAAATAACTTTAAGATTTTAAACAATCGTATCGCTGCCCCTCTGAAATTGAGGGACCAGCTATACCAACTATAGAAAAACAAATGAAAATGGATATACAATACCTGATCTGCATGTAAACTAGCATAGCACTCAAAAGTCACTGGATCTAAAGTTCATTATTCTGTCTGACCCTATGTTTAGACGAAGATGTGGCTACATTAGGGAAAATTTAGGAATATATTTGATATGTAGTTTCGTCAATAATTGCTCTAGCAACTGATGCCCCCTAGGTTGTACTACATGCTGTTCATTTTTCCAAAATCATCATGAGATTAACTGACATCCATCACTTCTGTTTGCTAGTTCATTTTACACAATTTTAGTGGCTGGGAAACACAAGGATGATAAATTAAATTATTCTAAAGGAACTGAAATTTAGCAATAAGCACACATGGTATTTTTAGTTGCCCACTATATACTTGTCTTTCCTAAGAGAAACTCTAAGATAATTCACTCCTCATGAATACAGATGGAACGTGATCTCGTTTAAGAGAAAGTGCAAACCTCATTCACAGAATGGGGGTAATACACAGTGATACAAATAAGCTAGTGCATGGCAAGAATCAAAAGTTTAAGGCAACAGTCAAACAAGAAGATGAGGAAAAACATAATGTTCCTTCTGTTCTTACGAAATCTGTGGCAATAATAATAAATAAGCATGTATATCAGGACTTCTCTGTAAACTAGAACCTGTGATTTGCTGTTTATACTACACTTTTGTTTTTTTAATTTTGATTCTTTGTTTGTTTACTCAAAATTCTTACGAAACTGGAGGTAGAAAAATGACCCGTAATTGTAGCAGGCTTTTTGAATGAATGAATAGGAACATGTTTGGAATTAAAAGAACATATTAAAAAGCTATATTAGAGAAAAGTACACAGCTAACAAAAATGAAAAGTGGTGACTACTGATACCAAAAAAAGGATGTGCACATGTCCATGTATTCTTGTCATAAAAACAAAATTCATAAAAATGAAATATGTATAATTTTATAGTAAATAGCAGGCTAATTAACCAGAAAAAAAACCATATCCTTAAACAGAGGTATATTTATAGCATACATTTATGAGTATTAGAGAAGAATTTTAGAATAATAGATCACTTAAAATTTGAATTTCTTAGCAGAGTTGAAATGACAGAAGACCTTCACATGCTATACACGTGCATATTCAGGAAAAAAAAAAAGAAATCTTGCCTTACCCGGCCAACTAGGATTGGTTCAGGTCCAGAAAATTCTTCTAATACAAACATTTGATTCCAAACCCAGCCTCTCTTGGAACGGTTCAAAACTCTTTGTTCTTCAGTTAGCCTTTTTAGTCCTGTACTGGATCCACTTGGTAGTACTTGAGATTGATTCATTGGAGCCATATAAATGGAAGGAAGTACAGTAATCCATAATATTATTAATGGAGTCCATGTATCCATAAGCATTTCCGTTAGTCTTTCTGGCATTGTACCACAAGCTACGCAAATCACCACAGAAATGAAATTATTATTTTGCTTCCCTCCAGACTGTAGCAATCCAATTCATCATGCAGTACAGAACATTTACTTACAGCTCCTCCATGTGTTTACAGCACAGTCAACGTAAAAATAGCTTCGATTATAAAAACATGATCCATTGAGTTTTCCAGTCATTAAAGATTCCTAGTGGGGGGAGGAAAAAAAAAGTCAAATCAGTGACTAAAGAGCTTAGGAAAATGTTTTGAAAAATCTTATTTACTTTTATATCACAAACAAACCTTGTGAGGATTTAATTTTGTAACATGTAATACTAGTGTGCATTAAGCGGGTTAAAAAGAAAATGAAGTGATTCTGTGAATTCCTTCATTGCCTGCAATAGCCAAGGAAGACTCAGGTAAGTGCTTACAAACACTTAGGAATGCCTTTTACTTGCAGTTTGTCTTGGTACCTGAAGCAGCTCCTGGCCCTCTAGCTGGCCTATACTTTTTATGTAGTCAAATTATGAATACTTAGAATCAGAGAATCATAGAATTAGCTAAGTTGGAAAAGACCTACAAGATCATCCAGTCCAACCATCCACCTACCACCAATAACCCCACTAAACCATGTCTCTCAACGCTAGATCTAAAAGTTTCTTGAACACCTCCAGGGACGGTGACTCCACCACCTCCCTGGGCAGCCCATTCCAGCGCCTGACCACTCTTTCAGAAAAGTAGTATTTCCTAATGTCCAGCCTAAATCTCCCCTAGCGCAACTTGAGGCCATTCCCCCTTGTCCTGTCACTAGTTACAAGAGAGAGGAGGCCAACGCCCACTACAGCCTCCCTTCAGGTAGTTATAGAGAGTGATAAGGTCTCCCCCGAGCCTCCTCTTCTCCAGACTGAACAATCCCAGCTTCCTCAGCTGCTCCTCATAAGGCCTGTGCTCCAGACCCCTCAGCAGCTTCGTTGCCCTCCTCTGAACACACTCCAGGGCCTCAGTGTCTTTCCTGCAGTGAGGGGCCAAAAACTGGACACAGTACTCGAGGTGCGGCCTCACCAGTGCTGAGTAAAGAGGGACAATTACTTCCCTACTCCTACTGGCAACACTATTTCTGATACAAGCCAGGATGCCATTGGCCTTCTTGGCCACCTGGGCACACTGCTGGCTCATGCTCAGCCAAGCATCGACCAACACCCCCAGGTCTGTTTCCTCTACTTATTGTGTCAAATAACGAAAATTTGAAAATAATGTTCCTGCATACAGACTTATCCTCTTTTCCTCCGCAAGAAAAAAAGATTTACATCTAGTAAATGCATAAAGCTCCAATAGTATGTTCTCATATCAGTAACCATCAACTTCCAGTAGCAGAAGAGCTCAGCAAAACCTTCACAATTCAACAGAGGAACAAGGCTGGAAATTCCACTGTGAAATCCATGATTTCCAAACCAGACCTCTACCAAAGCCCCAGTAAGCTCATTTACACACAGCTGCAGTCTGGGATCTTCAGTGTCTCTCTCACTTTCAGACAAAATACAAACTCAGATTTTATTTCAGAGACATTTTCCTTCATAGGCACTTGGGAGCATTTTGTCTTCCTTTCTCCACTCACCCCTCCATGTATTAGAAGCCCACATCAGGTTTCAACTCAGTGTAAATATTCCCTGAAATGGACAAGTGAGTTAACATAGCAGGGCTTGCTAATGCCACGCTGATAGGCAAATCGTGAAATGCAGCCATAGATCACTTAGTAAGATAAATGCAGTGTAGCTCAGGGAGAAGGGCTACATTACAGCTACTCTAATGACAGTAGAGTTTTGTAAAAAGATTCCTGATACATTTTCATTGACTGATTCATATCCAAGCAATCTCAAGAGATACTACTGTTTACAAGGTAGGTAGAACTGCGTATTCACAAGCTTACACTGCACCTTAGGCTGTTTTTTCCTTTGAAATGAGTTTCTAGTAGATTCTTGAAGGATCACGTAAATATTGAGGGGGAGGTTGTTATTTTTTGGGGTGTGTGTTGCGGTATATATTTTTTGGATTCAGGCAAACTCATGGAGGAAAACATTTGAAAATGTGAACAATGTCAATACATGTTAGCTGTTATTTTAAAAGCAAACAAAGTAAGAAGATAGTTTTCTAAAGTTCAGTAATTGCCAAAGCAGCTGTGAAATCTACTGCACGAAAATCTGAAACTGTGAGAAACTTGTCTTGTTAAAAGGGGAGAAGAGTTGTTATCAAACTAAAACTCAATATCTCAAGTACCATGGAAGAATAGTAACCTAATAGCGCAGCACTTTGACAATGCATCAAGAATGAGGTGAATACTCATTACAGAAGTAACCGTGTAGCTTAGAAACATCTTTTAGGCCTTGTTGCTGACTGAGATGGAAAGAAAGGAACTGGAGAATACAATGTGCTTTTGCAAGGAAATTTTGGGGAATATGTGAGAGAAGAAAGAACATCTTTCCATCTTTCAAGCTTCTTTAAATCCCAGAGAAGAGAAGAGCACGAGGAACAACAGTCAAATTGCTCAGCAGGAAGGGTCTGCCAAGGACACCCTCTGGAAACACGCCCTGGGCTAGGGAACTGAAGGGAGGCTACTGCTGCACTTCCTGCCACATGTTAGAATGCCATACGTCCTGGGGCAGTGGTAGAAGACATCAGAAGAGAGAAGCAGTCAAACTTGCAATGAAAGCATTAAACACTTTGTTTGTGTGGGGTTCTTGTGCATGTGAGTGGCCTTGTATGTGCATGCATGTACCAAGAATGAGAAAAATATTTTTTTCCGGTAGAGCAAGAATTGAAACACAGAAGAAATAGAACCTCGGTAAAACAGAGCAACAGCTGCCATCTTCAACTAGTACAGGGGATTAAATTCAAAGCTGAGGAGATGAACTGAAAGCACAACTTAAGAGCCTTTCTATAGTTGAGCATTTTTGCTGCTTATATCTAGTGATGCTTGAGCCAGAAATGGAGTCCCCTCAGAAAGAGCCAGTATGTTATTCTGAAGTTCCAGAAAGCCTTACAATGGACCAAAGTGGGTCACTTTCCTACTTAGCAATAGTTGAAACTGCTGTAGATTTTCTTTGTACTCACAAGACCAAATAATAATAAATTAAAGCACCTTTTTCATATTCAAAAGGCTTTTTGAAAACATTTTCTAATTAATCTGCACAGGCTGGCTTTTCTAAAAGAGATGAAACAAATGAGATAAAACACTATGACACTCACAGAAACATTTCTGTTTGAAGTAAAAACAGGATATTTGTTTTTCAAGCTGCCACTCTGAATCTCTGGCAAGCATTAAGTTCACTTCAGTGCACCCCTCCTCATTTCCCCCCCAGACTTCCTGTTACTCTTCACTTACTCCGATCACATTTAGGTTGTAGCCACTAGCACAAACCCATCAGAATTCACTGTGACTGGACCATCCTCATAGTAGTTCTCTATTCAGCAATACCTTAAGGCAATCGAACCGAAAGCACAACAGAAACACCAGTAATGCACATACCACGTCACTGAACCTCACTAAATGACATAATCCAGCAAAGACTACCATTATGCAACCAAGTAAACAGAAGTAAACATGGAACTGCAAGAGATTCTCAAGTACCAACAGGAAAGTAGGCAAGTGGTAGGCAGTGCAGGGTAAATAAAATAAATAACCTGATAGGGCCTTTGCATACATGTGCATACTGCTGGGCACTACGACCAGTATTTAGAAGTAGAGCTGGGTATGTATCTCTACAATTTAACCTAGACTGCTGGGAGTCTTTAGAGATTAACGTGAGAAAGAGATTTATTTGGGATTCATTGCTCTGCCAGTCAATCATGGCATTTACTTGGTGCAGTGCATGAAGACTGTAGTGTCCTCAAATGTCTTTAACAAATTTTGGAAATGATTTTTTTTCTCCACTAAATGCTCGTTCCTGCATTTTCATATAGGTTATTACGAGAAGCAAGAAGTACCGAGTAGTTCAGTTATAATCCGCTGGATTAGATGTGTAGGAGCAAGTGATACGGTTTCTGAATCAGGCTACTGTAACATCCTAAATAGCCACTTGTAAAAGGAGATTTTGCAGTCAGGGAGAACTAACAGGAGTATTTTCCCTACTGCTATTACACCAGGGTCTAAAGGAGCAATGACTACGGAATGACAGTGAAGTTACTGCAGTAAAGCCAAAGCTGCCTTGTGCTAAGCAATCAGAAGAGGACCAGCACCAGACGACAATTAAAAAGGTTGTTCCATCCTCATAAAATTCTGTTGCTTTTGATAAGAGCATGATTTTCACTTTGAATTTCCAGGTATTCAAATGCCTCTGGGCTGTTTTCTTTCATAAAACTTCATAATTCTCTTAAGTGATTTCCCAGCATAGTGTATGGTACGTACAACCACAGAAACTCTAATCCTGCAAAACTGTATACAAAACAGCCTTCGTCATCCATGTATCTCTGACAGGGGAAAGTGCTATATAAAACTTAAAGAATGTATCAAAAAGATGAAAGAAAACGTTAACACCGTGTCAGACAGCGAAGTCAGAGAACTGTCTTGTTTCAAAAATGTAAGACTGTATTTGTGAATTTGGTTCTCCACACATAACACAGGGAGAAACAGATAAAGCTAAGCAGTTTGTTTACCACTTTATGTGCTGATGAACTTTTAGGAAAATATTATTCTATTACAGGAAAATGCATGCTGGAGCACAACTCATGCCTAATACCGTACAAGTTTTACAAAAGAACAAACCAAAAAGTGACTACCACTAAGTTTATAAGCTAACGCTGCAACACAGCTCTAGCCTACTAACTTCTGAAATTAACGTAATACATACTGCAACCTCTTTCAGAACTAAAACCTATGAAGGTTACTTGTGCAAGTTAATTGCCTTTACAAAGTCAGAATCAGGTATGACAGAAGACAGTTATAGCAGATATTCAACATGATGACAGTTCTCATTCTGCGTAATGCAGTGTGGGAAATTATATGGTTGCTAGTGCATTTGTAGCAACTAATTTTAGAATATGCGAAACAAGTAATTTCATCACAGTTACTTTAAAATCATCTTGTAGCATTAAAAAGTGGACACTGGAATGCAGTAAACATATTAAAAAGATTAATAAAGTTTTAAAAGTAGTTTAATACATAAACTGCTTACTGAAAAAGAAGCAGAGCAAGATCACAAAAAGCTTTAAAAAATCGATTTATTTTTAGATTTCAAACCACAGAATATCTGTCTTGTCAAGTAAACCACTTTATTACAAGGCTAGTGCATTGATTTACACCATGATCCTAGCATAAGAGATTTTACAGCCGCTCCCATATTTCTTCATGTAAAAGACATAGGGGATTATTTTATGATTTGCAATCAAGATTTTTTTAAGTGATTCTGCATTTACCTCATTATTCGTTCTGATTATAAGTAACAGCTAAGTCATTCAACCTCACTGTTTCATTAGGATAGATTTTGACAATTGTTAAGCAGTTGTTACAAAATTTAAAACAAATCTTTGAAGCAGTAGTTTAAACAGAGAAATTTCAAGAGAGATGCCAGTCAAAAGTTGGCGATCTTTGCCTAACGTAAGTTTCTTGCAGAGTTTACAGAATCTTTTAGATTTTGGACATTAAATTTAACGTTCTTCCAGTCCTTCAGCGTTCATTCAGAAGATTAGTATCAAATTGCCACAAAAGCATGAGGTAAATGATACATAAATTCATTAGAGTTCCAGTGGAAACGCTTTAGATCTCTTTACCTATTATATCTACCTTTGATGCTTATTCAGTATGAGCTAATCTGCATCACAACAGAAGCAGCCTCCCATAACCGATGAGAGATGTTCATTTACTGATCACCTTGAGAGTTCCAGCTAGCAGTATGCTACTGGACAGCAGGCAGACAGCCTTTACATTTTGAATGCTTCCTTTGGAGCCTTGAAATTCCATCTGACCCACGCGGGCTTTCGTGTCCAAAAGAATAAATTTAATTTCTAACAGAAATAAGGATCTCTATTCCTGCAAAGTAATTCAAGCTGTGGGTAATGGCTTTCATACAGGATAAGAGAATAAAATAGGAAGGTTAATAATGTGCCCTTGACAAAAACGTACATCTTGTGACTTCCTTTGTTTGGAATTCATTACGTATTCATTTTCACAGGTTTCCCACAGGTTGTGACCAGGTATTGCATTTCCCCTCTCAGGGGAGAGCTGCAAGCTTGGGATGCTCAGGGCGTGTACACAGGCATGGATATTTTGTACTTTTTATCATTTTCATTGTTAGCATCCAAGTGATCTTCCCTCCTCCCCTGTCCCCCCCCCCCTCCTTTTTGACCATTTATCTCCTTCCTATGTTTCTGCCCCCACAAAAGCTAGTGTTGTAGGATTAATAATTTCTACTCATACGAGAACTTCAGAGAACATTTTAACTAGTCATTAAAGCAGAACAAAACCAAGGTCCATCAGAATAGATTAAGATGCCATAACCAACAAATAATCATGTTACCTTTGTCCCCTAACTTTGCTACGTACCCATCCTGTTTCTAGCACATATCCACTGTATCGTACCTGAATTTGATTTTAAACCGAAGTTGTCTCATATTTCTCTTGCAAAAGAATGAATGCTTTTTGCTAAATAACTATTATTTTTTCAGTTGAGTTTGTATAAACGCTACTCCCATGCAAAAAAATAATAATAATAACTAAAAAACAGTTCTCCACCTCAATGTGAAGTGAAGAGAGACTGAGGCAGTAGCTGGACATGCTATCGTGGCAGTAGCTAAAGTTGTGCTTGCGGTGCCCAGGGCGTATGCCCTGCCTAGACCTTGCTGCCTCCTTGTGCTGCTAGTGTAACTATATGTACAGTCAGTCCCTAACCCAGTTCTGTCAAAATGATCTCGTTAACTTAAACGCTTTTAATAGGAAAGTGTCTTATAAACCAAATTATTTTGACAGAGCTGGGTTAGGCCATTGCTCATGCTATTCTTCCACCAACAGCAATTTTGATTTAAGGGGTTCTTACAGAGACCCCCCAACATGCTAGCTGCTTGTTTCCAGTCATTTTTTGCCATTCTCAGTTTCTTCTTTGCAGTTCACTGTCCTCTTAGTTGTGCTATTTGCCAGACAACATGGGAAGCCAGATCAGTGAAATGATGAGAGTCAAAAAAAAAAAACAACCAAAAACCAAAAAACAAAAAAAAACTGCACCAAAGCCCCATTTCAAGAAGTCTTTTCCTTTAAGTTTATAACCCAGATCGTTGCACGGATCTAGTTTACAGCCTGGCTGCACAAGCAGTTGCATCAGCACAACTGAAGAGCCCATAAACTACAGGACAATGACAAAGTTTTGAAAACAGCTGTGCTGCCTAAGAGCATATGAAGCTTCCCTATGTACTTTAGAGAGCAGTGAGACAAACAGTTGAATCATCAAAACTGAGCAGAGTGTAACTTCTGGACAAGGGAAGGAACAAGAAGCTAAGGACAGAGAAACTACTTAAAACTCTGATAGACTCTAAAGATATGCCCATGGCAGTCTGACACAGGCAGTTTTAAGGACAGAAACTTCTTCCAGCAGCTTCACCACAGCCAGATGTGCTGCTCCATTGGCCTCCATCAGGAGGGGAGCTCCTGGTGACTCTGCCTGCAGGCAGCACACGTGCACAGCCAAGAAGGGCTGAAAGCGGCAGAGAGCCAGCCGCCAGACTGGGCCATGCATGTTCTAGGCATGGCCCCAAATCATAATTATGCTTTGTAGCTGCACTAAATTTCAGCAGCTCACGGTGATTTTAAGGGACTGTTATGTCACCTGGAGTTAAATGTAACACACAAAAGCATTATTCACACATCCTTTCCCTCAGCCAAGCACCTGAAATTTCAAAGGAAGGAACACGAGATGGGAAATATTATGCTAACTCCATGCTATAGTTCAGGGTGATGTACACTTGAATTGTATTTTGTGTTGTCAGAAATTTGCAGGAAAGAATCCTTTCAAATCAGTGCAAATCAAATGTCCAAGTTTATTTTTAAGTATTGTGCGGCAATTTGCTTACGGTCACTCAGAGAATCAAATGCAGTTATCTAAAGAACTACTTATTTCAGCAACAATGCTAACAGACTTTCTCTCTCTCTTTCTTTTGGTCTTAGAGGCTGTCTTACACGCAGAGGCACGTACCTACAGGGGAATTCACTGTGCGAAGATGTACCACCTAATTTTCTAAGCTTAGTCATGCACTGTTGCTCTTTACGGTTAAGGAAATCTGAACACTTCTTGGGGTTGTTAGGTGAGTTTTCATTCTTCTGTCAAATGTTTAGGCAATGTTCTAAGCAACATTCATCAGTCCTTACATCTGACACACAGCTGATGGAATACATATGCTTGCACCAAGGCTATACAGACACAGACATACACAAGCAAGTGCAGAAATGCAACTGAATTTATTATTAGTTTGTTACTAGTAAAATTGGGTGGCTTCAGTTTTAGGGGTACATTTCAGAGGCAGAGATAAGGACATTCTTAGTTTCCTTACTTTTCTCCCTTAATTAGAAAACATCATAACTTGTGTTCTAGAGAGGAAGCTACACAACTTGACTAATGCTTAGAGATAACGAGAAAATGGTATGCACCTCACATTGAAATGTATCTCCTTCAATCAAATAATAATTTTGTAACTCACTGTACATTATTCTTTGATTGCTTAACGTGATACTTTATCATAGCTAAATCTCATTTATACTGTTTATTAAATATTTACTTTCAGGAAGTCCCCCTTTTTATTAAAAAGTGCTTAAGTTCTATTGAAATCAACAGAATTTCTTATCAGGAATATTTTTGTTATGCTTTGATAGCCGAATCAGTATGGGCCACCTTTAAAGCTGCCAAGGCTCTGATACTTTGGATATACATCTTCCAGACTTTGCAGAAGTGTTCACTACTTCACAGGATCAGAATGCATTTAAATTTTTTTTAAAAAGCAAACAAAAAGAACCCACACCTTGTGTTGCAACACTTCTAACTACTTTTCTAGTACGTTTTTTTATTACTTGCATTGTGTAGAACTCAGGAATTCCAGTCATGAATCCAACTGCGCAATACATTGTGCAGACAGAGGACAAAGAGGCACTAAGTGCTTCACAGAGTTTGCAATTGAAGTAATATGACTAGTTTGATTGCTTTTCCGCATCAGTGATATGAGTTTCTATAACGCTTCAGGTGGATGTGTCTCTTTGTTTGTCTGTTTTCTTTAAATGGCAGATGATACCAAAAGAACAGGCATTAAAATGACAATATAGCTATTTTAGGTCTACTGCAGAACAAAAGGTATTTGTGAACTTCCCATTCACTCTCTTATACTTAGAAAAAAAGAAAAAGGAAAAGACTTCTTTTTGGCTATATGGGAGCAGATACCCTACTGATCTGTGTCAGAACATTCGTTCACCTCATGCCATCATGCTGAGAAGCTCACAGTGCTGGCTCAAAACACAGAGAGAGAAGAATGTCAAAATCTGTTTGAACAACCAAGGTGGTCCAGAAACTTAAGCATATCAAAAATAGTCATATCTGCATTGTTTTCATTCTGTAGTAAGATGAAGAAACAGACATTCTCTACTCTTTACCTACTGATTAAAGTGACTTTCCTTGACTAAAATAGAACTAAGTTACATACAGATTTAATAGCTTCAGCTCATGCCAACCTCATCTCTCAAACGAATGCTCATTTTTATGAGGGTGTATTACATAATTTGAAGACCTATAACACTTTTAAAGGAGAGAGGGGGAAAAAAGGCAAGTTGTGCACAACATGAAGACAGCTCATAAAAAGGCAAACAGATTGGCCTGTGACTGAGAATTAGGTGTTAACCATGCTCTGCCTAGGGCATCGTTTATCATGAGAGTTTCAGCAGCTGGGATGTGCTTATCCTGAACTTGCTGAAAAATGTTTAAATATTAATGGAGGACATAAATATCTTGCTTTCTAAGCTTCCTTTCCAGTTTTTTTTTTTTTTCGAGATAGATAGATTGAAGCTTTCATTTTCACTGGTTTACTTTAAAGAATGTCAGATATTCTCTACATAATTAAGCAAAATACAGTAATTAAGGAAAAGCCCACAAGTTTTCCTGACAAGTAATCTGATCAAACTAAAAATATAAAACCATGACTGCTCCTCATGATTTAGTGAAGCTGTATAAACTTGGCAGCCATGTACGCAAATGTGTTCATAGATAAAAAAAAAAGTTAAAAAAGGAAAAGCGTGAACATAACCGGACTTTTCTAACTACAGACAGCACTGCTGCAGTAAGCCTGCTGAAATCTTTTTGATGAAGCATATGAAGTAAGATGCAAAAGTTTCTAATTTTGCATCAACTTCAATTAATTGTATGGGAAGAACAGCAGCAGTCTTGCAACATGAAACTTTTTTTTGCAGTTGTGGTTCAGTTTTTTGTGGTTCGTTTGGGTTTTGTTTGTTTTAAATCTGAGTAGAGAAGCATAAAAATTGAAGTCTGTGTAATACAGACTCCAACAAAAATTTCAGTGGTCTTAAGAAGTAAGTTCTGATGGTTTGTTCTTAAAATGCAATCACAGTTGCTACATTCCATCCATAAGATGGGTTCACACCAGAAGTGTTGCTCGTTGCAAAGCTCAAATAACAAACATCATTACCACAGTGCATACAGTCCATTTGCATTATCATTTAGGGACTTTAATGATTTTATACACATATATGATTATTATATATAAAGACATGTACATGATTACAATAATCAGTGACTGCAAAGTAAGTAGATTTAAATGGTTATCTGCATTCATCAAACTAGGGTAAGCATTGGTTCCTAAGATACTTCAAGTGAACATAAAATAAATTAGAATGTTGAAGCTGTGAACTAGTGACTGCCAAGACTGACTGCTTTTGGGATACTTTGAATTCCCAGAGCTAGCTGCAAAGACCTGAGCAAGACACACTGAGAAAGAAACACCCTTCTGAGCTGGTCTATAACTTTGGCACCACAGGGCTCAGTAGACACTTCTCATGGATGATTTTGCTCCTTCGGATCTAAGATTGGTTCACATTACTAATTCAAAGTCCAAGCCAAAGTGCTGATCATCCTCAATTTCAAACGATTTTCACAAGACATATCATGCTCAACACCTTGGAGAATCGATTCTACATGAATTATCGTTGCAACTCATGGATAAAGGTTACTCTCATGGCTAGAAAGTAGAAATCACTCTGTTGCCTCGAGTCAAGCACTTTAAATTCTATCTATTGGTACTAAACTGGTTCAGAAGCTATCTTTCCATTTCTGTTTGCATGTAATACTTCAGACCCCAATGTTTTTTGGGAAGAAAATTGTATTTATATAGTCAAAATGCCACCGTGTTGGTGTTATTTACTTAGCTGACGAAACGAGATATATGCTGAGCAGATTCCAGAGCAAAAGGAATATGGGGTATATGTGAGGGAGGACAAACGATGTATGTATCAGTTGAAATCTCAGACCGAATTGGACTTTACTTTGTTCTATTTCTATCTACTGCTCAAACAGTTTTGTTCAGACAGCTATGAAGTAAGCTACCTTTTCTATGGCAACAACACTAAGAAAAAATGTTGAGTTTCATCATCTAATTTAATCCTATTGATGTGATTTTATGGTAGCGATGATGCTTAAAGCATTCCAAGCTCAAAATGCTATATCATTTCCCTCCCACTGAAAGAATTTTGTTTGTATTATTTTAAACTCATAGTTGAAAGATGCTTCTATGGTTTTCAGGAATGCAGATGTAACTCAGGTGTATACTGTAAACATAAAATTGTCATTATGAATAACTCAAAGGTCAGACTCTAATGATATCATCAAGGAAAACAATACAAAAGGAATGCTGCTTAGATATACAGCATCTTAACGGTTATTTGATATGTGATGAAAGTACCTGTTTATACTATGTGGCATTGACAGAAGCTTTCTGTAACAGAGCATTCATAATCACTTGGAGATGTGCAACACCAAGAGATTGCAGCATGCATTCACATCTCTTTCTCGTTCAGAAATTTTTTTCCACTGAAAGTCTCTCAACTTTTGAATATGAAATTATCTGTATCAAGGGTCAAGTGGGTAGGTTCCAGACCCCTCATTTCAGTAAGTGGCTGAAAAAGTCCCACCTAAATTCTGTAGGGCACTTAGGTCTTCCAAAAAGTGTATTTTCAAAGACAGAATCTGCACCTGCATTTTAAGAAACAGAGCAAAATTGTAGAGAGTACTTCAAGGACTAACAGATCTAAACATATACCTACAGTTGACTGTGTTTTTACCTGTAGTAGTTCTATATAATGAAGAAAGGATTTAAATGTATTTTTTTTCCTAGCAAAGAAGATTGCAGCATATGTTAACAGTGATGCAAATGTCCAAAGATCAGTTAAGGGATTAATTTTTTTAAGGTTCAGTATTATAAGAAAACATTTAAAGAATACACTTGACAAAGAAAGTCAATTTAAATCTGATTGTGAGACTACTTCCCCACTTACAACTCTGTTTTGTACTTCAGCAGCAGGCGCTGGTGCGAACCAGTGAGGTAAACTGAAAAATCACAAAGTGACTGTCTAAGGAGGATTTCATCTCCCACAAAGATAAAGACTTCTTTTTTAATGAAAGGTACAAAATGAATAGATGTCCTATACAGAGGTACTTATCAAAACAGATGTATTTGTTAAGCAGACACACATTTTTATTGATTTTTTTTAATATTGCAAACAAATAAAAGTTACTCTCTTGGCTTGCGGTCCACTTATTTTAAAAAATTGCTCACCTACATACTACAAGAGCCAACTTTCATGAAATATTTTCATTTCTGAGTATACTGAAGGCCCTCAGCTTACAACAAGGCATGCAAATGGAAGTTCTTTGCAGCCAGGATGCAAGTTCTACAAGGAGGGAGAGCAAATAAATAGCAAGCCTAGGAGAATGTTAGCAGAACACTGTGCTCAATGCGTATGCAGTGAGGTAGAACAACAAGGTTGAGTGGATAAAAACCTTAGACTAGAATATTACATAATAATCTGTTCCCTTCCTAGGGTTTTCTTGTTGCAAATATTCAGTCAGTTAGTCTGGGAGGTGACGCTACAGGGAGCCTTTGGTTTTTGATGTTATTGCATTCTATGGGTGTGAAATTTGATAATTTCACAAGTATGTAAAACACTAACATCTTCTTGCTGCTTAATCATTTTATTTAAAGCAGATAAAACACACACTAGGGTAATTTTTTCCATCTTCCAAATGTATTTATTTATTTATATTTACTGAGAAGCCTATTATGAAGTCTCCTCTTGTTCCTACCAGTCTGGTATTGAACGTAGATGAGGTATACCACTCATACGTAAGTATTGCATACTTCTCTTCATCCTTATTGCACAGAAACTCTTCAGGAATTTACAACAGATAACGAGTGAAGTTAAGAGGATTCTTTATCTATAGCCATGGTAGTTATCAGCTCTATTCTTTTATTGAAACTGAAGGGAGCAGCTGTTAGCTTCCCTTTTATTAAGCACTAATGTGTTAGATTCAAAACAATAAACAGTTAATGCTATTTGATTTCTTACACTCAGCTGCCCCCCCAAAAAACATCTGGCTGCAGTACTCAGAGACAAATAGCTAGACATTTATGCGATCAATTGGCTGTCTAAAAGCATCAGCTTTTATGAAAACTATATGAATATTTATTCCTACATTCAGAGGAAAGAAAGACAGAACCATTTGCATGAAACAGAGTGTGTGTGTTTGTGCCTGTCTGCAAGAGAGCAAGAGGGAGAGAGAAGTGAGTGCATGGAGTTTGATACCTGTTGGCAACACAAGCAGGTCTGTACAATGTTGTTATGTGCCAGGTTGGATAGATTCCACTCTATTTAGTCTGGTACTAAACGTAAGCTGTTTGAATTGAGACAGATTCCAGGCACGACTGAACAGCAATGAACCACAAAGGAATTCCTGCCTATGTTAAGTGGTGTCACCTTCATGGCGGTAGGCACTGTCTGAATAAGGATCTGAGTTAATCTCTTCTATAATATCCACAGAGAAATTGCCATCAGTTTTCCATGCTGAAGCTTTGCAGCACTATACTCTGATCCAGCACCTCCCAGGTTTCCCAGCCAAGCACTGAACACAGGTCTGATGCTGTCTAGCAGGGATACTGTCTGACAGATCCACTCTCCCAACTAGGATGCTGCTACCCAGCAGATACTGTAGCCAAACGGAATCTAAGGATGCATTACTCCTCTGCCTTGCTCAAAGAGAAGATGAAGCATTTAGTGGAACTGTCAGTTTCAGGGGTCGACAGATGCCTGCATCTCTTCTCTGGGAGCCTTGGCAGTAATGTAATTAACGAGCTGCTGGAGCTAAGGGGCTTTCTCCCTCTCCAAAGTTTCAGCTGGCTGTATTATCTGTTTAGTCAACCAAAGAAAGGGAAGGAAAACAACTTGTGGGACAGAGATGACTCTTGGCTAGTTAGAGCTTAAGATTCATTCCCCTCTCAGCTTTTAGGAGGAAAAGCAGTGCTTCTGAGACAGTTTCCTTCCGAAAGTAGGAAAGGAAGGTGTCATACTGTTTCTATTTATTTATTTATTTATTTGAGGGGAGCAAAGGTTTGGGGGAGACAGTGGCGATAAATCATGGGGCTTTCCCTCCTTTTGACTCTTCCAACCTCCTCCTTCCTCATTTACATATCTAGCTAGTGGGTGATTTTTATTCTCAGCACGAAAACTGCAATTTCAATGCATGAATGCAACCCTGCATCTATTCAACACAGTGAAATAGCCCCAAAATTTATTGTACTAAATAAGAAACCAAGGAGAAGAAACAGGTTCTCCAGCCTTAGAAGCAAACCTCTGTGATGCAAAGTCTTCTTGATCCTTTACGGGAAAATAAATAAATAAATAAATAAAAGAGAGGAGAAATAGCCACACCACCATTCCTCCTCCCAAGGGGGAAAAAAAAATAGAACAAATCCTAACTAGCATCCTATTACATTTTCACGATCGGGAATTTCCGAAGATCTGACTTAATGAGTCACTCCCGCTCAGCCCAGGATCGCACCTACTAACGAGGAAGGCACTCTCACAGCGCACCTTGCAGGGACAGACAGGCACTAAGTCAAAAAGAAATCTATGGAGAGACAGCCCTCCGCCAGCCAGACATAAATAATACTAATAAAATGAATACTCACTTTTTCAAGGACCAAGGAAACAGCCTGCTGGCAGCCTCTTCACACGCGGATTGAGAGGGTGAGGTAAAAAAACCATTCGCCAGTCCCTGTGAACAGGCAGGATTCTCCCGATTTTCTTCTCATGCTTTTTGATGCTGTAGGAGATGCTGGTTATTTCGCTTCTTGGGTTTCTGTGCCTGCATGCTCAAGTGCAGTTATTAATTTCTCCCTTTGCACAAGCCAGCGGCAGCAGCACGTCTCCGGGAAAGCGGGGATATTCCACATAAATCCACTAATTCCGGGTCTGAGCGCTCCAACGTGCCTGCCTGCCAAATGTAACTGTGAAGTGATGTGGAAAAGTGAGCTGGGAGCCTCCCCTGACAGCTCTTATTGGGCTGATCTCGGAGGCAGGTCTAGCGCTTGGAAATTCATGTAAGCAGTTTTGGGCGGTTTTTTGTTTTGTTGTTTTTTCTTTTTTTTTTTTTTTTCTTCCCCTTCTCCTTCGCACCCCCCTACCCAGCCGTTCAGGCGGTAAGCGCACAACTTTTCCACACACCGCCGAGCCCCGCGCTGCTCGGGAGCGCGCTCACCGCGCGCCCGGGCATCTCCCTCAGGCTGGGCGGGAGGGCGGGCGGCAGGCGGCACCCGGCGGCAGGGAAGCTGGGGGGGGCTGCACGCCGAGGCCACCGGGGAGGAGCCCGCCGGGACCGGTGCGACCGAGCAGCACGGCGGAGCCGGGACGTGCGCGGAGCGCCGGGAGGGAGGACGAGCCGGGGTAAACGCCGCAGGGGCAGCGGGAGGCGGCGGGCGGGAAGGAGCCCCCCGGCGCTGAGGTGATTCCCGGGGCTGCGGCACGCGAAGGCGGAGGGGAAAGGACGCCGGGAGAGGGCTACGGAAGGGCGAGAAGCAGGGGGAGCGGCGGGGTGGGACGGGAGGCAGTTGTTCATCTCCGCGACAGAGCCTGCGGGAGAAACAGGCGGGCACGCTGGGGACAGGGAGGGCATTATTTAAACACCTTCTCCAAACAAACCCCCGAGAACTGCAGGCATTTCAATTGTCTCCTGTACTGCTTTCAAGCCAAGAGCGGCAATGAAATGTTACAGCAGGAGCCTGAAGCCGCATAAAAGCAGAACGCAGCCAACACCTCTCCCACCAGAAGGAGCTGAAGGGCAACCCCAATACAGACAGGTGGTCACCATCACCCCACTTCCACCTCCTGAGATGGACAGGTCCCACCCTGTGAAGTGCTGCAAAGAGGTTAAGGGACAGCAAGCACGCTCAGCGCCGGGAGACTGTGAAGAGCTGAAGGTGGCTCAGCGTGGCACCAGGCAGAGCTGAGGAACCACACTAGGCAGCAGCAGTGACCCCTGTGCCCACCTTCTTTTGAGCTTAAGAGTCTTCTCCCTTTTTATGGCGCATGTACGAGCTATTAGCAGATGAAGTGCTTTATATATAACCATTACATAAATCATGACTCTACTGTTGACACCACCTCTTTTTTTTCCTCCCACATTTCATGTTTACTAATAGAGAAGGGGTCAGTAACGCGCTAAAGTAGAAGGAATAGTCAGTCAGGTATAAACTGACTTAAATGATTCAACACTCAACTAATACCACCATGATAGCTGAAGTACACTCGCTTCCCTCATCACTTTACACCTTTCCCTGACCAGCTGCATTTTGTTGTGTTTAAGACAAGCACTGAGTGTGGTTTGTTGCTCAACTGCAGTTGAAGTGTAGTCATCTTCAGCTCATTCATCTGAAAATCCTTTAACCTTTGAAGACGCACCTAGGCCTACAGAAAGTGGACCTTAATATTTCTCTATGTAGTAAGAATACAGTATAATTCTGTTTCATTTCGGTTAGTCTTATTTTTCATGCTGATACTATATGTACCTTCACATGAGACTAAACAGCAGAAGCACCTGCATTTTGAGCTTCTTTATGTGCTTTTTTTTTAAAAAAAAAAATCTTATATTCCCTAGGAAGTTATTGCAGATAACAGGTGCTTTTCTTGCACAAGTGTTTATTCTGCAAAGTCTCAACCTGTCAGAACACAAGAAAACATACCTGGAATTTGACATTTTTCAAGGGCAACAAAGAGATACTTAAGTATTTCTTCCCCCAGCCCAATAATTCGCTTTCCAAGCTGTGAACCTGGGATGATTCCTTGGAGGTATGGATACAAAATAGACAATACTTGACAAAGCAGGCAAAGAGCCTTGAGGGAAATACAGGACGTTTTGCAGTGTAATAGATAACATCAGAAACGTGGCTCCCCTTTTCCTGGGGTTCCACTGAATCAAAGGGTATTTTTTCTCCTCTCCTTCCAGGAATGGAACAACACAAAGAGAATATAGAGGCATCACAAAGAAAAATGAGGATGCTTTAGTCTCATTTTACTCCGTGGAATTAATGAGTTTGCAAAGTTGGTTTTTTTTAATTATTATTTTAATAAAGTTTCACTGGAAGTAGTTGCGCACCATATTTTCATTCCCATTGAAAAACACTCAATGAAAGCAACCAATAAAATTCTAATTAATAAGTTAAATTTCTTGTGTCTCTCTGTTATGCAAGTTGTATAGTTGTCTAGAGGGCAAAAGCTAATGGTAGAGGTTGTGCCCCCAAGCATAACCTAAAGTTTAGATTTTGTTCTGATTTCATTCTTTGACTTGTGCTATTTGTTCTGTTCAACCTTTCTTGCAGTTGGGAATGACTGGGGCAAATGCTATGCTCTTTCATCCTCAGTTGTACAGGAAGGTGGTAAATGTCTTGTTAAAATGGATTGTGTCATCCATGGATTCACCTACTGGTGAAACCCTTTAAGATGATGCATAAGTCTTGACAGGAAAAGTATGTGAATTCATCAGAAATTTAAAATAATCTTAGAACAAAATATTTACAGCTTTCTGCATCCTATCCAAATTTAATGCCTTAATGTATGTTTATCAGAATGATATATATACATGTAATATAGAGCACTGATGATTATGCTAGCTAAAAATTGTTTCCTCAAATACCTTAAACGAATCATCTTCCTTACAATATACATTTATCTCCTAAATGGTCATTTCATTCTGGAAGCAGAAAGTATCTCTGACTCCAGTTGAAACAGATCAAGATTTTTAGTTTAACTGCAGAGAAGAAAAGAATTTGGCTGCAAAATGTATGTGACTGAATACAACCTGGGTCAAACTGGAATTCAGTTTTTAAAATTATATATTTGTACATAATTTTTCAGCAATTGTGACTAATGAGGACAAAAAATAACCTCTGTTTGAAAGAGAATTCAGAATTTTTCTTCCATCTTAAGAAGGATTACAAGATAAGTGTGACTTCTCATTCACATACAGACAGACAATATCTGTTTACCATCTAAAAACGTTTGAAACACAATGACATGGCAAGCATGTTTTCACTTTTTCATATTTTTGCAGAAACAGTTGTGATTGTACTTAGTTCCTCAGCATTGCAAAGCAAAACAAACTGTTTTCTGGAGACAGAGAGCTCAGACCTTACTGCTTAAAAATATTCAATAGAAATGACTTGAAATGAGCTTTTTAAGGTGTGACTCAGTCACAAGAGAGCCTTACAAGGGCTGCTGCTGCTGATGTAAATGTTTAACGTCATCTCATCTACATAACAATGAGAAAGTCAGGAACCTGAAGGGAGTGGGGAGGAGAATGAAGGAAAATACGGTTGGAAAAGAAACCATTGTGGTAATTCCTCATACTCAAGCCGCCTAGTAATGAGCCACTTCCCCCAAAGTATCAGTAGCTGATTTCAGTTTTTAATACCCTCTTTAGGGCCTGATCCAAAATAACCCGAAGTTAATCAGTCTGGTGTGAATTAAGATAAGTTATAAGCTTACTGCAAGCAACTTTTGCTTACAGGGATTTCATGCCACTTCAAAGTAATAATACTAATATAAAATTAATAACCGACTTGAACCTTCTGAAGCAGGTTTATACAATAGGCATACCCTACAATTGTTTCATTAAAACTCCAGATCAGTTCAATGCAGACGATATCCTAATGCCCTGACTAGTTTGTAGTTTTTCCTTGTGTTATGTGAGGGATTATTTCTAAATTTAGTTTGCTTCAAAAAGCTAGAATTCACACTCCATAAACTAAGAAAGAAATAAGTCCAGAGCATTTCTGAGTAAGATGTACACTTATCACTTCACTTTGCCAGTATAGATACATAATTACCTTTAGAATATTGGTTTTTATCACCCTCTTGCCACGTTTAAAGCCTGCTTGTATACAGTTATCACAAATTGGTTATCGTGAAAAATAAAGATCCCCTGTGTATCTGAAGCCACTGAAGTCCAAGTTCCACTACATAATGTTTACAACTGATGCTATAGATTAAAACAAAAGAAATGCTATAAATGGCTCATAAGAGAAGGTGTACGGTTTGGGGTAGGTTTTGTGTTGTTTTGTTTGCTGTTTTTTTTGTTGCTGTTCAGTTTTGTATTGACAGAAATTCATGGTTTCATTTTAACAAAGAATAACTAGAAGCAGAATCTTGCATGAGGAATTTGCAGTGGAGTGCCTCCTATGCCTTTACAGAGATCAAAACCTGTTAAAATATCCAACAGTAAAATAGAAAGCTTGAAAAACCCCACAGAAGAAGGAACAGATCATATACCAGCAACACCCACCTATATGTGGTAAAAATGATTCTTAATCACCTAAAAACTTCTACTTGCCAGTCTAGTCTTCTGTCAAATGTATAATCAAAGTCCATTCCCTTGTTCCTCACTTCATGAAATAAATGCATTGATTGTGACTAAGTTACTTCTGCCTTGATTGGTCAAATGAATTATATCCATGCAAATTATTTCCAGTCCATGGACTGGAGAAGAGAAACAAAGGTTGAACCAAACAGCAGTGCTAGGACCTTCTTGTCCTTAGCACAATGACTGTAATACTTTTCCCATCCCTAAATTACTCCACTTAGTAAAATAAAACTTAACTAGTTCTGAGACCCCTTCACTGTCTAGAGGTTTTAAAATATAAATCCCCTAGCTACTCATTTGTGTGCCATACACACCAATGATATTATGGAATGCACAAAAATAACAATCCATTATCAAGTTGAATTATTCCTTGGGTACTATCTGCAATTTTTATCAGTTGCTACCAAGTTGACTATTAGAAAAAAAATAGACCTTTGTTTTATATATCAAATACTAAGATGAGGACAAAAGAAAATTTATATCAAGCAAGACAATCAACCAAGTGCTTTTGTATACTAATGTTCTGAATGCAATTTTAATAGCTAGTCTTTGCTTTTAGTCTTCAATATGCTTTGCCAATACAGGTAACTGGATCAGTTTCGGTAGCTCTGAAAACATTTTTTTGCTCTACCTCAAGTGCCCTCTAGTGTGCAGTAACTAAGCAGGTTAAAATTCTTTTTTTTTTTTTTTCCTCCTTTCTCTCTTTGCTAACATTCTTCTAAATCCCAAATAAATGTGTGACACTGCTTTTTTTTTTTTTTTTTCCTCAGAGCAAAGAAATTAAATGTTCACTGCATTAATTGTGTGGACGTAGATGAATTACCTCCTTTATGCGAAATCAAATCACTGCCTTTACTGTTAATTTTTTATTCTTGTAGGTGTTATATAAATACAGCGCGATAATTCTTCTGCTCATTGTGCAAGTATTGTTGACATACAAACAGCTTTCAATGTTATCAAAATCAAAACAGGAAATTAACATATTCATCAGCAAAACATGACCCTACAACAAGATTTAACATAAGTCCCCCAATTATGCATCTGTACTTTTTTTTTTTTTCCAGTGCTGGACACTACTGATAATCCTAGCTCTGAAAGTTATTTTTAGCTATTCTTGGCAAACAAATTATCCACTAAAAATATATCTGCTAATTTGTGAGAAATTGAAGTACTTCTTTATAGATGCATATATCCCGTTCTTCATTGACAAGTGGCTGAATGAGGCCAGAATGAGAGAACTTTAGGTCACCAGTTTAGAACATAAGTAATTCTACATGAATCCACACAAAAAATTGCTGAAATATGTAACAAGTTCTGTGTGTTCTCATCTCTCCTTAACAGTGTCATTGCTCTGCCCTTCTGCTACACTGATGTGCTTGGTGGAAACGTTGCAGTTCCCTGGCTGGAGAAGCTGTGTCACGCCTGTCAGCGACAGAAGTTTTGTACAGTGCTGCTTTCTCGCTGCAGGAGGCAACGTGTGCAGCCAAGCAGTTTTAGCTGTGTAACTGCCACATCAGCAGGACAGGGGAGAAGGATGCCTGACAACTAAAAGACGACGAGGCGGACAGGAGGAGAGAGGATGTTAGGAGGACTTGAGAAAATAAGTATAAAAGTACCTGCTAAGGTAAATTTCACTTATCTAATTGTACTTCTTAGTAGCTCCTCTGTATTAAAAAACCAGACTTAATACTTGAGGTACCCTCTTTTCTCTACTGTACAAGTAAGTTGATTTCAGGGGAACCATTGAAGTAAGAAGTATTTTCTTTTCTCTTTTCACTGTGGTCTGACTTCAGTGCCAAGTATTCACTTTCAAGGAGGATTTACCATAAAATTCTGTGATAATTGCAAGCTTAAGCTCTCTAAATAAAACAGATTTTTAATGGACTTCTGAGAGCTGATGTAAAAAGGATGGGTGGATCCCAGGAGAAACAAAATGCATGTATTAGAGATATGCTACCAGGTGAGAGAATTGAACCTTTTGAAAGTTCTGAAATCAGCAGGACTTAGACACAGGGAAGTTGACTCTCTGTCTGTATTAAGCTAGGGCTGTGGTTTCCAAGTGAGGGACTGAGAAAAGCAAACAGGATTGTTTCCAGTTCACAAGCTCAGACTCCTCCTTGCTTAGCATGATGCCTCTTTTGAATGTCTCCTTTTTGCAAATTCTCTACGGAATGCATGAGGAATAGTTAACCATTTGCTAACACCATTTTGGCATACCTATGAGACTAATACAATAGAAAGCTAAACAACACAGCATGCCAGTATGCTTGGCACACTTAGTGGCCTGTTTTAATTTACCTTATGGCCAGCACTGAAACCAGGCATGATGGTAGTAATGAAAACAACTACATTTATTCCATTAACAAGACCAGTAAAGTCACTTTCAGACTTTGGAACAAGTAAAGACCTAATGCATACCTTAGTAGAGACTACATGGGTCTTGAGAGTGGTTTAAGAAAATGAATTGTATTCATTTCCATCAGATTTGTATAAACTTAATACAGACTTCATTCAGCTCTTGTCTTTGCAATGCAGAAATACATGGATGAGCAGTTACTACAGCAGTAGCAGAATGTGCCTGCTATGGCTACTACTTCTACAACATGACAAAAGGAAACAGCAGAAATAAAAACCAGTCAGTGGCAAGAATATCTCCTTGCTGTAAACTGGATAGATTTTAAAAAATTGACAGCACTGTTCCTTCTGTTCCAAACAGGAAATCTCCAGTTTTAGACCAACTCATCATAGAAGTACCTTCCTTAACTAGAGTAGAAATCACATATTTTGGGTCCATATGAAGGTAGCAAGTGATAGCAGTTATATGAAATAAAAGGCAGGTGTGGTTACTAACAAAAGCAGAAGTAAAAAATAAAATAAAATAATAACAGTAGCATGCCAGGTCCTGAAGAAACTCCCAGACAGGAAGTTTTGCATACACCATGACCCATATCCAATCACAGCACAAGCTGAAATTTGACTGTGAGTCCAAATCATATGTTTTTCCATTTTGAACGCAGGGAGATTATAAGTATATGCTCACTTCTGAGAGTAGTCCTCCAGTGGTTTGTTTTGTTTCTTTATAGAATTATGAAGGTAAGTCAGCATATTGCCCATAAAGTGATTTTTTTCAGCGACTACTGACATCATAATTTGGCAAATTGATCTTAAAAAGATCAAGTAGCAATGCTGTGGTAAAATAAAACATCCATTTCCCCTAAAAAAAATATTTCCTGATGCATATGCAACAAATATCACTAATGAAGGAGAAAATAAATCATTTTAATCCCCAGGACTTAATGCTGAAGTACTTTTCTTTTTCAGTAAGTAGCTAAAAAAGCAGAAGAGCACACAGACAAAGAATCATTTTACTGAAAAGAACTAGTTTTAATTCCAGTAATTTAGGGAATCAAGTAAATACCTCCTGAAATAAGTATTCTACAGGCATTTTCAATCATTGGTAGGAGGTTTTTATTGCCAAGTAATAGTAAAATCAACCAAATAAGTATCTTTGTAGTACTTCAGCCTCAGAATGTCTTCTACAGGAAGCAACATGAAAATAATTTGGCTAATACTTCTTTTATTTGTTGATCCTCAGCTTCTTTACAGGCCATTTGAAATAAAGAGGCAATAGCAAAAGGCAGTGTTTTTCATGAATTACTCAAGTCAAATAATCCAGTTGTGGCAGAACCAAGAAATAGCAGTGCCTGATACACTGTTTTGTTAATTCCACTAATTCTAGCTTAATACTGGAGTAACACTGGTAAAAAGCGACCCATATTTTTATTTAAATTAAAATCTCTAATATTCATCTAATATTTATAAGAATATATAACAAATAATTGTGGCAAACATTGCATAATAAAGATGAAAGGGAAATTAACCTTGTGAATTTTTAAGCTGAAGAATAAAGACCATTACATTAATAAGACTTAATTATATCATTAAATATTTAAAATTATGTCCTCTAATAAATGTTGTTTTTATTTAACATATTTCTTTTTTCTCCATTACTTTAGTAAAATGCCTTTAAGACAGGAACAAAAGCCAGCAGAGATTTCTTTTTGATATCCATGCAATTACAAAAGTATGGAGCCACATGTCTTCAAGTCAAGGTCAGCTTTAGGACAGAACAACCTATACTTCCACAAGCCTCAACTCCCAGCCTGGAAGGGCTGGTGAGGGGCTGCATCTTTAAGTTTCCCTCTTCCCTCCAGTTATGCCTCATTTTTATAAGACTAGCTTGGCTCTACCCACAGTAACGACTTAAAATAATACATGTAAAGCTCATCACCAAGTTTCTAGTCTTCCATTTACCATCTAACCCTACAGAAAGGGTGGACAGCATTCAAACATAAGCTTCTATTCTGCATAGATAAGTTCTCCCTTACTATTGCAGACAAACAGAAGGTGTAAAAGCAACAGTAGGAAATAAGGAAAACTTCATTGAAGTTAGCATCTTGAAAGATACAGAAAGGGTCATTTTGTTTGCAAAAATTGGAAGGTACAAGCTTTCCAAGGAATATGGCTGACTCCAGCATCCTTGTGCCCATGTCACAAGTTCTTTTCCTTGTATTAGTTTATCCCAGCTTTTTTCCTCTAGACATTACTATTGTTCTTCAAAGACAAAACCTAAGAAGTTGCAGTGAAACCTTAATCAAATCAAATACCAGTCATTATTCAACTCACACCAGCCAGGCCACAGGTCCTGGAAGAAATTCTTTTCTCCAGCACACCTCCAGAACTTTTGATGTCTTCCCACAATTATAGCATTTCGATATAGCATTTGTCTCTTGAGCACAATGAGAGTTCTTTCTGCTTTGCCTATACTGCATACCCATGTAGCCTGCATGCCTCAGCTTTCAGTTGAAAAACTATAAGCTGTATGTACTTGCAGAAACACTGATTAAAATCAACTGTAAACTCTAACAAATCAAATCTACCTCATCAACATTTCAGATTTATCACAGTAAGGCTACAGTGTAATGGTCTTTTAGTGGAAATTCTCTTCATTTACAATCGCACAAATGTGAGGCCGTACCCATGCAGCTGTTTCACCTTTTTCCAGCTAAGTAATTCTTTCCTGTTTACCAGAGTATTACTGTTTCTGATTTCATCCCTACAAATTCTGTTTATTTTTGTAATATTCTTTTGACTTGTCTTCTGTAGATTATGTGTTTTGTTGCTACAATTGTCTTCCCACTATCCCTCACCATTTCCCACTCACGTATCTGTCATCATCCATACTGTAATTACAGAAATGTTATTTGCTGGTAGACAGACGCGTAGGGTTGCTGGCAGGAGTATTGCCATTATTCAGTGCAAATACTGTACAGAATATTAAAGAATCATAGGAATCAAATTTTAGTAAAAGAGTATTCTGCGAGTTATCAAAACAAAGACTGAACTGAGTCTGGTTTTCTTGTTTACACATTGGACAACTGTCATCTCAAACTAGGTAACGTTTATTTCAATTTGGCAGCTACGAGTGCACTGGAGATACAAAGTCTTTTAATTAATGCGCATGGTACTGAAAATATAAACAGGTGTAGACATCTTTCAGTATGTATAGCTGCCAGTCACGTCACATTGTTGCAGCTGTTTTTTTCCTTTCAGTGAACAAGTGAAAAACAGGGTTAAAACACAAACAAGCACCGAGGTTTCACTTCACTATCTTCCTGAAAATAAGGCATGACATTACTCGGAAGTTACAAAAATGAGTAGTTCCTCTTTTTTTGAGCAGCGCCATATTATACTACTTTATTTAACTAAGACTCAAGAAGCAGCAGACAGAATGAATAGGCTTCCATTAGAGTTTGTTTTTTTTTTTTTTTTAGGAGTTATTTTGCTTTGCTTTAAAGTTTTCACAAATAAGGTACCTTTTTTTCAACTGCCTAAAGAATCAAGTGACAAGGTGCTTAAGATTAAAAAGTTTTATCTGTAGAACAAATAAGGAATACAGCATCTACGTAGGGTAAAATGGATCACTGCTGAAATACAAGGTATAGAAGTCTTCCTTAACATACACACAAACCAACACAGTTAAGCCAACATTGAAAAACTCCTGGCAAGTGCTTATCATCATGCCACTAAAATTTCACCTGGGAATGCGTTTCAGCTATACACAGCAGCATGTGAAAGGCTCCACTGCCATATCTAGCTTCTACATTGGTGAAGCTGGCAAAGAAAGCGTGAAGATACTGCCAGTATAGAAAAGAATGCTGGAAACATTGCAATGAAGATGCTTTCCCATGTTAATTCTGCCTTTCCCTTTGACTTCAGCTGAAGTGGAAGATTCTCAGCAGCATGCCCCATGCTTTTTCCTCCCGAACACTAGCCTTGTAACTGCCATACACAAGTGCACATATAGGGGCACATGTGCACAAATGCACATATAGACTGCTTATATTGCAGAGGCTTACCAGTGCTCAGTATATTGTAAGATTACTTCTGAAAAGCCAGCAACTGCTGTCATTGAGTAAGATAGGATTTACCACTTGCTTTTTATAGTTCAGCCCAGACATGTTTAGATGAGTGTATGGTTTTCACATAAAGCTTTCTGTTAAAGTGCCTTCAGACAGACTTTTAGTCTCCACACCACAGTTCACTGCACACCCTTACTGAGTTGTCTCATATATAATTTAAATGTTTAATGCAAAGTAAAGCTAATGTTAACAATACATATTTTTGAAGACTGACAGTATAATGCTTTGTTTCCTAAAGGAATAACTAGAGTGATCCATAAGCAAATATAAACTCAAGTAACACTGTCTGAACAGATATAAATTGTGCTCATCCTTGAGAAATCTTGGAGTGCATGATTCTCTTCCTCCTTCTCAGCTAGGCAAAGTGCGATTTACTGTGGTTTTCTTTCAGATGAGGTATTAAAAGCTGCAGTGCACTCTACTCTCTATTAGTATGAATGACACTTTTGGAACTGTGATGTCTGATAAACATTGCAGGCTGCTGACTGATGGCTCTTTCTAGCCTCGAATGGTACTTTGACTTAGTAGGTTTATGTGAGCTCAGAGTAAAGGCTAAGAATATTTAGAAGCTGAGGATTCTAAATTAGTATAAATATCACATCATTCAAATTAATAGCAAAACCCTCTCAAGCCACCCTAAATATCACTTTAGGGTTTTCCCTTGCAGGAAATGATTAGATACTATCCTAGCATGGCTCTGGACATTCCTAATTGCTGTTCATTCTCCAAACCCATGGGTGAGAATCCCCATAAGCAGAATCAGGGGCAGCAGAATCATCCTCCTTGTGCACATGCACATTCTCTTGTGTCCTTGCTGCAAGGGCCCCAAATTCTTTTATAAACACACAGAAGCAGCAATTCTGCTAACTGTATGATTAATAGCTGCTTAATCAGAAGGTGGTATCTTCCACATACAATAAATGTAGATGATTGTGACAGCAACAATGAGAAAATGATTTAGGAATGGGGAAAAAGATAAACTTAGAAGATTAATCTTTGGCATTCTTTCTTAAACTGTGTTATTGTCTACTATATATAGTAAATACACGTTAAATAAAAGAGAACTTTAACTAATTCCACATTTTCTTGTCAATTTGTCTTACCATAATAGTAATACTGAAAATAATTGTGCACCAGAGCAGGCTAATGTTCTGCTACAAGACTTTAGTTATAGCATCTGACGTATGGCAGAAGTTATGAACACAGCAGGTTGGAGACAACACAATAAAATTGGCTGTGGGCAGGGCTAGGAATGAGGTGGTTGTTAAGAACTGAAAGCTATGAACAATGCAGCAGTTCAGTGATCATTGCAAATGCTAGTAGAGCACTCTTTACATAACCATTTTTGCACTAGCACTGACATTAGTCATCTTGGCAATCTCAGCAGAGACAAGGACTCTGGACTGGTGGCTGAACTCCTCATTCTCAGGAGCTGCCTCCTGAGGTCAGGTTTGAGAAATGCTGGCAGGTTAACATGGGAAGCAATCAGTGTTGCTGGCTATGCTGAACCTGTTCTATGAATAGACAGCTTCATTCTCTGGGCTTGTCCATCTGTCACCAAGGGAAAAGAGAAAGGAAAATTAAAAGGTTATGATGTTATCTCCTCCAAAAATGGGATTTCAGTCATTCCAGAGGAAGGCTGTGCTTGGATGTTTTTACCTAGGCTCTGGAGTCTGATGATATCTCCCTACTGTCACCAGCACTGAGCTTCCTTTTGGCACTGCTAAAGGTCACAGAGCATGAGGGGACACCTTTATTTAAGAGAACATAAGGAAAAAAATGTTCAGAATTGATGTGATGGAGAAAAACAATTTTTTTTTTTTTACATTTCTCTTTGCAGTTGTTGACAACGTTAGAACAGTCATGACTTTCATTAATTAGATTTGTCTCAAGTCTATTAAAGACCACAGGTTAGTTCCTAAAAAGAGATGCTGCTGACTGAACCAGTCAGGTGGCCTACATCTCCTACATTTCTGAGGAAACACAGAAAATGAGAAGCAAGACCAAAAAGACTTGTGGAAAATAATCTAAGCAAAAAAGAAAAACATCCAGTAAGACTTGAATATTACCTGCAAGAATGAAGAGAAATTAACTAACACTACTAACCACTTAACGGCATTGATAGAAATTGGAAGAAAATCCTCTAGTATGAAAGCAAAATAAGACCAGAACAGTTCTCAGGGTGAAGCAGAGGGTAATAACATTAAGTCTAATGCTGGAATGCCACACGGTAGCCTACAAGCACAGAGTACTCAGCACTTCTGAGGGTCAAGCCTCTGGCACTTCAGCATTTGTGATTCAGTCTGTAGATTAGGATTGATCTCCCCCACCTCTGCTTAAAGGAAAAAAAAAAAAAAAAAAAAAATGTAACCTTGAAATTGTCATCCAAACCTGGAGTCCAGCCAAAATAGTAGTGGAGACAATCCCTTGAGAAGCAGAACAAAATACCCCTGAGGTCAGTCGAGATGCAAATAGAAACAGTAGATTTTGATATAACAAAGACCTCTGCAATTTAATTTTTATTCAAAAACTAAAGGTATAATTGTTTTCCCTGAAATACAGAATTGCATCTGTCTCTACTTACAAACAGATACTCACAGAATATCTTAATCTTCTTTCAGAACTGGAAATAGGTGAAAGCATATTTGAAAGCAGTATAGTTATAAAAACCTATGTTCTTATTCTATGGCAATATGACAACATTCTGCTACCCATCTTTGTTTTGGGGAACAGGAGTTGGAAGCAGCTTTAAAGCTGCACAGAGGGAGCAAGACATTTTGAAGCTAGGAATAGCACCCGTCAGCTCTCTAGAAGAGGGAGCAACAGAAGTGGTTAAACTTTTATGCTCTACTACAAAGCAGATGAGCTTGGGATGGTTGAGGTTTTTTTTGTGCTTTAGGTGAGGCAATATTCCAAGCTCAAGTGCGTAAAGTTGTTGCTGGATCTGTTTCCTCAAAAGCACAAAACTCTATTTCAAAGTCACTGTAACTGAGGAAAACAAAGCCCACAGAATGATGTTTCAGATGTTCATGCTTAAGCATAGCTCATGACAATGTGTTCATTGCACATTATTTCTTCATTTGCCATGGGGCAACGCTGCACCAAGCAAGTGCTCAAACATACAGAAAACCACTCCAGTGCCCCAGTGGTTAACCAGATCTTAAGTCCTATACATTTCAACTTCAGACTTGCAGAATTTCAGTCTAAAGGAAAGAAAAACGCTTGGAAACCATGCAATAGAATATTGTACATATTATCTGTATCTAATAAGAGTGGATCAAGAGGCCCTCAAAGATTCAGCCCAGGGAAAAGTACCATATAAACAGGTATAAACAGAAAGAAGCAAATGTTTTGATGGAAAATGTGAGCAATTTGACTGTAATTTCTCAGTAACTATAGTGGTTTTACAGTACACCTACCAGGACTGTATTTTATTACCTAATATTTATCACTTTTGACGGTCACAGGCATTCCTACTTCAAAAAGATTTCAGCAAGCGCCCCTAACTGCGTGACATCTGGATACTGTCATCACACTAACAAGAGAGCTTTTGCCACCAGGCTCTGCTCCAGCAGATGTGTTTTTACTGGCACTGTTCATTTCCTTCCCTGTTAAAATGCAAAACATTAGCTTTTAACTTACAAATAGATATAACCTGTTCTTTTCTGCCTCTACACCACGATCCTTATATGTAGTTAGTCCAACCCAAAAAACACTAAACAGGTTTTACCTGCTAGAATATCAGGTCAGATTCTCAAGTAACAAAGTCCATGGAATTGTCATTGGCAGTGTTTGTTAAGCAACCTCTTTTCTGTACAGCTGCAGATAGAACAAGCTGCTCTCAGATAATGTAGAGTCAAACTGGCCAAAACTTACCCCATTTGATAGAAAACTTTTTTTTTTTTTTAAAACCATGCAACTAAGATCTCTTTGAAAACATATTGTTTTTGGAATCCTACATGTAACTAAATAAAAATTATATTTTAAGTCCCAGAGAATATCAGTTTCATCCAGCTTCTCCAAAAGGGAGCATGAAGGCATGCCCTGGGGACCTCAGGTCCTCCACTGCCCTTTGCCAGTTGGCTTTTCTACTTTGTCTAATCAGTCCTGTGCCACTGACTTTGTGATTTCATTAGGGATTTCATCTCTAGAATAATCTAACACTGTGCAAGATCCCTGACCTCAGCTCCACGCTGCCTCATGGCCAGCTGTCTGCAGAGCACAGACCAAGAGAAGGATACCATGCCGACAGCTAGGAAATCAGATGCTCACTGTGGTTCACTGAGTCCTGCTGAATGCAGTATGGTTTTGTAAGATTGCCTCTTTGCTACAAAGCTTTTCCTTGATGAAACCAGATTTTTTTGGAAGAGAATGTGATGAAAGACATCTATGTTTGGGTTGTTTCTTTGTTTGTTTTTTTTTGTTGTTGTTGTTGTTTTTGTTGTGTTTTCTTTAGCAAAACAGTTTTTAAACTAACTTGTACTTTATTATTCTTTACAAAATGAAAAAAGTACACACAGAACCTTAAATGGTATGAAAATTATACATAGCTAAACAGTAATCTGTACTAGGTTACATCTGTAATATGTACTATGTTTTATTATTAACTGGCAGAAAAAGACAAGCGAAAATGAGCCTATGATCTACTCACAAAATCCACCAGAGATCTCAACAACAGAGAGCAAATAAGGAACAAGAGTATTATAAAGTCAGAACAGAATATAGGAGAATGCTCAAAGTACTGTAGTTTGTATATTGCTAAAAATACATTCACAGAATTGAATATAGATTTTTTTTAATGTAAATATCATGAATTCTGAAATATACCACAAAACTAGGAAAACTCCAATTTCATTTAATGTATTAATGTCTGTCAGGTTAGACAAACTATGCTGACAACGATACAAATTCTTTTATCTGATGTGAGGGTTTTTTCTTATTAAATTATATAAAGCATTTAACAATTCTATAAAATTCTGTAGAAATTAAAACCTATGATTATCACTGTCTAACAGCATCAATGTTAAAAATTAAAGGCTTCGAATAATGGCCAGCATGCATTTCAGCCATATTTCAAACTTCTAGAAAATAATCCATTTTCCACAGACCATCTGACAAGTTCACAATTTTTGATCAAGCCCTACATTACATGTCATCTGTATTATTTTATTCATCTCATACCTATCAATTTTGTTCATCAAAACCTAGGACTGTTTAAAATGTGGAAGAAGTTTGGCACGTTATGCGGGTCATTTATGGAAATCAAAAACATGATTTAGTGTTAATATACATAAAAATGACTAGAAATTATGTACTGCAAATCCAGATCAGTTTGGTGCTTTTAAAACACCATTGTATAATACAAAGCGTTTTCACAGTGAGGGACAGAAAAATTCATGCAGAAATAAAAAATGCAATTACAAAATGGAAATCTAGCTTAGTTGAAGCTATGTAGTATGTTAATGCTATTCTCATCACAGTAGGATACTGGTAAATAAGAATTACAGCTACGAATGTTAATTTTTAAAAGCAAAACCTAGTCCTTACACTTCAAGCACAAACCAACTCCTATGTGTTTGAATTCTGGTAAAGGTTACTGCAGCACTGTATAGCACTACATAAGGGATGACTTTATTTTTAAGATGACTGAAGTAAAGAACGCTCACTACCTTAACCAAAAATAAACATGCATGCTACAGAAAGTTGTTTTCATGATTTGCAAATAACTGAGACACTTGGAAAGCAACAGTCTTCTCACTGCAGTTATGGTTATCACGTGCCTTCCACCAGTGTGGAGACCTCTGCAGAGAACATAGCTGTTCTGAGATGATGAACAGTGCTGTAACACAAGAACCAAAACCTTACTTTACTTTTGAAGAAAGATCACCACTGAGCATTCAGTAAATTAAGGATGACAGCTAATCTTTGTTGGAACAAATCTGTACTTTGAGGCAAGTGTGTGTTTGGCTTTTATAGCACAACATAACTTTTATATCCAAATTCAGATGCATCCATGTTAGCTGTAGTTGTATATCTCAAACGCAAGCCTGTCCTAACTTTTAGTGCAACATTTGTTACTGCCAATGGTCTAATCTCCCCCATTCTGTGATCCAGTTCGCTATAGACAAGAGCCAGAACAGAAGCCTACATCCAAACCGAAAGGATCACCAAGACACAGACTTGTCTGCATAACATGGTTTACGTATACTGGCAACATATTCCCAATTAGTGTGCTGTCTCTTGCTACCACTTAGTGCTACTATTTTGGTACAAAATTTTGCAGAGATTTAATTCCATGACTAAAGTGCAATAACTTAGGTACAACGGTATACCAGTACAGAAAGAACACAAGACATAGGCTCCATAATTAGCTCAAAGTTCTGCCTTTATGAAGATTTTCTATAGCCAGAGTTGAACCTACGCACAAGTCAAAACAGCATACACCATACTAAGAATAATCAGCTAACATTCATTCTCTTTGCAAAAACACAGCCAAGCTGTCCCCTTAATTTTCTCACTTTTGTCTTTGTACTTAGGTCTCTCATGTTAAAAACCTTGGAATAGGAGTGGAGGGATGACAAAAATCCATTACGTCAGTCAATTTTGGGCGGGTTTTTTTTTTGTTCTACATTATTTCTTCCAGACGACTGTAGTGCATCAATCTTGTACAGCTCTTTATTCCTTGTGTTTTATCTGTACTGTCTTGACTATAGTCGTTCTTTTGCATCATAATCACACATACAACTTCCATAAAGACAAAGAAAATTATTTACACATGCATCAACTAGGTTAAAATCTTAACTGCTTGAAATGCAACTAACAAGTTGCATACAGTATACTATACTGGTGTAGGACAAGTGCAGGAGGGCCACCAGAAAACCAGAGGAGCCTTAACACCCAGGCACCATAGAGGGACGATTACCCAATTTCCCTCTGAATAGTCCAGAACAACCGGACATAAATTCCTTAGCTTCTATCTACTGGATTGCATGCTTCTCTCTAGTGACTTATTGCTGAACTGCTGCAGCAGTAATGTGTAACTTGGGTTTCTCAGACTCATGCCACCTGTACTGCCTGGTCCTGGTCCCCTCTTCAGCATGAGTGACATACAGCACCATTCCCAAGCCTGCAAACATCTGACTGCACCTCACTTAAACCAGGAGCCAAGGGCCAGTATCACGATGACAAACACAGCTGGGTGCTGAAGCTGGATTACAGCTGCATACGGCCACAGCCCTGCCACACTGACACTTAGGCCTTGGCTGTTTAAATAAAATACCTCTCACTTGATAGGTTTGCACTAGGACTTTAGCTCACACTACTTTTATCCCCAGATGGCCTGTCCTGCAGCAGACACAGGCTGTAACGGGACTGCCTGGCAAGTGCAGACTTTTGCAATACTGTTGCTACTTCAGTGTTGCCAAAGCAACTCCAGGACTCGTCAGAGGCTTAAAACACACCACCAGAAGGTAACGTGCAGAATTTTAGCAACACTTGCAGGCAATACCAATGTCATGATTTCCAGGGTATCAAAGGGATTAATCAAACTTAATGACAGACATGCTGGAATGACACAATGCTGCTTCCACATTCACGTTCTAACCAAGCAGTAAGCTGAGCTGGTCCTTCCCCCCTCCGGAGTGGCAGCCTGCAAAGGATGCCCACAACTTCAGCACACAGGAGGCCTGGCCCTCACGGAGCAGTGTCCCCTGCCTGTCACACTGAGCACACACAGCTGGAACAGCAACACTGCTGCTGTGTACTGCCACTCCCCCCAACTGCCTTTTTTTGTTTCCCTCCACAAAGCAAGTAGGTTGCCATGTTGGACAAGCAGTTTTCCCTTTCCTCCTTAGCATCACAACTTGCCAAAAGACTCAAGGCTAAATTCAGATAAGACCGTAAAAGGGTCCGCTATCTTGCTATTGTCAAAACCAATGGGATTGCCATTAACATCACAGCGAATGAAGCCAGCACATCGAGATAACTGCTACTGAAAACACATATCCTCAGTCACACCTGATGTAGTGATTCAATTTTGCTAGCCCATGCATACAGTATGTGTCCTGCACCCCCTTTTACACATAGTAATATTATTTCACAGACTTAGTTACAGGAGCTTGTTGCTCCATATAGCAGAACACCATGAAAAACATAACAAAACTCTGCCAAGGGACTTTGCAGTGTGATTCAACAATTTCTGCTGCTTACTTTGCTTGATTTGACTTATTTTCCTGTTTCTTGATGCATGCTAACTCTGACTCTCTAAGGCTCAGAAGTGATGGGCAGAAGATAAACCACCTATCTTTTAAATAGCCACTGGAGTTAGTTCAATCTTACTCCTTAAAGGAACCAAGTATTTGATATCTAGTACCAAAGTATACTTTGAAGCATGTTCTTATGAGTTACTGATAAAGCTCTTTTAGATAAGACAATGTGTGTTTTACTTTAGGAAGATTTGAAGTGCATTCCTTCCAACAATATACAAAGAACAAGTAAAACCCAGTAGAAAAGAACAAAAATAGATATTTAGATAAAAATCATCAAAAAGGATTAAGACAAACATCTTCTTGGATGTATTTGCTGCGGATGAGTATTTGAAAAAAACCTATAATTTTAATAAAATAAAAAGTTACGTTAAAAATGTTCCTCAATGTGGCTGGAATTCTCCTCAATGGAAAGATTGGAAGGACAACAGAAGAGCAACAAAACTCCATGCTTTCAATCTCCTCTAAATTAGATACACTGGATTTCTGGATTTATAAACTGAGACATTACTATTTCTTAGCAAAAACTACAGTTTATTTTGAATTCACTACTGCTTGTAAGACTGCTTTGAACCACAGAATATGCAAGACCTACCTCCTTAAAAATAAACGATACGGAAGGCAGAGGGAAAATGTAAATAATGGAACTATTGCCGTGTTTTTCATCTTCTTTTGTAAAAGGAAAATGCATCAACAAAAAAGAATCCTGCAGTCTGCTGTACTGGCTGTTTTATCTATTTTTGTTTAGGTTTTGTTGAAATCAACACCTTCTATCAGGGTAAGAAATCCTGTTTCACTTGTTTGCTCATTAAGAACAAGAAAGTGCATAAACCAGAAGAGCTTGATGTACAGATGAAGCTGTCAAGAGCAATAGAAATTCTAACAGAGTAGTTTCTCAAATGTGATAATTACTATTTATTTCATAGGCTTACACATGACATCCCATTATTAAAGTAGCTCCCACTTCAGCTTTTATTATTAACCACACTTTTCAATCTCTTATCGACCCAGAGCAAAACTGTATTTTTCTGCAAGCAAAAACAGAAAGCTAACAGTCAACATTTACTTTATTAGGAATTATTCTCAGAGCTATTTCCACATTTTAAAAAGGTACCTTATTTGAAAATACTGATGGCATCCATTAAAGATTGGAATTGTCCTATAGAATTGAGTGGATAAATCATCGTACTGAAGGGAAAACCAACAGGATTTTCAAAAGCATTTGGAGTTAGTCCAGCTAAGGTTCCATACAGATCAATTGAGGGTTTAACACCACCTTTAATGTCAGCAGCAGTTAGAGGGAAATAGCCATGCAGCCTCTTCATGCAGCTTTATGTGGCTTTACAATAGATTGTTATGAGGATGCTATAGTGCTCCTAAAAACCCTATGCCTGGCACAGTCAGGTCAATCTACAGTTACAATCAGAAGCACAGGAAGCTGTCTCTTGCCAACAGCTGATACAATTGGATTGCAATCTGTCATAGTCCCCTAGTCAGTATTTTTTGGCTGCAGATCCTCTCCCTAGCCATTGATCATTAGTACTTTATCCTCCTTTTTTATTTTTTCCTATATGACCAGTCACAGTTCTGGTTTAAGACGATGCTCTCCTGCATGCAGTTCACTACTGCACATGGAAGTAATACAAGGGTACTGCCACCAAGAAGTGACAAACCCACAGGCATCAAACTACTTGAAACTGCTAGAAGTAAGCATCACTCTTTCTTATGCTTATGAAAAGGGATCTCTCACATGGTCATATGGCAAGAAAGAGGGGGTGAAAACAAAACCAGAATAAATTCAAGTCCAGGAAGCACAACACAAGGGAGAATCTCTTGTAGAAAGAAGGAAAAATAGAAACCTGATGGATTGGGTGACAGAGGAAGAACAAACAAAAAGGGAAGAGAACAGGACAGGACACACAAGATTCCGTCCAGTAGAATGTGAGCAAGAGAAGATTTCAAAATGAGCAGAAAAGTCAAAGAAACTAGCCCAGACATCACCCATGGCTCTGTAAAAAGGAAGGGAGATGAGATTAGTGAGTCTTACAGACCAAGAGCTTACCTTACCTGCGAAACAAGTGTTCTTCCTTGGTGGTTAGGTACATTAGTGTTTTTGTTACATGGATGTTAGATCATACTTTCAGAGAGGCAGCACCCCAGCAAAGCATGTTAGCAAACAACACAACATCATGTTTGGTAGAAATTACTTTCTATCCCAAAGGGGATTTTCACCTTCAGAAGAACCCCACTTGAAGAAAAAAACAAACCCAAAACCCACTGACTGAATACACTCAGATCCTTTGGAGATTTTAAGACAGCACTTATGTACATACCGCACAACTAATACTTAGCTTTTCCCTTAACAGGATCAAAGTCTTGAGAATCTCACCACTTTTTTTCTTTTTTTTTTTACTTATTTTTAAATGGATACACCACTACAAGCCTTGTTCATATGACGAAAAGCACACGTGCAGTCACACTGCTACCACACACCTACGTGCCTACAATATTGATAAATACACCAAAATTAGTATATACTTAGACTTTCCCATAATAGTAAAGTTACTGAATAAAGGAGCAGTAATGAATAAAGTGCCTGCACATTAAGTATTAATAAGAAAAAACATCCTGCAAAATTTTGATACAAAGCCATGGACACTACTGCGTTCAGTTACTGCCAGCAACAGGAGAGGTGGCCAGAATTCAACCACCGATGTTTGTGAGACTTCTTTGTTCATTTCCTTCTTTTTATGGATTTCTCTGCTTTACTTGTTTTGATACTCTTTTAGTCTAGTCAACTTTGCTGCTTTTTTTCAGTAATTGAAAGTCATAGCAGAATTTTAACAATGTTAATTTTTGGTGAAATAACACTTTTTTGGTCTGAATTATAGTAATTACATTCAACGCACTCCCTTACTGCAGCCTATCATCCAGATGGCTCTGCTGAAGAAACAGAAAAGCTAATATAATATACAAAGATGAAAATTACCAGTAGATCTGATATTGTTTAAGTACTGAAGTTTCTTTCCCCCCAGACAGATAAAATGCAGTATCCTGAAAGCTCACACCCATGTTCTCTGATGCAGAAAAAAAAGCAGAGATTTTTAAACCTTTAAGAAGCACCTTTGATGTTTAGGCTTTTGTATTCCTTTGATCAGAGATTAGTTGCTAAAATGCAGAAAAAAGGATCACTTACTGATACATAACGATCTTCAAGAACTACAGTGCCTGCCGTGCCTGACCCCACCCCCCCCACCCCAAATACATAATTTGTTGGCCACCACAGCTGGAATGGAACTCAATTTTAAGTATGAATAAGTAGAAGACTAATCTACAATTTCACCTTAAGCATTTCCTAAATGATCTTTTTTATTTAACTGAAGGGAATATGATAAACAGGTCTCAAATGAGCATTGGCATGTTCTACTAGAATTTCATTATACCAGTGAATTCTAATGTTTTGGGAGAGGTGTCACTTAGAACTTAATTAATATTCACCAAAAAATGATAACTGTAACAAAACTCAGAATAGGATATAACACCTGTCTCTTACTGCACCAGAATATGAAAGCAAGACAGGAATGTCAAAAAATACCACTTCCAGTCTTAATTCTGCATTTCCTAAGTTTTTAGGTTTTGTTTCACTTTCAAAAACAAGACGTCTCAACACAAAGTCATCATAGTGAAAGAAATGATAGTCATTGCATGGACATAGAAATGGGATGCGACTTCCTAAGATTCCTTTTAAAAGGAATATTGAATCAGCACCTCATTACTACATCAGTCATCACATTTTTTCCCTGTTAAACAGTAGTTATCTCTAAATACAGCAGTCATTAGACAACATTTATGATGTATAGCTCATGTACAAACATATCAAATTGTAAAATTCACTGATTGATGGCTAGGTTATACTTATTTTTTTAAATCCTATTTTATATTGTCATTCTATATGCATTCAAATAAAGATACAAGTGTATCTCAGAGCTATTTATATAACAAAGCTGCATCACAAGGTACATGAACAAGGAGAACAAATTAAAAATATACAGAGCTGCTCCTCAAAAGGTTGGACTTTGCAATTTTTGCTACGTCATTTTTTTCACATCAAGAAGACCGGTATCACTTTATTCCTTCACCACTAGACTATTACGTTTTTTTTTTTCTTTTTTGACTGGTAAAGTATTAGTTTCACAAATAAAAGGTGCTAAAGAAGCACAAATAATTTTTATTTTAAAAATAATGTTGAGCTCAGAGTTGTGCTTCAACAATCTAAATGCTCGTGACAATCTTAATGAATATGGAAGACTAAAAATTTGGATTTACATGCACCATCTAAAGGGGAGTTTGGAGTTCTGCCTTAATTAGTGCTGAGGGTGTCAAAAATGTCAGTTTTGGTAATTACTCAAATGCAGAATCCTGAATCATGTTGATGACAACAGCAAGAACAGTACTAACATTGTCAACAGTCATCTCCATCCAAGCTCTCCTACAACACCATACACTTCCAATGTACTCCTCACTTTTACTGGCATAAAATGAACTGTCAGACTATTTTGGAAAGAGAGTGGAAGGGCCACAAATGAAAGAATTTAAGCATTCAATAAGTAAATAAGTAAATTAAAAGCCCAGAACTCCTCCAGCCCCTATTCTCCATTCTAGTATGAAGACATGAGAGCTGAATTGTAAGCCATTAGCTCTGCAGATCCAGCTGTGGCAAGAGGAATGACAAATTGAGAGGTAGTAATACAGCTTGCTACTCCTGTTTATTTTTTCTCCTGTACTTCCACATTCATTTTGAACTATTTGAAACACTGACACATTCAACTGTTTCCAGTATATATGGACAACAGTTATTGACGATTATTCTATTTGACAACTCTACCAGCAAAACAGCTGAGAAACAAATGGACTCTAAAACCAAAATCCCTTCTCATTAAGTGAGATATATCCTTCTTCGAGTTAATAAAACCAAGAAAGCAGGCAGCAACAGGCAGCTGTGAAGCAGTGCAGAGTCCATACTATACATGATATACATAGTAAGGCCATTCACCTTGCTACACTGCTTTTATTGTTACCTAGAAGAAAAAACTACAATAATCTTTTGAGAATTTTAAATTATGCAGGAGTCCAAACTCATACTCTTAGTGAAATTTTAAGAAAAAACATTTAATTCACCTTTACTACGAATTCGTAAAGCAGGTTAGCTGCAATGTTTGCATTTTGCTAATTATGTTATTTTGTCAAGTGGATCTCATCCAGTGTGAACTGAGGGATGCTGCCCCCACATCATCTTACTAGCTTGATATCCAACTTCATACAGCATGACAAGGTAACATTTTTGTGAACAAGCCTAGTGTCTGTGATCTGCTTTCGTATGAAATTAGTTTCTTCCCAAATGCCTGTTATTCCAGTTGTTAAATTACTTTAAGTCATGCTCCAAGGCATGTATAGTATACTACAATCAAACAGGAACAACACTTTGCATATCATTAAATGCCAAATTCTTTTTGCTACTCTAGAAGCAGAGTTGCAGCCAGAAACGTGTGTTTTCTATGCTTCTTTGCAATTCCAATTGGCAAGTGAACACAGACTGCCAAGTGTCAGCACTGCGTTAATATTGTTATTATTCTCAGGGAGAGAAGTATATAATGTTATTTTCTCCAAAGGCCTTATTGATACCAAGGATTGGCATTACGATTTGTATAATTATTGCAATGCCCACAGGACTTCATGTCATCAAATATTTGTCCAACTCAGAATAGTTGGCAACAAGTTATTTTAAAGGCCTTGCTAGACCTTTGTCCAGAAAAGAAAGTGATCAGAGCACATAGCTAATTCAAAGCATAACATGGTACTGTTATAGGATGCTTGAGACATATTTGGTCTCAGGATAATCTTGAAATCTCTTCACACTACTTCTCTTTATCAAGGGCTCTCAGTTCCCATTTTTCTCCCCTCCTAAGGACCTGTCTAGCTTTAATTAATCAGTGCCCTTCAATCACTTCACATGACCTGTCTTCCAGTTTCCACTGGTTGCTTTGTTTGCTTTAGTGCTCTATCCTACCAAAATCTGCTAGAAAACATGGTACCTAATGCCAAGTTGTCCAGCTGATATCTGGTAACAGCATGGCATTCAGTGACATTACATGTTTGCCTTTTTATTTTTTAATGGCAGCAGCAAGATGTGTTATGAAAAATACTGATCCATTTTGAAGTATACACCATAAAGCATTACCAAATTGGAAAAACATCAATGTATTTTGTCCCAAACCACATCATTAAAGGTCACGTGCAAGTCTCCCTGGGTTTTAGTTGTTTGATTTTTTTTTTGTTTGAGGAGACAAGGTAGTGCCTTTACCTTTGCCAAGGCTTCAAATACAAAGCAGAATATAGAACAAAACTATATACAAGGTTAAAAAAAAGTGTAAGCCACACATCTTTTCAGGATATCGTGGAACAGCTATCTTGGCCTCTGAACTGCTAGCTCCAGAACACATTGCACTAAATTTACTGTAAGTGCTTGAATTTACCAACATAAGTGTGGGATCCAGCATCCAGGTCTTACACAGCTTTTGAGCTTCAGGGTCACGTTTCAATCCAGCAATAAATTTGCATGCAAAGGAAGGCTCCTACAAGCTATTCAACTATTAGTACTCTTAGGATTAGCCTTGATTCACCTTCGAACTTTCCGATATTTGTTAGTTTTGAGGAAACAAACATGCAGAACCTTAACAGAAAATCTCAAGTTTCAAATTACAGTATGTTTACTAGTGAGTATTGGGTGTCAAGTCACTACAAAATTAAAAGTCTTGATTAATTAACTAAATTATAATGAATACAAACTGTCTCGACATGTAACAATATTTAACTGAGAACATTAAACAACACAGTGATAATGCCCTTG
The DNA here is from genome assembly GCF_002078875.1 of Numida meleagris. Classification (NCBI taxonomy): domain Eukaryota; kingdom Metazoa; phylum Chordata; class Aves; order Galliformes; family Numididae; genus Numida; species Numida meleagris. Next base: position 12,448,101 of record NC_034418.1, on the reverse strand, counting down.
AAAACCAGTCATTTCAACTCCTCAGACTGTAAAAGAAAAGGACCACAGGCTACCTCAGAGTAGTTCGTATGAACTGTTAGAAATACTTATTTCTTAAAGTTACTGTTGAACTACAAAGTACTTAATGCTTCCTAAGTCCTTATATATGCAAATGTAATTGCTCTGTCATGGAACAGCTCAGTGAACTATACAGAGTCGTTGATCTTTCCTTTGCTACATTCCTTCCTTTCTTTGGAGACTTCTGCATATCCTTCCCTCCAGCTCATGGAGGTCAGCTGCTCTATCAGCAATAAAAAGAGTACAGCAGAGCCGAAGCTGACACCAGACTGCCACACTTCTTCACAATTTAAATTAGCTCATAAAAAGAAAAGTGCCACTTACTTTTTTAGATGAAACTAATGACTCTTCAGATTAAGACATCTGATGTAATAACTTTAGTATGACTGATATTTTGAAATCAAAACCCCTGCAAATACCAATGATGACAGTATTCTTACCCTCAAGCTGAAAAGCAAGGTGACAATCACATAAAAGCCATAGGTCATAAACAACCAAAAAAATTAAAATACTTTAAGATTGCATGAATTCTTTCACCTTTCAAAGAAATGTATTGTTTGATCTGCTATCTCAATTGCAACTGTTGATAAGAAAAATGTATCCTCACATTGCTAGGACTTTCTGGCAGAGAGAGCAACTGAGACACTTAGAGCTTAACCATAAATTATTCAAACATGCAGTGCATGTTTAAAAAACATACATGTGGCAAAATACAGCACAACACTGTTCACTTCTAATTCAGACTTGAAAAGAACTTTGGACTTGTCTGAATAGATAATATAGAAAAAGACCTTTACCAGGACCTAGTAACTCCTCATTGGACACAAGAGCAACTTACCACAATACTACACAGCTAAAATTTAATATTAAGATTGTAGGAGAAACAGCATGGGAAATGTTAACAACACTCTGCATTAAGATGATCAAAAACTCTTATTTCCTTTCCTCCGTGGCTTTTATTTAAGTCCTCTATCATTATAAGTACAGGTAACATTATTTTTGCAAGTACCAACATTGTTCTGAAAACATCTCTCCATTTTGTTGCTAGAAGGTTTATGTATTTGTAAAAATAAATAAATCAAATATAACATTTGCTGCCTGGTATTTTAGACCTTTCTTCCTTCAGAGCGCAGCCTACTATTAACAAGAATTCTGAAACTGGAAACATTGTAATGGAAGCAGTATTATATTCTCAGAAAAAAAAAGTTAAGACAAAATGACAATGTAGGTGGTGCATGACCTCTCTTCTGCAAAGTGGGTTCCTATACAAAGCAAGTCAGGCCTTCAAGTATTTCCTTTCAAAAGAATGATACATGAAAGTCACTTTGGAATTTGCATAGCTAATGTTAATTTTCCAACTCCAGCAAGGTGAAATAAAACTAACTCAAGCAGAGAACATGGCCCAAGATTTTACCATACTAAAAATACAGTCTGTATCAGAAAACTCAGATGATTGATGTGTATTTTAGGTAAACATGTGAGCTTACCATCTCAAGACAACTCATATATACTCTCCGAGTAATATACATTACTAATAGCAACTGTTAAATAAGGAGAACGTCACTGTTTTCTAACTCTATTCTTTAGTTAGCTTGTGTTAACCAAAGTTGAATCACAGTAATCACAAATGACTTCGCTATCGTTAACATTACTAAACTTCACAGAGTAAGCAGTCTGCAGGGACATTAACAATAAAATCAACTTTTCAAAATTGAAAGACTCAACAACTCATCTTCAAGGTACTGTAATGCTCATTAACAGCAACTGGTTTCTGGTTGGGTGTTTCTCTTAGTCTTAAATTAGAGAAGATGATACATTTTGGGCTAGAGCACATAAATCAGTCAACTATGGCTTTGGAGGAGGAAATTAAAAAAAAAAAAAAGAGGCTAGAAAGCAATTCAGTTCAGTGAAAAGGTACTTAAATACACACTCTTGCCACCCTGGAGATGAGACTTACACCAAACGCTTCATGTCACACAGCAGCAATTAGAGAAGGAAACAAGATTTCAGAATACCCTTTTGGGTGAACACCAGCAGTTGTTGTAGTTCTGTATGAAGTCTCTTCCCACTGATCACAGTTTTGGTTACCTCTTACTGCATTCTTACTTGCATGTCACAATCTCTCCCCTTTCTGTAGCTGATGCTCAGCAGCTAAAAAAGTAAAGCAATGAATCTGTGAGTCATACTGTCATTATATGATGCCTTATTTGCATCTGACCTGACTTCAGCAGGGTTTTTTTTTGTTGTTTTTTTTTTTTTGTGTGTGTGTTTTTTTGTTTTTTTAAGTCCGTATATGGGGGGGGCTTATAGATGCAATGCAGTAGCTGACCAAAACAGAAATGACATATCCTTTCTCTAGTCTTGTATACAGGTCTGGTGTAAATTACTCTCTTTCTCTGAGAACAGGACTGAGCCCTTCTCAGATCCTGCTTGCTTGCAGTTCCTGCCCTGTCAGCGTGTCCTTTGCACTGGAAGGATCCTTCTACCCTCCAAGCAAAACTGTGTCCTCTTTGTGGCACCTCACAGAACTGAAACAGCCAACTCAAGGCTTCCTAGAGATTTAAACTTTTTAAAAATAAAAACATTTTCTACTGAGAGTTCCACAGGTAGGGAATAAACCAGAAACACCATTCCTACCCATCTATTCTCCCCAGAATTAATGACAGTTGTGGGTAGAGGGAGAAAATGCAATAACAGAATTTTAGAGGCTAAAGGAGAGATCAGGAATTGAAACAGAACCTTTCCATCCTTGATCAGTTGACTTCTCTCCTGATATTTCCCTCCACTCTCCCCTGAGGATCACAAACTCCTCTCTGACCCCTCCAATCTGCCTTTCTATGACAGCTGGCACCTTCAAGCCTTCTCCAGCCTCTACAAAAGAAACAGCTTTTCTTCCCTGTTTCTTCCACACCATGTATCCTTCCCAGCTCTTAAAGAAAGGATGGAGTAAGATCCACAACCTTCTCTTTCTTTCAAACTCTTTAGTTCATGAAGAAAGATGTACAACCAGAGCAGCAGTCCCGTAAGATTAAATTTGTAATGGTTTTGCTGACACCTGACAGAGCAGTAAGAGTTCTAGCAGTCGTTAGAACTCTTGTTGTCTAAGTGCTAAAAGAGCTGACCTGGAAGCAGCCAATTCCAACCTCCTAAAACATCAAATTAATTTGTCATTCCATCCTACACTGTAACTTTGCTTACACCTCAAGCCTGTGCATGATAACTCCTAGCTTCACTTCTTCTGTGAAGACCAATGACATTTCTTGAGGCTCTACTAGCGTCTAATGATGTGGAATATGATGTGTGACCACTGAGCGCAGTTAGGAAATATGCAAAAGGAAATGCTTAACTTGGAAAAAAAAAATCCTGTTCTTGCATACTATTAGACTAATCATGCAAAAATGTTTATCTGCTATAGTTATTAAATGTGTTGGTCCATCCTGCAGTGCTACAGCACTCTTAGATGCTGCTGCAAGATTTCTTTAAAGTTATGCCGAAAAAGATACATTTAGCTAATGAAATTAATGAGGATTAACACTTCCTTGAAATACAGGTTTTCAGCACAGATTTGCTTCATTATCACAGCTCTGTAAGCCTTGTAACACATAATGGTCACTGATCCTATCCAGAACAGTGAAACATGGCAAAAGTTTAATTGTACATGCACCTACATTTTAAAGCAAATAAGGTAGTCTCACAGGCTATTAATATAACAGATGTCTTTTATAATTAAAGGGATAATGTCCAAAGATTAGCTGGTAAGTATTTTAATTAAAGTCTGTAAATTACTGTTGAATTCATAATTACATTGAAACTCAATGAAAATCATATGCTTACTTTTGCATCAGTACAGCAATAACACTGTTTTCCAATGTTTGCATCATACAGAGCCCCAACTTGCATGTCAAAGTGCTTAAAACAGTACAAGTTCGGTGCTCCTCATTTACATAACCTGTATGGTACTCTAAGAGCCAAGCAACTCTTGTGCACTGCAGCATGGACTTGATTTTTTCTAGAGCAGAATACTCTTAATATCATGCAAAGATATTCACATAAAATGTCATTTTAACAAGTTCATAAAAGTATATTCACATAAAATACAGTATTAGCACTGGAAAACACTTTCTATGGACGCTAGTTTTATGAATGGATATAGAGGAACAGAAGGACTCAATAACTTTTCTTGAATGCATTGCAGTATAAATTCAAACCCATTCCAGGAAGCCTATCCAAAAGCATATTACAGTTGCTCAATTTTTATAGGTTTACAAGATCTTTGGATAATACAAAGTGACTCTGGCAAGTAGTTAACAAAACTAATTATAAAACCTCATTTTTCATTTAGACAGAGACAGGATTAAACTCATCTGTTCTCTTTTTTATATGAAATTTAATAAGAACATACTTTTTTGTCTACCTTGTCAATTTTAAATTATTCAAAGCAGCCATATGTGACATCAGACTGCATTTCTATAGTTTGCTCTATGCTGCTAATATATCTATTCTTACAGTCTTTGGGCCATTCAAAGACTGATAAAGGTCAGTCAAACCCAATAGCTTAATGGAAAATATGCACATAGCTTTTTGAGAACTGACGTAATAATCCCTGAATGGCCAGTAACAGTTTTATTAACAGGTGCTACCCCTCAGGAAGCAGCAAGTGCCCATGTTTTTGTACTATTAGTCAGGATAAGTGACAAGAAAGCAGTAGTAATATATACATGTAACTGTAGAACATAGAGATGAAGGTATTTTTCTTTGCCAACTAGTGGACCCCCAAGGTAAGAAGGTAAATTTAAAAGCAGGAAACAAAGACACATTCAGCATGCCATGCCACTTACTGCAAGGTTATCCTATTTATATCCAGTGGACAAATGAGGGAGTACTTTAGGCAGTATTTCCCTTCCACTAACACTTGCCATTATACTTGCACTAGGTACATACACTGCAGTTAAAAGAGCAGAAACTAAAACGGGCCTTGAGCTGATGGAAAGGTCAACTATAATGGCTTTCAGGATATGTGCTACACAGTTCCCAGGTATCTCCCTATTATAGCTTCATTAGGGAACCATTCCTTACCAGGCTGAATCCATTTGAACTACTGTTATGCAATTTTTATGTGACAGGCATCTTCTGAACCTCAGTAACAGGAGTATTTTTTATTACTTATGCGTTAATTCATCATGAGTTGGCAAAGTTGGATTCTGTTTACTCAGCAGGAAAAGCACTCTAGTTTGTGTACTACGGGTTATGCAAATGAAATTCTCATATTAGCTCACGTAATTGGTGTAACACCGATTTGAAATTTCAAACAAACTGATGCACTGTGTATGTTTTACCTTTCTACATTAAAATTACTGTTTCTACAGTGACAGGCAGAGCGAAGTTTAGAGTGTCAAAGCTTGCTGACATACAGTTAATTTCAGAACACTGGAGTTTAGTACATGACTTTCACCTTCACAGCACAAAATACCTCCTATTGAGGCAAAAGCTGAACCTGAGGTATACCACAGCGATGAACATATATCTAAATGCAGTGTCTGAAGTGTTATTGATTTTTATAGCCAGTCAGAATACGTTCAACAAAATTGCTGTTCTTACTGTTTTGGACCAGCACTATTGACTCCATTTACAAGAGCCTTTGCATTTCAAAAAAGTATTTAGTGGGGAACGAGAAGGAATCCATCAGAGAACAGTCTACATTAAAACTGCTGCAATCAAGAAAAGAGTGTCAATAGCACTGGCAATGCAGGAACTACCTTTCCACTACCAAACCTTTCCAGTATGATCCAGCCAAAAATTCTTGGAAATTCCTAGAAAATTCTTATAAGCACTTTTAACCCATTTGCTACTCAGGCTTTTTCCCTACAACCTAGTTACACCATTCCCAATTAACAGTAACTTGAGATTAGTTAAAACTGGTAGAAATCCTTGTACGCTACATTTGCTTCTCTTTCAACAGCAACACATAATTAGCACTTAATATTTACTTAATACATTCTACTACAAAAAAAAACATATAAGTACCCTTACTAATTTAACCTGAAAAAATATGATATTGTCTATTCATCACTAAATAAATTCAATGCATGTGTATTTTGTTGGCTTTCTTAGGACTCAACTGTATTTTTCTCATGCTGGGATAATGAGTCTTCTAAATTGCTATCTGCAATAAATTTCTTGTGAAATGGTTTGGTTTCCTCTTTCTTCCCCTCTTTCATTTTCTGCTCTGAATAGAGAACCCTATAGTGAGATAGAGATTGCAAAGAAAAACAATTCGGAGAACACAAATCACTACAGAGTTTGGAAGAGGATAAAACTGACAGGTTCAGGGATTACAAATGCACCAACTGGTCATTTCAGTTGTATTCACACCAAGCCTTGTTTCAAACTACATTTCTAAAGTTTGTCAAGAATGTCATTAGCTTTCATAGATTTTTTTTTTTTATTCTCCCTGGGTCTGAATCTGACTGCTATACCCTATTGAGGCTTCTTCTCACAAGCACACCATCTATTCTACAAGAAGCCCACTCCACTCTCCTCTATGAGACCTATTTTTTTTGCATGTAATTTTTTTTTTTTTTTTTTTTGGGGGGGGGGGGAGGGGGAAGAGGGAGGGGAAGCCACTACACCATCCCCACCTGGAAGCTATTATTATTCTATTCCTTTCAAGTAGGACTATTTTCTTTACTGTTTAGCAGGTAACTCCTCCTCAAAGTCACAAAGGAAATAAAGATGGGTTTTATGCCAAATTGTTTTTTGCTGTGTAAAAGTCATCTCAAAAAATGTGAAGTACAGCACAGATCTCCTCTGCAGGAATAAATCATAAGCCTTATAAAGCACTCTCTCTCACACACACAATTAAGTGACAACACGATAAACAAGACATTCAGTAGGCACAGAAACCAACATGGTAGATCTCCTGTGGAATCAAGGAAGTGCAAAGACCTGATTTAAAAGTGAGATTAAATGAAATAATGTTATGCCAAAGACCACAGAAAAAAGGCAGCCCAAGAAGCTCTTGCTTTGTTGTCCTTGCCACCCCACCAGAACTAGTTACAAAGTATTTTAACAACTGCCACAGGACCTATAGATTTACAGTGACCTGTTTCATTTATGCCCATATTTCTTTCAAGCTAGGATCTGTTCAAGTCAACTTTGTAGAAGCAACACTGCCTTAACTGCCAGGGGATACACATAAGACTTTTGTAAAAAGGTTTTCCCTTGACTCTTTTTTTTTTCTCCTTTTTCTTTATTCCAATAACAAGCTATTGACCTCCACTAAACTAGTGATCACACAAATCCTGCAGCTTAAAGTTTACAACGATTTAAGTATTTTGCACCAAACCTTTCACAGAGAAGTTACATTTCAAAGGTCAGCAAAAGAGTTGCATTCATTTACACCAGAATTTGACTCTTTTTTTTTTATCTTAAAGCATTTGATTTCAATATGCAGAATGTTCACACTCTGAATGCAGCTTATGAAAGCTATCATCTATGCTAGTTAATTAAAACTAATTTTGATTCACCATTCTTACCTCAGATTGTTCAGTTGCATCACCACTTCCATTTTGAGTGCAGATATTTACTTTTTATCCCTCACCTTAGTTATTGTGTTTGACACAAATGTATGGCAGAGTACAAGGACAAGACTGCAGCACAGATGTATTTCCCTGTTACAATTCCAGCTGTGAGAAGGGGCAACCACTCTTCACCTAACAGTGCAGCATTTTCTTTCAGATTCTCACATTTTTCTAATAGCAATAGAAAAAATAAACAATGTAGCAAATACATGACAATTATATATTATATTCATAAATCTTATGGTCCTTTAAATCTCAATAGTACGCAAGAGTTCACATCCTTTCTTTGCTTGAGACAGAATCATCATCAGTACTACCATCCCTTAAATCATACTGATCTTTCTACAATGGCAAGCAAGTTTCTAAGTTGTAAGTATGCTCCTGTTGTATTTTTAAGTCTAATTTTCCACTTTTCCACTGTAGTTAACAACATCTCTTTATGTGACACTGAACATGTTACAAAGAATTGCTACTATAGAGAGCAAGTTATCCCAACAGTATGAATTACATTTTTTCTTCCCTAGAATGCTCAGGTAATAAATGCTATTCAGCTTTGTTCACATAATTTTGTATTTAACAGTATTTCACTATTTCTGATAAAGGGCGAAAGGCTTGATCCCTAATTCTCTTTCTCACTTTTAAATTAGGTAACAAGACAGACTTGTTTTCTATTATTTTATTAATATAGTCCATCTCTCAACCAATACAAATATTAATAACTATTAGAATGTAACAAAATACACTGGAATATCTCAATATATATTATTTTGCAGTAACCTTTTTTGATACAGAAGATTCATGTAAGGAAAGATGAAATTGAACACAGTCTCTGAAGAGAGAGAGATTCAGATGCACTGTTTGCAAACGTGAAAAAGAATCAATGTAACGATTAAATCTACTTCTATGGATCTTCCCAATAATAACCAATTTCACCATGCCTTACGTAATTCTTTTGGAGGACAAAACCTATAATTTGTTTTTAATTGACACTATAGGAAAACAACTAAAACCAATTTCAAGAACTCCAGGATCTCAGCCATGGAAGGGATGATCAGTGGAAGTGCTGCAGTACAGTGACAGAACAAGATACCTAATAACACCTTTTCCCTGCCTGTGTGATTTATAAAGCTTAAAATTACTTATGCATTAAAATTCTAATTGACTGTTGTTTTCTCTTTATTCATGGCATATACAGGTAGAAATAATTTCCTGAGCACACAATTCACTTTAATCCATAATATAGTTCTAAAATCATAATGGAGTTAAGCAATATCAGGAAAAGGAGGAAGAACAAATGACATACTCAGGAAGATATCAGACAATACTCAGTATGGATATATTTTAGCTCTCCCTTACCCACCTTCCTCATTTAGTTCCAAGGAAAAAAGAGATCTTTGTATAAGGACAGTGGTTCTGAGAATACATTAAGAATCATCCAATGATACGAACATTCATTTACTGTGATGTTTTCCCTGCTTTTTCTCCTAACAAGCAGTTAATTATAAGCATAGTATTTTAAGGCAGACCAACTAATTAGGCAATTGACAACACTAAGCTTCAGTAAGGCTGAGTTATAAAGCAAAATGACTAAAATTAATCTCACCTTACTTCCTTGAAAGATGAGCAGAACCTGATTGGTTATTTGACTGCACTGTTTTAACAGTGGGTTGATTCTCTCCCACTCCCTCCTCCTCCAAAAAAAAAAAAGCACAATCCTGCATACTCCGTAGATCACACAAAGAATTCAACACAGCAGAGCATGCTACACATTCCATAGTACTTTTTACTCACTTGATTTAGCATGCTGCTAGTTTTTTTCCCCACGATTTCTCATCATTTGGCTCTTTGCCTTCTTTTTGCTAGTGCTTCTGCTGAGCTAAAGAATCAATATCTGTATAAGCTGATTTTTAATTAAACAAGCTGATCCCATACAAACTTTTCTATTTTGTATTTATGTATACGCATAAAATAAAAGGTATAATCATCATCATATGAGCCTTATTCATTCATCTGAACTAAACGGGAAGACTTGTGATTTCCTTGAACTTTGAATTAGACCCTAGAAGCAAAAACCACCACAGATCTATACAGTCAAGCAGAAAAGAAATCAATTTTCTTCTTTTGTCCCTTGGTTGGTCCTGCCCTGATTGTACCAGAAAGAAAAATCAATTGCTATAGAAACAGATGCTCCAATTTATTCAATGACTGTTGTGGAAAATTATCCAACCAAAATTTTAGATTAAGTGTTGGTTCAAATTAAAAATGAGCAAAGAACAGAGTGTAGGTTTTTCAGTGTGTGTATATACATATATATATATATAAATAAATAAAAGATACTTAGAGATTTGACAGTTGTGGTGTTGGAGGAGGCAGAACGTAAAGTGCAGAGAAAGTGACAAGACTCGCATGAAATGCAAGCACAGATTTACAAGCATTCATTCAGAATATTAGCAACAAGCTGTGCAATCACAATGGAAGACACAGCAGAAGACAAGGAGTGCAAACAGTGCAGTTACCTTCAAGATTAAGGTGTCCTGTAAGCAGCGCAGCCATAACACTTTCAGATAGAAGCATAAGAAGAGCAACAACAGCTGAATGAACTGTAGTATCACTCCAAGGATACTGGGGCAGGTAATCTTATCACTGCTTCATATTGTAGAAGCCCACAAAAGGGACTTCCATCAGCATATTTTCCCCTCAGACTGTCCTATAGGCTCCAAGGTAGAAAAGTATTCCTAAAGCATTAGTCAAGAAAGTGAGCGGTGTCAGAAAAAAGCTTCCATAATCTCCTTTTCTTCTGGCAGTGGCTGCTGTCGCACAGGACTCAGCAGCTAGAACCTTTCTTCAGCTTTGTTCTGCCACAGGGGACTTAACTCCATTTCAGTCCTACTCCAAAGGCTGAGCTATCAGGCTGCTTAGACTGAAATACTAACAAATATTAAAATCTGAACTCAAGCCTTTCACACAGGTTGAGAATTAAAGCCACCTATGCAATGTCAGTACACAGAAGGGTTAAGCAATGGGTGATTTTCAGCATGACAAGTTTTGACTTGGACAAAAACAGCTTCAGGCTTAGGATGCTGCATCATGTATCTGCAAAGAAATCTACTGGTGAGGTGCAGCTTCGCATGGCATCCTGCAAAGGCACTAGAACCAGGATCTACTATATAGGGTTTAAAAATGCCTTTTTCTCAAATCCACCACATACTCTACAATTGTATGTGCCAATTTATACAGAATTAAAAAAGGCAAATAAAAAAAGTTGTTTCCATTAAAATCTACGTATTTTTTTATTATCATGAGTATTATTAACTGGAGATATATATTGAAGAGCCTTTAATTACAAGCATATAATTTTCACAAAGAAGTCATATCTTCCAAGTAATTACAGGCAGTTCTAAAGTATATTATTGTATTATTAAATTAAAAAAATCTACTAGCAGAAAGATCAGAAATTAAATATAGAAACATCCAGTATTCAAAGAAATAGTCAGCATAGACAGAAGTGAAATAAGCTAAATTATTCAGATTTAAAATACCAGAAAGCAATTTTCACACAGAAAAATTATATGCATCAATAGCATGCTGCTGCAGTTTTCTACATCAGATGTAGTTACCAGCAAACTATTCAGCTCTCATTTATATGAATAAAGAAGTAAACCCAGTTTATTCTGGAGACCAGCCAGAATATAATTTTTTTTCCTCCCCCCCCCAGGGAAAATATTTCCAAGAAGATCCTACTCCTAGTAAGACAAGGAAAATGAACAGCATCATACAGTGAGAGCATAGCACATTAAGCAATATTACCTAACCTCTGCTCTTCAGAATTTGTGTCTGTCTGAAGTATACCCTCTTTTTTTAAGCTGAAAACCCAGAACCCCTCATACTGTCCAACCATACTGAGACAAAGTGACTCAACAGACATATGCCCTACCCTAGATGGATTAAATAGACCTGTAAAGTCTCCCCTATAAAGATAGCAGCAAGCCATGTTAGAACATTTTATCCAAGTCTTCATTCAGCCCACAAGAGATAAATCTGGCTGTGTAATGACCACTGAGGACTTGGACTCCCTTAAGTCATGCTTCTTCATTTACCTTAGTCTAAACTGCCCCATAAATCGTACTACCTAGTCATAAACCAGTGCAGTTTTCATTCTGCTCTCAAAGTCAGCAAGGCTTACCCTGAATTAATGATGAGCCTTAATGAGATGGAAAATAGTACAGATTAAAACGGATCTAATACTTAAAACTGCATCTTGAGGCTGAGCTGCATAGAGACTTTAAGGTAGGTGTTACTTCTTTTACAGTAGAGTCAGAGGATTATCACAGAATCATTGAGGTTGGATAAAACCACTAAGACCATCTGGCCCCTGTATGTATACTCCAGCTTCATATCTTTATAAATGACTGACACCTGTGAGTTTTGTCCTGATATTGTAATTTGTCTTTTTACTGTCTCTTAGCTTTCCTGTAGGGGAAGGCAAGACTCCTGTGAAATAAAACAGATCGTTTTCTTCTCCTCATGTTGACAACATACATGAATACATTTTTTGTTGATTTTTTTTTTCCTATCTTCCTTATAAACTGAAGTAAAAACTCCAGTCTGAAGTGCCCAAGAGTTTATTCATACTTTACATGAAAAACTTCATACTTCTAAAGAAATATCAACTACATTCATGCCAAGATTAAAAATAATTTATTAGTAGCCTTAACTCTGCGATTATAAAGGCTGTTAAATTTTACAAGGCAGCAACACCCTAGGAAGTGCTTGAAACATCTATCACCCTCCCAGTGACTAGCTGCCTTTCGTGGCACCTCACTGGGGAAACACACAACATGTGTCAGTTGGCCTGTAAGAAAAAAAGCATGCTGGTTTCAGACTCTTACTCCACAAACATTTTTATTCTGGCTAATACAAAATGTCATCAGAGTGGATTAAAGAGAAGGAAAGAGAAAAAGCAGGAGAGAGAAGGTAAATTAATTCCTCCATACCAGAAAGCCAACTTTCAGTCAGCTTTTCCCTGGATGTTTGTATCTGCAAGCCTACTGAGGATTCCAGCAGAAGTAAGTCTATTAATTTTCCATGTACTTGTTGACGAAAAAGCTATCAGGATTATGGGTTGAATATTTCTAGTGTAGGGAAAGTAAGGGATGCAATTAATCTCTGTGAACTAAAATATACCTCTTTTCATTAATCTTTTATTGTAAATGAGCAAAGTAATTGAACCAGTACCACACTGTCAGAATAAATGCAGTGCCAGTGGGATATGCATGAGAGAGCACATACTGATTGAGTATTAAATATCTAACGGCAATAATTTATGGTTCATTACCTCTTTTTGGAGTTCCTTAGTTGCAGAGTGCTTGAATTTTAAGTAGACAGACTTTCAACAGAAACTGCTTTCAAATGCTGAACATAGCAAATGTGCAAAACCCTCAATCTACTTCATTTTAAGAGTTTTGTACTTAGTTGAGCCAACCTCTGCACTGTCAGAAACATGCAAGCTATTTGCAACTTGGATTAATGCAATTAAAGATGCAGTGACGAATATTTCAAGGAGAAAAATCTATTACATATAAATAGGAATTTGTACAAGAGCAAACCTCACATAAAAATGTTACATGTTTTCATACGTGAACACTTCAGAAAGCTCGCATTCTAGATATAGGAGCAAAAGCACGACTACTGAAATGCCAGCATTGCATCATAGAATTTAGTTATGAAAGAGTAACTATTATAATTGTTCAAGGAGAAAAAGTCAGGCATTCACTTGCATAATTTTAAGTACAATCTGTGATCTCTTTATTATTACTTGATTATTCCTGATAGCATCAGTTTTACAGAGAACTGTGGCAATGTGAAGAACTCATAGGAATTTGGCCTCTTGCATCCCTAACTCTTCTCAGACTCCTAGCAAAAGCACTGGCAGAGGGAAGATGTCACTTTGTTAAATAGGCACAGCATGACCTTCTTCACTTGCGGGCCACCTGACATATCCAGTCTGTCCTGCTCTAACAGATTCTTTCCAGGATCAAAAAAGATCAAACAAATTGGGTAAATGCCTCCTTTTTTGTACCTTCTTGATACTGACTTTATGCAAGAGTGATTAAATCAGGGGCAAAACAGACAGGGGTGAGCCCAGACGCACAAGGTTTAATTCCTCTTTCTGAATTGTACTCTCTTGCCTACTGGAATCGGTCCTGGACTGCACACAGCACTGGGGACCCTGGAGCCAGGTGAATTCTGCTCATCTGCTGAAAATTAAACTGTCCTATTCAGACATTGCTCACTTGGCAACAGACTGCTCTATGTTTACTGTTTATTGATTTTTGTTAACTGGGACTATAGAGGAGAAGCATTTCAGTTTCAAAGTCGTCCCAGAGGACACTGGCAGGTTACAATCATTTATACTGTAAAAAAGCATCATGTTAATTGACTCTATATTTACATATTATGAATGCATATTTTAATCTGTTTTACATGAATAAGTCCTCCACAATGAAGATTTCATTTCCTTTTTTAAAACAACATAACTACTTGCTTTATTTGAAGAGACAAATCTCTTCTAAATTGTTTTGACCTTTCCCAGTGTCCTTTCTCAAAGTGGAAGTTGTATCTGCCTTCTCGCTTCAGGAATTTCTTATCTCTAAAGCAAAGGCATGAACTCAACTTCAAAGTGAAACCACTCCATTGTGCTCCTTCTGGTTTGGCAAGTCACCCTATCTGACTTTACTCGAAACAGCCAAATTCTTGACTACCTCAACTAAATTATTTTTAGTCATAATAGATAAGACTGAGAACAGACCAGCCTCAGCAACACTAGAAGATGTCTCTGGTTAAAACCAGGAAGACATCCTAGGCTAACGAATACAAAGGTCAGGACATTAATCTTGTCTAGAGCAGAAATGACTGAGCACGGCACTCTTGCACCTCGGCAGAAGCATGCCTGGCTGCTGAATGACCTGCTGCTGCTGCTTAATATTTTCCCCTCAACCTTGGCAAAGTTCTACTCTCTCCCTGTGCAAATCTAGGTTTGAAAGCAGCTGCATTAAGATGGAATACCTACTTATCCAGCTCTAATTTCATCAGCATAAGATCAGGTCTCAGTCAACAAAAATCTGATTCCTCAGTAAAATAGCAGCCATTTATTCAGCACAGTCCCTGGCCTCAAGGCTTCATTTTTAGGTGTTGCATGTTTTTAGTAGAAGTCATCTCCAATACCTAGCTATACCTATACACGTATTTAGACCTTGAGTTCGCATCAGTTTAAAGGGCTGTCATTCCTATGTAATTTTTGCTTTCAGGTACACACTAAATGTTTGGTAACAGAAACTAATAACTAACATTAAAAAAAATCCATCAGATAAATCCTTTGCTCTACCTTTCGATCCTCTCAGTCAGCTGTGCCCCAATTTTTTTTTTTTTTTTTTTTTACTCTAAAACCACAGCAATATTAAAAGCCAAATGAACTAGGCTCTGAACAGAGCAAGACAAAGGCATCCTCGGAGTACCTGATTTCCCTTGCATGCTATCCATGCGTTATCATATAGCAATAGCTAACACAGAAAATTCCCATCAGCAAAGACAAATGCTTCTATCCTAACGCTTCTGGTGAAATCCTAACAAGGAAGCATTTCACACTTCTGTTTGTCAAAAACTGCATTTAGAGCACTGAAATAAAACAATTAAGCAAATTCACAGATGTGAACAACAGTCCTGAAAGTTACTGTTCCATCACTTCATTCTCAAATCACTCTACTATTCCTCTAATACATGTGTACTCTAGAGGCTTATCTGTTACTGTTCTGTATCTTTACAGCACCTCTGTAGCAATCTTCTATTCTGTTCTGAATTACACCCTGAAGAAATCGTTCTCCCTGCCACTGAGACAGACCAATTCATTTCATGACCAGAAATTTTTATTGCCTTTTCTACAGTATCTAAAGATGCAAGCCCTCCCATATCAATGCCTGTATTTATGGAGACAGTAGAACGTGCAAAGTTCATAGCAATTTTATTAGAATAAGCAACTGCATGATGCTCAATGGTCAATACAGGAAAATAGTAATGTGCATTGAATTATGAAGTTAAATGTAGGCAAACAAAAGTGACAAGCAAATGCAACAGAACTGTTCATATTTTTTCCTCTAAAAGCCATTCTAACATCCTAGCAGTATCAGAATGGAATAGTAGCAGAGTGCATATGAAATTTAATTTTGAATGATATTGAAAGGTCAGTACAGAATTGCTCAGCTCATATTTTTGTGAAGATAACATGTGTGAACTAGTTATTTCCTCCCTTTAACATCTAATGACCTTGTCCATTGATTTAATGAGAAAATTATACATGCTGTACTCAGATTTAACAAACTCTTCAGAATTAAAGATATACGAAAGGAAGCAAAAAAAAAAAAAAAAAAGGAACAAGACTGAAACCTCACACTTACATCCCAACCATCTGGTGGAAGAAAGCCCAGAGATACCAACACAATGACCCGCAGAGCCTATATTATGACACCTGCTGGAGCAGAGATGGGGGAAAATATCTGTGTAATACATTGTTCTACCAGAGGTGCACTGACCTTATTAATGTGATATAAGGTGAACAATGCATATGGTTAAAGTGCCAAGTCACATGCGTGCTGCTGATAGCAAGGCTTCTCTAATGTTAGTTACACTCAAATTGCTTAACATATTCTAGGGCCATACATCTCAGTTCTAAAGGTTCTGGCAGTATTCCACATCACAGAAAGAAACACTCATTTGTTAATTGTAGAGCATTTAAATTTTGATCAATGTGAGAAATAAATTGATCTCCTCAATTTCAGTAACAAAAATTGAGACCTGATACCATACACTCTCAAGTGTTTAAAATTGGAGGAGAGAATAATAATTCCTAATTCTCCTTCTACCTCTGATATAGCCACTGTATAACTCTGCTTCTTTTATTCTTTAATGCCTTTAGCCATCTGCAAATTGCCAGCATTCAAAAGATTTGAAATTTGTATGATTAGCATCCCTAGGCTCTATAAGAGAGAACTAAATAATATAACAAAGTAATGATCTGCACTTGCTTTCCATAGCTTCCTAGTCGCAGCTGAAGAAATCAGTTTTGAGATACAGAAGCTTAAATAGATTGATAATTGCTCGCGTATCCCTTCTCCTGCTGAGATAAATCAGCAGATTGGACATGCTTGTGAGAACTACTCCCAGATTCAAGAGGCAGAAGACTAATTAACAAGCCCTCACTAAAGGGCATGTTTCAAAGATGCGGCTCTTTCGTTTTATTTTGGACAGGATGTGAGCAGGCTTTCTCATTTACTTGCCATGTACCAAAAAAACATCTTCATATGGCAAAGATACGCTCTATATTACACAGCCCTGGGTCAAGAGACATCAGCTCTCAAGTGGCATAAGTCACAGCCTCCATGAGTGATCTCACTATGCAGTTGTGTCAGGGACGGGGAGATACACACGTGGGAGCACAGCATCACAACAGCACTGCATTGGCCACAAACCACATGCTGCTGAACAGGCACAGGCTGCGTTGGGCCACGGGTACTTGAAGAAAAAGCTTTAACAGAATGGGTTTTGTCCTTCTTTTTCCACTTCTCTCAGCTTATTTATCTGATTACATGCATATTCTTAAATTTGATTAGCACATTGAGTTGAGATCAGAAAGGGTCTTCCACAGAACAGAACTCCAGAAGGGTCCCCAAGGGGAATCCATTAGGGGCCCTAATAGCTGATACGTTTTGGAGAAATTAACCCAAAGTTGTGCATAATGAATACCAGATTCAATTAAATGTACAGGTTACATCTGAAGCCTGAGTAAAAGCACTGGTTATTGCACTTTATTTTGCTTTGGAAAAATTTGAAAGGAATAAAGATAAGACACTGAATTTGTACATTGGTTCTTGTAATATTACCCTCTGCTTCTCAGAGCAAGTTATTCACATGAAAGCTTCCCAAAAACAAGTGCTGGATTCGATGAAACAAAACAAAAACAGAGGAGACAAGTAGTCATGCTGACATCCTTGAAGGTATCAACCTTATTCAAACTTGTCATCTGACAGAGTAACAAGGGCCAAAGCTCTGTACTATGGTTTTAGGGGTCCAGAGATGAGAGTCTTGCTTATGATCTATCTTAAAAGTAACCACAGCGTGGCAGTGTAGCATTCCAACTGCAAATGTGCATTTATTTCCTTAGAGCCAGATAACAGAAAATGGAAAAAAGAAACACAGAAAAGTATATATGGGCGATGACAGGTCCTCTAAAACAACTATTTTGTTCTACAGCTCTGTTTCCATCAGTCTGTATCATATACATGGGTGATCATATACATGGGCCAGGCTCACATTCTAGAGTCTCCTGGGGTCTCATTTTGCACGAATGCTTGTAAAAGCAAAGGTGCTACAGAGTGCTAGGTTACTGACAAAAGCTATTGAGGTACAGAGCTCGGACTGTGGAAAGGGAGTAAAGAAGGCTTTTCTTTAGTTCTGAAAAAATTCATCATCCAACATTTTATATTCAGTGAAAGACTTCACTTTTGACAAATTAATACTTTCTACCAGAAAGAAAGAAACCAAACAGCTTCACCTTCAACATTAACAAGTGACATGAAACATTCCTGGCTTGCTTTCACGAGTTTTTCAGGATCATGGCAGAACACGTCACAAGCAGGCCTTGAATTCTGAAGCAAATTTGCACTTGAAGGTCATGTGATAAACAAATCACTTAACATTCACAGAATATTTTTTAAAAAATACTTCAGCTAGCTAAGACTGCAAACCAGAAACTACATATTTATCAGAAATTTGTATTTATTGGAAGGCTTACACAGGTTTTTATCAACTAGTATGTAATCAAGCTTTCCAGAAGTTCTATTCCCCCACCTTAAAATAATGAGATCATGAGAAGCTACAGTAGTTCATAGTCTCTCTAGAAGTTGCATGAGTTGACATTAAGCCATCTTGGGGCCTGTCACCAGCAGCACTTCGTGCATCTCATGGCTTTCAATGGAAATGCTGATCAAGTCTAGTGCTACTGCATATTTACAATTAAAGTTTCAAGGTGATATGTTACGGCATAACATTAAGCACAGATTTCATTTGTCCTTCATTATTAATCAACCTTACAGTCAAAAATCCATTAACATGAACCGCATAATAAAAATCAACAATTTTAAATGAATTCCCATATGAACAAAACATTTCAAATGCTTCACAGAACTCTCTCACCAGATCTAGTTCAGTAGCACTCTGTCTCTGAAGTCTTCATAATGCTTTTTATCTTTTGAAAGGAAACATCTTCCTTAGACTTTTATATCATCCTTATCACCCTACATCAGTTTCAAATGTATTCCCTTTATGCATTACGTGTCCTTTAGCATCTCTTTTGCCATTTAGCAAACAAAAAACAAAATCTGTCCTCTGGATCTCCCCTTTGTATTTACTCAGAAAAAGAGGTATTGTTCTAAACTAAATTACCAGAATCAGATATCGAAGGCAACCTTCCTCTGCTTCGTGAGCTGGTAAGAACAGTACGTAAAAATTCATAGATAAAATGCATAAACTCAAATTAACGGTTGGCTTGGTATACATAGCTTGACTTGGTAATATAGGCCCTTGAGTATCTCCCACTGATGTATTGAATTATAAAAATATACCTTCAACAATGAATTTTTTTTTTCCTCCTCTTTTTCATTGCCCCCTTGATTTTATTTTCTGAAGAAAATTCCACCTGGTATGCGCATGTAACATGTTATTCACTTCAAAAACAATGTTACCTTCCAAAGAAGGAAACTAAGCCATTCTATTAATAAAGACCTTCTTACCAATTGTGACTGGAACCTCTCAAGATTTCAGATTTAACTACTTTTCATGGATGCGAACAGCATGATTGCTTATATTCTACAGAGTAGAGGTGACTTTGTCATGCTAAAAATCTGTGCTTTTTGATGTTAACTAACTTCCTGTGAAATCCTGTGAATGCAAGATAAGGAGGCTTTTACCTGAGAGCAGTGAAAGCTGATAAGTGAGGCATTTGATTAAGCTCAACTAAGATTATGAGAAAGTTATTGATGCCTTATCTCAAAAGGACTATACAGTTAGACAGCTATCTCAAAAAGAAGCCCTCCTTTTTCTCAGCTTCAGACAAAGCCAGAATCTAACCATTTTTAATCCAATCCAATCACAGAATTCAGACAACACCATTCACTTAATTCAGCTGAAGCTGTAACATTTCTGTGGCAGACTAGACACAACATTTATGACAAAATCCAGAACACAACATATGGAATTCTCAAGCATTACATTTTAGACAAAGATGTCTTCACATTTTTAACATTTTGCTACCTTATACTTAATGGTTTTTTTTTTTGGTTTTTTTTGTTTTTTTTTAAACTTTAGGATTCCTAGGATGCAAACAGGTATCCTACCTCAAGCATTTGCAAGGAGATCATTAATATTTAAAGTGGTACATTGTTAGGACACAAGCAACGGAAAAATTTGCAATCCTACATACACACCTCCTTCTCAGATGGCCCTTTGCAGGGCAAGTAGCTATGCTCCCCCCATTGCCTCATTTAAGTTCAAAAATCTCCTGTTGCCTGCACAGCGTAAGCAGTACCTTTAGACAGAATCCTGTTTTGTGAAAATAGTGGCACTGTTCTGGAAATGTAGCAGAATAAAAGACCCTTGACAGCTATGCTGTACAACCAAAATGCCCCCTCTCCTCTCCGCAGTCCACAGTGCCCTTAAAACAAATCTGAAAAATGATCTGCACACCTTCAGGGCTCAGCAGTCCTTTCCTGCCAGTTCCTCCAGCTCCCTGCTCAGGGTATCAGCTTTTTGCAAAATCCATAACATTTCTCAGAACCATGCTGATCCACTAAGCAGTTCTGGACTGCAACCTTTACTTTCAGGATGCATAGTATGTGTTGTGGTTGCCCACACTTCTAAGGAACATGAAGCTGAACTGATGTGAGACTGGGACAGCTACTGAACTTGCTGATCTCTCTCTTCTTTTGTAAATTGCCTCACACATTGCTCTAAGTACATAGACTTGGTCAAGCAACTGTAATTATCAAAATGCATGAAACTGGATATGTAATTTGCACCTGATCATCACTCTCATTTTCATATTGTTGTATTTTTCTCATTTTGAGTTACACAGCATTTACTCTTTGCTGTTCTTGCTTAAAGCAATAATCTATGAGGTATCTCACTGAGATTAGTAAATTCCTGCCCTAACCAATACTTATTTTTTCATCTTAGCCCCAACAACATTAGCTGCCTTAACGGAAGTTTAGCATTAGTTCTGAACTATTCTCCAGACTGCTTACTTTTATGCTTACAAAGTGTATGCTAAAAGTGTTTTCTTAATATTATAGCAATTTGTTTGAATAATTTCAAGATCAGAATGACCCAAACAAAAATATAAATATGATCTCTGGAAGTTTTGCAGATAAGTAAACTAAACATCTAAGTAGTGCTGTGCTTATTTAGCACAAGTGTGTATGTTCCTCAAATAAAAAAGAAAGGATTGATTTGCAGCTGTTAGAAGATCTCTTTCCTCTAAGCACAACTGGCTTAAAGCACTTTCTGCAGTACACTATTGTTGATCATCAAATACAGCATATTCCTGCATCAGCAGTGTAGGAGGTAAGATTATTCCTCTGAGAATTACTGTATTCAAGAGGCAAGAGATAAAAATCTTCACAAAATAGACAAGTTATAGTTAAAATGAAATAAAATAATGCACGAGAGGCTTCTGCACCTAATAATGCTTGTTTTTCATCTCCCAGACTTGTCTCCTACTGTATGGGATAAAACAGTTTTTCACTCCCATTATCTTTAATTTATCAAAATTTTGGTGAACAGTCCTTAACTCTTTCCTATGTAGACCTAAAAAACAGTTTGCTGAATTTGTAGAGCTGTATCACAGACTGATTTTCGGAGTTTATACAGTATACAGTTTATACAGAGTGGTATTAAAGCAGTGTAAGAATACAAGAGACTTCAGTACTGTTTATCTAGTAAATTCTTTTTAGCCTTAATTTCTCCATTCACGTTTTTTCCTCATACTAGAAAGAAGCTGAGTCATTTTGCATGCAAACAGTAACCATTACAGTTAGTATGAAGAAACTACTTCAGACTATCAAAAGTCAGCTAGGGAAGCCTTGAGATAGAATGGAAGGCAAATTGACCAAACATTGATTTATAACAACAGCCAGCCAAAGAAAGCAGAAATGTGAAAACAGTATAAGTAAAGTGTGAAACAAAAACCTGGACTGTCAGAGTACTGAAGGAAGAACCAGATGCTTTCCTCAGTGACATAAATTGAAGAAGTCACCAGGCAGAGATATAAGCAGCGCTACTGCAACAGGACGTAAATAACCTGGACCACTTCAAAAGAGTTGTTCTGTAGAACTAAAAGCAACCACTGGTTGCTGGATGGATAAATCACATCCACTCTCACAAAGTAACAGGCTAGAGGATGCATCCTTCAGAGAACAAACTGTGTAGAAGAGTGGGAATATTCCCTCTTACTTGAAAATCTAGACCACAGAAATTCCATATTTAAAGTCTGAAACAGTGCCTATGGAGTACCGAGTAGCTGTTGCTGGCACCGCTCTTTCAGTGTATCCCGAAGTACTGCATAAACATTACCGTTAGTTCTGTCTTTCTATTTATGCAATCAGTTATACGTAGGTTTCTCCACAGTTAATGCCTCCTATTTATTTCCATGGAATCTACAACAGATATAAGAAGAACAACAACACTATTTGATAAAACAAATTCTCACCTACAAAACACTATTTTTCAGTGTAGTCACCGTCACTAGCTATGCATCTTTGACAACGAGTAAGAGCCTGCATGCTATGCTTGTAGAAACACCACTGCTGAAATACAGCACCCACTACCTCACTGTGCTCACATTGAACTGTTTGGTCTCCATAACTGTTCAGCGAGTGATGAGGATCAATGGGTGCCATTTTTTTTCTGCACAGAGGAATTCAAAGACACACCTTTGCTTCATCCACACTTCCATATAACCTGAAAACAGTCAAAGAAAAAGATGCATGGCCATTTTGTCCACTTCCTATAAGCAGTCAATGTAACTACAAAACTAAGTGGAAAGTGGTCCACTCAATTTTCAGAGTAATTTTATCAGAAACCACGGGCTTACTGTATTTCAATCCACCTCCCAGGAACTAAAAATAACTCCACCTACTTCTGAGACAGTTTTGTAGTTTCTTATATTCCTTGTTTTCTTGACTGCTTCAGTTTTGCTATCAGATGTGTTTTGGCAGGTAGATCCATTTACGACTTGACAATAGTTTGTATTTTTTTGTTCTGTTCCTCTTTCTCAAGCATGTTGAAAGACTTGCCTTTAAAAAAAGGTCTTACGACAGCATAAAATAGCGAAGTTATGCTAACACTTGAAAGAGACAATGGGCTAGGATATCATGCCTCAACATGAAATTCAGCACAGAAAAAAATATAGAAATCAGCAAAAGCCTAAGCTTTTTTTTTGTCATTTTCTCTTCATCAGTATTTCACCTTTAATGTTTTATCCGAATCTACTGGGAAACAAGAACACAACATTAAACTAGACTTAACATACATTTTCAGAGAAAGAAAACAAAATATTGCTGATTGATAATCAGTTTCAGTGTCCATACATGCACACAGTCTGAGTAAACAAATGAATATTTCTCATAGATCAGCTGGGAAACGTTGCAATATTATTACATTTGCTTGATTATTGTACATAATACACCACCTTCTGAGTTCTTACAGACTAACAGTTTCGGATAGCAAGAGCAAGCCTGGTTGTAGTGCTTTACAAACCAGAACCTTCTTATCTACTAACATGGAAGAAAGGAGACATTTTGGCTCAATGTCTCAGGATTTGTTGAATTATTATTATAATTTTTTTAAATTTGTCTCAGGAGAATCATTGCTTTTAAAGTTTTAAGTCTGATACATGATGCCTTCAGTATTTCTGCCTTAGCACATTCCCTCCTTTTGGTTTTTAAACAGAAGAACTGCCAGTCTTAGAACCAAATATTCTAGTTTGAATTAGATGATCATTAGAAAAATCACCTTGGGAAAGTCAAATTAAATCAGGATAGAAAAGAAAAATCATTACTTCCCTTCACATGCATACCATTGATTTGTGAACCCATAAAGCTGTTGAAAAATCAAGAGAGATGCAGTCACTTTCTGAAGATTTTTGCATCAGTAACCTGCCTAAAAGCACCATGAATCTAGTCAATGGACAAATGCCTATAAAAATAACTAATTATAAGAACACTAGGACAGCCAAAATAGCTAACCAGTCACCCATCAGCAAAATTAAAAATAAATTCACATGTGCAATAGATGTCGTCATCGCTTCACTGCCATTCTAAAAAAGGATGAATCTTCTTACCCTCGCTGACTGCAATTAAAGTTAATTTTTCATTTTGGAACCAGGCTATCGGTCAAACAGCTCATGTTTAGACATCTAAACTTTGGAAAAAATATTTTTTAAAAGTTGTTTGTTTTTTTAAATTTTCAGCTGAAATTATCACAGCTGCTCATCTTGTCTGATGCCCTGGAAAGGGCATCCTACGCCTCTGCATCATTAACTCCTTCAACAGCACAGTCATGGCCAACACGCTCATACTCCCTACTGTTTTATTCTCCCATGAACTTATAATTGCAAAATAGTCACACATCTTCAGAACCAGCTGTTCAGGGTACCTCAGCAGATTGCATTTGGGGTCTGTAAGTTAGAAAACCTATCTCTGAATGTCTTCAGTGTAAGGAACTAAGTTTAGCAGCAGGAATCCTACTTTCACAGCAAGCAGTCTAACGAATACGATATTACATTGAATATGGTATTACATAAAAGATGAGATTGCTATAATTTAAGACAGAAAATGATGTTCAGTTCTTTCAGATGTCTTTCAGGCATTTACTGTCAGGAGAAAGCTACAGATCTGTTATCAGTCTAATCCAGGCTTCAGAAGACAGAGCTGAGATGCACAACTCTCTTTGGCTAGCTATTGGCTTGTTCCATAGTGTACCTTAGGTAGTACCCACCAGAAGAAATCAGCATTCCCCATGCATAGCATAGGAAGCAAAGCTCCCAACCAGAACCTGTGCCCCTCTCTTAGGGCAACCCAGCTCAGTATCAGCACAGGACCAGGATTTTACCGACCAACATTTGCCTGAGCCACAACTTGCACAGTGCTCCAGGTACTAAGTAGCCCAAAGTGATGCGAAGGTTTCAATTCTCTTGCCACGCGCACTATATATAACTTGCTTTTGCCTTTTTACTATTTCAAATAACAACCATACAAAAATACAAGTAGACATAAATTGCAAAACCTTATATATTTCAGAAACTGAAATTTGTTGCTTTAATTAACTAAATCTTTAAAGAAATTTTAGGAGAAAGAAATCAAGCTGGTCATTTTTTTTCCCCCATATCAACATGCAGTTTGCTCTAATAAAGGATAAAATTCATCTCAGAGATAAAACACTTTAGCAACACTAATAATAATAGCAAAACTACATCCTTCAGAGTTCCAATTTGAGCTTCCAATAGAAG
Source organism: Numida meleagris (assembly GCF_002078875.1). Classification (NCBI taxonomy): domain Eukaryota; kingdom Metazoa; phylum Chordata; class Aves; order Galliformes; family Numididae; genus Numida; species Numida meleagris. The sequence continues at coordinate 12,422,853 of NC_034418.1, read as the reverse complement.
AACATGAATAAATGAAGCAATTTTATTAAAGTCAATTGGAGAAAAATAAAAATAGAAGCATGTTTAGCACCTTCCCAATCAGCCTGCTATTAAGATTAGAATGCTAGTGAAGCAGATCCATCATCTCTTCTTTATATATGGCATTTTCTAAAAGATTGTAGCCATTTAGCCACTTGCTCTTCTTGGTTTTTCCGTAGAGCCCTCAGATGTATTCTCTGAATTCAGAAGAAGCTCAACTGTAGAATATTTACTATATCCAAAATGCATTTTAGACGTGACAGTGCAGACAGAAATGCAACTTGAATGAACTTCCCTCTTATTAGTTACTCTTTCTAGGTGAAAAACTCCATTTAAGTCAATAGGTATCAGCAACAGATTTTAAATTCAATAATCTGATCCTAATGAAGATTAATTTACTGTTCTCCTAAATGGGCTTTTTGGATGCAAGGCCTGCTTTCAGTGGAAGCCAATTGCCAGGATTGTGTCACAAATTAGACTTCTGAGAAGTAAGCAGCAAGTTTGTTAATTACTGGGATTAATTTAATGCGCTTACTCTCATTAAGGTTTATGAGCCATGCTGTCTATAGGAACGTGTTAAAGTCCACAACAGCAACACAAAAGTACCGTCAGGCAATTAAGGCCACTGATGAGTTTTGTAAAAGAGAAAGGGAATAGTAATGCACGTGTTTTGTGGAAAACAGCATTATTACACAAAATTAAAGGCTAATAATTGAAACAAATGAAAGTGATTTTAGTTCCAATAAATTTTCAACAAATTGTTTTCTGAAAATAGGAAAGTATACATTTCAAAAACAAGGTGCAACTCCTTCAGTGGGCACCTGTGTAACAAAATACTCCCACGGTTGATCTACTTACCACCAAAATCTAGCTACTATTCTTTCAATTGAAAACCAAAATGAAGCCAGCATTCATACAAAAATGCTGCTAAGGGAATACTGTTTAATTAAATACAGCAATAAGGTATCTTCTTTAGTGTTTTATCAAGCACTGAATTTAAAAATAGGTACTTTTTTTTTAAGTCAAACTTTACAATACTACTTATATAACACAATGGATGCCCCTAAATTTATCACATTTACACCACAAAAGAGAAAACCAGCACAGACCAAAATTACTACAGTTACATGAGGCTAGAATGCCACAGTTTCTGCACTTACTCCACTTCATAACCTTCAAAACCTCCAAGCACTTAGGTTTGACATATCAAAGAAAGGAAGAACTTCCAGTTCCCTAGTATGATTTCAGAAAGCTTCCAGGGAAAATAACACCCTCCTACCATCTCTGGAGACATTATCTTTAACATATTATTGGTTGAAAAGCAAAGAAAGACTACTCTGGACACACCTGCACTTTGAAGGCAGTCTGAAGTTCTCTAGCACTCCCACATGTTGTCTGGAGCTGAAGTTAACCTCCCTGTTTCTGCTTTCATCCATCATAACAGCAAAATAGCCGTAAATCTCCTCCAAGCACAGTTTATTATGTTTGAGTACAGCTCCATTAACCTACTCCAGCCAAGCCTGGCCTCAGCTGAGGCACGTAACTGATTAATACACTTGAGTTTGTTTGGCTGCAGGGTGGTTCTGTGAGGATGGGTTGGTTCCCATGGTCATATCTTGGGGTGTCACACAGCCCTCCTGCCGAACTGGTGGTGGTACCTCTGTGAAAATCTATTTATGAAAGAGCAAAATGCTTTCAATGCAGGGATAAGAGTTAGAGGAATGAGGCTGTGAGTGCAGAGTGAAGAAAAAACTAGGAAGTGTTGCAGTGGGTCTGTGGAGAGGGCCACGGTGGAGCTGCAGCACTCCATGGAGTACCCCCATAATAACATGACTAATTAGCACTTGCAGCAGCAATTTCTGAGTGAAAAGCTGTTTTGCATTCTTTACAAAAGTTTTCAGGTATTGTTTTTTCCTTCCAGGGAAAAAACTTTAGATCAAAGTGAACAGAAGTGCTTTCCCCAACTTCGCCCTCTAAATACTTAAGGCTTGCTATTAATGTTTGTGCACTTAATGTTCAATATTCTCTCAGCTAAGACATAATAGACTCTATATTTACCTTGCACTAGTTTAGAGAGCTTAAGATATGAGGCCCACTGATGGTGATTAGGCCAAACACAGTAGGAAGAAAGTAGTAGGAAGTGTTTTCTAGTATGAATACAAGAAAATGAGTGGGTGGTGGAGGATAAATCTTTAAAATGGCTTCCCTTGGGGAAGAAATAAATATATTGCAGCAGTTTTCTGTTTGTCTAACATATGGTATAGATAAATGTCTGATGCTGTTAGCAGCCTTCTATAGGGAATTAGTGGAATTTGACTATCTCTAGCTTTGATCAGTACACAAATACCCAGATAGTAAATACTGTCAAGAAAAAAATGGACAAGTGCTATGTTTGATCTCATTTAAATACATAACTTCATGAAATTAAATAATTTCAAATGAAAAGTGTTTTCCAATTTTGCACATAACTAATAATTAGCTATTTCAAATATGTTTGAAGAGCGTGTATCTTCTCCCTTCTCCATAAATTATTCTATAGCTGTGCTGGATTCCAGTAGGACTTTTTTAAAAACCCAAATCTAATTTGTTTGCTGTCTTGAGCTTCTGCTGGGTGTGTGGGTAGAACTGAGGTACATGTACCCAAAAGAAGAGCATTATTTTTTATAGTAAACTAACTATGGGGCCCCACAACATAGAGGTCTACTCCAGACAATTTACACGGTAAGTTTTGATTCTGCACCATATTAGACTGCTACACAAGCTGAAATAGGACATTTGTTTTTAAGGTTTAATATCATAATTGCTGCGAAAAGAGACAGCTGGAAAACAAAAGGCTGTCAGAGGATATGCCTTGAAGTACCCATGTGGACTTTTCCTAATTACACACATTTTTTAAATATATAATTTTACTTCACACTGTAGAACTTTTGTATGAGCAATAGGTATGCTCTGAGTCCATCCACTCAGCTACAATGACACTTAGGCTCTGTACAAAAATCCCTGCCTCAAATAAAAAATTCTCCTAATTTTTAATGAGTCATTCCAGTTCTGCTAATCACCTCAGGAGAGGGTTAGCATGGTGAATAATTTGTACTTGTCTACTGCCACTCGGGTGTATTTCAAGCATTTGATGACAGAAATGCTTCTTTCTGAAAATAATCTTTGCAGTGTGCGCATTTGTGTGTGATTAAATATGTATATATACGTGCTTAAATTCTGTCAGAATTGAAACAAAGGACTTTAGAAATAAAGCTTTGATGTGTTTCTACAAAGCTGCTTGCTGCATTTCCTCTTTTATTAGCAGATATCACACTACCTTGTAGGAATTTCTACATCATGATTAATGCTATGATTTTTTTCTGTGAGGAAGAAATCCTCTTGTTTGTTGTTGCTTCAAAATAATTACAACATAAAATAAAATGATACGATATGGTGCTTGTTTGTTTGCATATGATAGATGGTCGTTCTCATCTTCACAAAAAAACTGTTGTGCATGTTTAATCCAGTATAAGAGCCTAATCAAAAAGAAGGCACTTTCAGGGCTGCTAGTATAATTATAATTCTAAAAGTTCTAAGATTCACATCCCCCCCTAGAATAATAAGTGCTTAAAAGTATAGAATAATATTTCTAAGGAATGTGCATACAACTCTTTCATGGTATTTAAGGATTTTTTTTCTGTTTGATGAACGTTACTTCCACTGAAAATGTGAACAAAACCTTCACAGTACTAAGTCCTCAGTGTTTTTTAAAATCTGTCCCGGGAAGAGTGGGAAAAAAAATGATGACTATGGAGAGAAAATGCAGTTAGGCTGACAGAAAACAGTACTGCAGAAACATTTAATAATAAGATTTAGATAAGGAGCTTCAGTAAAATGACTGGGCATAAAGCTGACAAATCCTAGTTTTTAAAACAGGTTATATGGAAGTGGATGAAACAGCTCTCAATTTACTTGTATACTGACGTCTAGCTAGAGCATTTTATTTATTTATGGAGGTTTTAGTAACGCAGTCATTTAAAGCAGCAAAATGACTCTTTGCAAAAGCTGCCTACTCAACTGATACGTTAACTGCTTGCTATTTGAAGTAGGAAGAAAAATACATAGAATCTCAAGGCTAGGTTTCAGAGGAACTGAATTAATCTTTAAATAGTTTTCTGTTCCTTTTGTTTTTCAGGATCATCTCTTAGGAATATGAATTTGTTGTGGTTTTTTTTGCAGTACATAATAGTATCTCAGACTTTAGAACATCCCAAAGTCACTGGTACTTAGAATTTTAAGACTGTATTGGAATTAGTGGGAAAATAGGTGACAGATACAGGAAATAAGTATCACAGTATATGTATTTTATAGATATAGTTCTGAGAAAGGATTTTGGGGTGCTCCCGCTCAAATGTTAATTAGAAAAGATCTGGAAAATTAAAAAGATTATCACTGTAGTAGATTAAACATAGCTGTTGAGTGTTTTTTTGTGTGTGTGTGGTTTTTTTTAAATTACTTTGTCTATAAATGTTTACTGAGTAACTGTCACTGTCCACAGGTGATTCAGTGCAAGTCAGTGCTGTATTGCTGTTCCACAACACAGGGGACAGAACTGATTCTTTATATTTCTGCCAGTACATTACAGGAATAAAACTTTCCAGAAATACACAAAAGGAAAAGAAAACCCTACTAGAAATGGTAATATGAGGGTAACAATAGCAAAATATTAGTCTGACTGAGAACAATGAATTGCAAGTCAATAGTTACCTTCCATTGTATCTTTATTTGAATCTGTTAAGAAAATGGTACTTTATACCTATGTAAATGACCAGATTTAAGTAGCTACTTGAACTGTATTTCAGCCTCTCATTCCATATGCGTAATAATTAATGACTCAAAACCATAAAAGCATTTAAGAATAAAGAAAATTGGTGCTGCTATACTTTGCCTTCATCTTGAAAATAATTTTTCTTTTTCACTTGGGTCTATTTTTCATCCCACTGATTTGTAATGATATTTATTTTCATTTTAAATAAAGTAAGGATTAACAACAGGAAATACTTAAATGAAATCTGTTTTTATTCTTGACATTCTTGTTATACTGTAGCACAACAAATGTAATTCAAAAAACAGCTTTTCAAGTATGTGGAATATGGGATCATCCACTTTCAATCATACCTCTCAAATCTTTCCCCATCTTAGATAGACATAGTAGATCAAAGCTAAAAGTTATATGGTAGCTAACAGCAAAATTTGCCATTTCTGGAGGGAATAAAAAGTGATTATTAAATTCACAGGAACGTTTACCTTTTTCAGATTTCCAGAGACATTTTTTAGGCTTTCATAACTAAGTTAAATATTGGACTATCACCTGAACTTTCCCAGTCTTTGTTCAACTAAAACAACAAATCTTTCAACATTAGTTCATTAATAACTAGCATGTCCAAGACAAAACATCTTCTCCCATATACTCCTGTTACTGCACTACCCTTTGTATTGACCATCCTCCCTTGGATTTGTTCCCTCAGCAAGTTTATTTGCCTTGCTACATATTTCTTCGAAATTATTTATCAAGTAAATCAGCCAATATATTTTAAAACAGGCTATGAACCTGATGTTTTGTGCACCTGCATTTATATGTTCAATTCCTGAAGTCTTGTCATTCATGTTTGCTCTCCGTCACTGAGATCCAATCAAGTTCTGTATCTATTTGAGCAGCTCATCACTGTAACTTAATGATCTTGTGGATCAGTCTTTTATATTTTTAGGTTGATTTAGATACATTAGTCTTTTGAATACGTTCACTGTGTATAGAAAATGATTTCTTAAATGCCCTAGTAAAATTCAGCTAGGGCTTTCACACTCAGTGCTTTTTTATTTTTTTTCGCCGCTTCAAAGGTGAAATGTTATAGCTCCCTTTACTCATATCTGGGCCTAGGAATACATTTTGATCAATTTCTATAGCAATGATTCTTGAAAGGGGACTGTGATTTGGTTAGGCAAACTACGTAGGTTGCCCTGAAAGTACTGCCTCCAATTTATTTCCGTGGAAACTACAACAGATACAAAGAGCACAATAACACTACAGAGAAAATTATCATCATTAGCTATGCATTTTTGGCAGTGATGAATAAGAGCCTGCATGCTGTGCTTGTAAAAATCTGTATCCATGTAGGTCTCTCACTGTCACCGCTGCTGAAACAGACCACCCACTGCCTCATTGTGCTCACATCCACTGTTTGGTCTTCATAAACATTCATCAAGTGTTGATGAATGTCAGTGGGTGCCATTTTTTTCTGCATGGAGGAAGAAATTCAATTTCACATCTTTGCTTCATACACACTTGCATGTCAGATGCCATTTTGTCAGACTCCCCCTCTGCTGCTATCTGTCACATGGCAACAAAATGTCCTAGAATATTGTTGGGAATGTTCAAACTGTTCTGCTGTACCACCAACATCTGCCACTGACATTATGTGCCAACATAATAAAATAGGTGACATTACTTTTGGAGCAGCTCTCAAAGATTAATCACAGATTTGTAGGGGTTGAAGGGACCTCTTGGCAATCATTTAGTCCAACACCTCTGCTAGTTAAACAGGAAAGTATTCAGGCAGATTTGAATATCTTCAGAAAAGGAAACTGACTGCCTCTCTGGGCACCTCGTTCCAGTGCTCTGTAATCCTCAAGTAAGTTTTTTCTCATGTTTGCATAGAACTTCCTATGTTCCAGTTTGTGCCCATTGCCCCTTGTTCTGTCACTGGGAACCTCTGAAAAGGGCCTAGCGTCATCCACTTGACTCCTACCCTCTAGATTTTTATAAGCATTGATAATACATTTAGATATTGTAAATATCAAGATATTACTCAATATCTTTATTGATGATCTAGACAAGGGGATCGAGCGCACCCTGTATAAGTTTGCAGATGACACCAAGTTGGGAGGAAGTGTTAATCTGCCTGAAGGTAAGAAGGCCCTACAGAGGGATCTGCACAGGCTGGATAGCTGGGCTGAGGTTAATGGGATGCAGATCAACAGGACCAAGTGCCAAGTCCTGCACATTGGTCACAACAACCTCATGTTTTATGAAGTTGTTGTGTTTATGCTACAGGCTTAGGGCAGAATGGCTGGAAGACTGTGTAGAGGAAAAGGACCTGGTGGTGTTGGTCAATGCTCAGCTGAACATGAGCAAGCAGCAAGCCCAGTTGACCAAGAAGGCCAATGCAACCTGGCTTGTATCAGAAACTGTGTTGCCAGCAGGAGCAGGGAAGTCATCACCTCCTCTACACAGCTCTGGTGAGGCCGCACCTCGAGTACTGTGTTGAGTTTTGGGCCCCTCACTACAAGAAAGACACCGAGGCCCTGAAGCATGCCCAGAGAAGGGCAACGAAGCTGGTGAGGGGTCTGGAGTGCAGGTCTTATGAGAGGCGGCTGAGGGAACTGGGATTGTTTAGTCTGGAGAAGAGAAAACTCAGGGGAGACTTTATTGCCCTCTACAACTACCTGAAAAGAGGTTGGGTCAAGGTTGGGTCAGTCTCTTCTCCTGAGTAACTAGCAATAGGATGAGAGGGAATGGCCTCAAGTTGCACCAGAGGAGGTTCAGGTTGGTTATTACGAAAAACTTCTTCTCTGAAAGAGTAGTCAGGCACTGGAACAGTTTGCCCAGGGAGGTGGTTGAGTCACCATCCCTGGAGGTGTTCAAGAAATGTGTAGATATGGTACTAAGGAACACGGTTTAGTGTACAATATTGGTGGTAGTTGGACTAGATGATCTTAGAGGTTATGATTCTATACGATACCCCCTCAAGTCAGATAAGGTAATTCTGATATGTTATTTTTCCTATCACAAATTATGCATTTTCTTTAGGAAATGAAAAACCTGCAACTTGTTCTGAGACCTTTACTTTCCCTTCATACTAACATCTGTAAAGATAACATTCTATTTTATTACTGTTGTTCTTAGCCTCCTGAAGCCTTGAGACTGTCAATCTTCCCCAGTCTCCTTAAGGGTGGCCTAGTATGTAAAGCACCTTTAAAACGCTGTTTGCATTTGTTAGTTCTTTGCTGCTTGTTCATCATTCTCTTCCAAAATGCATGACCTCATGCAGGAAGAACTTCTGATGCCTACTGAAATACAAAAATAGAGTAGCACTCCAATAGTGTTTTTGCTCAGAGCAAACTCACTACCAATTTCGTGCCACCAACTATGAATAACAATCCTGCATTTATGATGAACAAGTTATGACAGATAACACAGCAGTCTACCCAATAGTCAAAGCAATCTTGACTCATTGGCCTGTCTGAATTTACTGTGTGACCTCAAAAAATGGATTCTAAAGTTGATAATCTAAAGTGTAACCATGACTGTGACCAGATTGCCCCTGTTTTTATTACCTCTAGAGATAGTACAAATGCACTCTGAAAATACTGTAAATGTGAAAAATATAACATTAAAATTCAATAAATAAAATAAGGGAAAAGGCAGCTGAAAACTATTGTAACAGGGATACAACTATAAACGTTGGTCCTCATTACTTATCTAAGTTCACTTGCACTGAACGTGGAACTGGACAGAATACCACCATCATCCAATTTCATTCATCTTCCCAAAGATGATAATCACAACAGTTAAAAAAATATATGATATTATCAGATCTGCTGCCTGTTTATACTTTCTGATCAGTACTATTTCTCTCATGCAGCTCGACTTCAGTGTGACTATCACAACTGCTATTGCATCACTACTACAACTGAAGTAATCCATTCAGTTTGGGCATCAGATAGCTAACACAGAAAAGTAATTACTATGTGCTATCTAGTCTGTAATTTCCTGGACAGACATCAGTAAACTCAGTTGTAAAATGTTCATGTAATTCTTTTTTTTTTTCATTTTCTTTCAAAAATGGTCTCATCTTTCCTAAACCTCCGATTGCGTCCTTAAAAAAGTAACTGCACAATACCTCAAAGATTCTCATTAAAAGCTAGTATGAAAACTGCAGGAAAACTGTTTCTTATTCACTCTCTAGCTGACCATTTTTTTCAGTTGAATAGTATCCTTGCAGAAGTCATTACAGTTTGCTAGACTATGAACATCAGAGAAAGTTTAATCCTCTAGAAGACAGGTACCTTACTCTTCTCAGTGATTGCTATGTCCCTTTGTCCTTTATAAAGTATTTGACTATGTATATAACCATGATTTTTGTTATGCCCAGTTTTTCCAGTACATTTGTTTTCACTAAGCTAGCACCAATATCCATTTCTATTACAGTTTCTGTCACTTTTACCTGTTGGTTTTCTAATGTCAAATATTCAAGTCCATACATACTGAGTTTCAACATAACTGTCTGATGCACAATCCTTGTCCTCCTGAACTCCTCTACACACAATTATGTGCCTTCTCCTTTTCTCTGGATAGTACGACAATGCTTAATTTATATCTAATTCAACTCCAAGACAATAAACTTGAGTTAACTGACTTTCTTTAATATTGAATTTCTTAAGCCAAATTCTCCTGAGAAAAAGCTTTCTGCTTTTCAAGTCTATTTCTGTTCCACCCTAGAAAAAGAATAAGCCTATTCTTAAATCAGTCCTCAGATAAGTTCTGACACATTTTACCCATCACTGATCAAGCACTTCATCTAATTAGCTCTCTAATGAACTACTCAATTGCAAAGCTACAGGTATTCTGCATCTTTTTTTCTAAACTCTTCAATAGGAAATCTTTTAAAAATACAGCACACAAGAAACAGAATTCCTCTTTCTTTTCTCTCACACTATCTATAGGGATGGGAGCCTACAAATATGTATTGTTCCAGATTTAGTTGACTCTTTCTCCTCTTAAACAAACCTCTGTATGTGTAGTAACTCTTCTCAAGTACCAGGCTGCATGTCTCAACAGCCTCTGTCTACAAAAAAAGGGGCAGATTTTAGTCACTGAATAGAAGTTATAAATTGGATTAAAGTAGGTAACATACTGTGGCAATGAAATGTTATGAGTGATCATTCAAAGCTGGCATTTTATGTGCTTTGTGTACAGCTCTGCAAAGGATTTGATTCTTCAGCTTCTTCAGTAATCACTTCTTTTTGTTGTGTCTTTATACCGATCCATTAGACCAGCTACAACAAAGACTGGAGATAAGCTGTCTGAACTCAACACTTCATTTGAAGCCCATCAAACTGCAGCACACTAGTAAACTTCACCATTTCACGTAAATCATGTCTTGCAAATTACATGTGGCTTGCACATTCATCAGCTTACCAATGACTTCTGATGGGTTATTAGCTGAAATGCAAGGAATCAGCTAAACTATCCTCTGCAAACCTGACTTGATTTGTCTGCCAAATAACATTATTCATCTGGTTGTGCTGACCTTTGTCTGTATGCTGTGTAACACAGAAAGGTCTTCTGTGGAACAGTTACAGTCAAACAACTTCTGTAATAAAATAAGTAAATAAATTGTGATCGTCACCAGTTGCTATGAAATTTGAAGAATATTCATGATTTCTGAGAAGAAGGCCACTTTTAAAATTCTAGGAACAAATTTCAATACGACTTCTGTGTCCTTTTTAAATACATTTTTTTAGAGAGCTGATAGAAAAAAATACTGGCCAAAACATTACAATGTAGGGATATAATTTGGATCATTAATACCACGGAACAGTGCAAAAAAGGCAGCTATAAAGCATACGACATGCTTAACAAGAAGCCACAGGCAAGCTTTGAGCACAAATCCCCTAATCCTATTGATCCTGCTTCTGAAAAAAGTGAAGCTTTTCTATGACTCAGAAGGGTGACAATATACAGTAAGTGCACACGGCAGGCAATGTATGCTTCAGGAAACTTAATCACATAACCTTCTTCATTACTTGAAAAATCACTTCTGTCAATACTCAAGCCACATCCTCACTGACTGCTGCTGTTTAAGATGCTGTCAGTCTTCCATATAATTTTGTGAACCAAATAAATTCCAAGTCATTTAAGGCATTATTATCTCTGCTGATTGCATTACCCTGTTCAGGATTAGCAGAAATAGGAAAATAAAACTTATTTCAGTCCTTTTGTTCTGGCAGTTTCACAGTCTCCCAACACTAAAACATAAGGTTAGAATGTAGAACCGGACAATGAGTATTTAAACATATCCCTATAAATGAACTTGTACCATTCAATCTGTAATATATTTCTATTATAAATCAAACAAAAAGGTTTTTTTTATGGATATAATTATCTTTGAAAGCACATATTTCACTCATACAGATTATCTGACATGGTAGTACAACCTGTTTGGTTAATTGTTCTGTAGATTATAACACTTGATTTTATACACATTTCTCAGAAGAATGTAAATTCATCTCCCTAAGTTATTACCCATGTCAGAGATTCCTATTGCTTTACATGGTTTGATATATCACTCAAACCAAAAAAGACATTTTAAAAATTACTGTTGATTCTGATTTGATGAAAAGCATGTTCAAAAACACCCCCCTTTGTGAGAAGAATTTTATCAAAAGCTTTTTTCAATTAGTATAATGCTGCTTAGTTATTTAGGGTTTTTTTTCAGAACTTTAGCAATACAAAATCCTAATCGAAATGGAGACTGAAATTACAGTGTTAATGGTAATTACTAGATGACTGTTTCATAAAATAAGATTTTTAGTTTATGGAGGAAAACTAGAGAAGAGATTGCAAATGCATTTTCTGACCATTGAATAAGAAGCAACAATTATCTTATGTAGTCGTAGCAGCAAAAAAGAATAAAACGCGATTTTAATAATCACAAAATATGCATATTTCCTGAAGCTACAGAGAAAGTAATCTGCCCAACATTTTCCATTCTTTGTGTCAAAATCAAGGTGGGTGATAAAAATTAAAGAAAAAATTATACGTCCTTTTATGGCTCTCCACCTACTATGAGCATTAAAAAAAAAAAAAAAAAGTAATAATGAGATACTTATTCTGCCAGGTATACTGTGAGTAACTATCCAGCAAAGAAACTGGGCCGCTGGTTATTGCTGCTTACTGTTCTGGAAAGAACAAAGAATCATAAAAGATAAGGAGAAGAAAAATAAGAGGTGATGGTTCATCTGTTTCTTGACTCTGTGTGTAGTCAACAAGTGGCAAGCAACATTAAAAAATATACATAAAACAACACTGCAAAAGTTATTGATGGCTTTGTCACTACAGGTGACAAATTTAACTATTAAATTTAACTATAAAATTAACAATTATTTATTTTGTATTAGATTTAACTTTAATTTAAATACATATAAAATAATTAAAAATATCTTCTTGGTACAGTGGAAAGAATCAAACTCCCTTCAAGGAACAGCAAAGAAACTGCAGTCTGAAAAAGGCAGGCATCCTGTGTATGGTTTTTACACAGAGAGAAATTGATAGACCCTGAATCAGATCTCCCAGGTGAAGGTCATCAGAGTTCAGAAGGAAAACTAGACTACAGTAACATCATTGTGAGGTTTCCAGAGGATCATCAATGGAAAAATCAAGCAAAAAGTCTTCTATGAAAGCTTCCTATTCTCTTGAGCAGGCATTAAGTCATCCTGTACTGGAAGATCTGATTTGCAGTACTCAGATAAATAAATATGAAATTCAATTAGTTATTGCAGCCATTCTTGAAATTACTTTTCATCAACAGCTTCCTTCCATGAATTTCACATAGACTTGACATTCACCTATGCAGCTGGCAAGAAAAACGTGTCAATACTTGACAGACAGAAATATAAAATACCAAAAGCCATGAGATCAGGAATGTTCAACAGCACAAGAAAGATTAACATCTTGGAGATAGTTTTCCCATCCTCTTAATTTTGCATGAGAATAAAGGATGTAGAATTTTTTTCTGCATTACATATTTTCCTATTTCTCTCACTATAACAGTGATGATTAGTTAAGCATGTAAAATTGGGTTACAATGCCCTTGAGGAACTGAGGACCTTCTTTCACCACTGCCACACTTCTTCCTCCGGAGTGGAACATAGCAGCTGTCTGCATGACAGAAGACATCACATAAAATAATTGCTGGAGAGATTCTGGGTACGTAGGCAACCCCTAGAGCTGGTGAGTAATTTGAAAGAAATAATTACATAGGCAAATTTAACCTATTTTCAAGCTTAGTATTTTTCAGTCTTTTACAAAAATTCACTAGTCTTTTCAGGTTATACCAGAAGATACACTGCAAATTGAAATTAACTCTTATAAAACATTGAAATTTAAAGTTGGACACATAATGGGCATTCTAGTAAAGTTTGAGTGCAAGGATGCTTCTTGAGATCTATTAAAAAAGCTCATTAAAAATAGTCGTACATTTACTTTGAAATTTAAATGAAAACTCACCACTTTATTATTGCACAGTTCACTCACTGATTATTTATTAATGCTAACAGTCTTGGCTACTACACCGAAGTTAACAGTGAGGCTCTCAGAAGAAGAGATCAATGGAAACTCCAGGGCCTACAAGTGGCTATTTAATATCATGTTGGAAAGGCAGCACCTCATTGCTCTCTAATGCTAGAGTAAGACACTGTTTAGAAGAAAAAATGGGACTTGTTGAATTACCTTTATGATTTTCTGCAGTCTACTTAATGATGGTCCAGATTTCAACTTCTGTTTGGCAATGACAGATAAGTGTCTTAGAGATGGTCTGTGCCACTTTCTACCCTCCAGAAAAACTCAGTGTATAGTGGAGCTCTGCATGAAAAGAGGCTGGAGCTGAGGTAAGCCTGGAAAAGCTGACTGTGTCAGAAAGACTAAGCATTTTGGAAACAAACTCTCTCTGGGGAGCAAAAAGTTTCTATAACCACTTACGAGTGCTTGGTAAGGCTGTTTATTGGAGCTGAGGCTGGTTTCTAACTGTATAGTAATTACTTGTATCAGCACTGTAATGGTTTGAGGAATGGTATTTGCAGTGAATCCTCTTCACTAGAACTGAAACAATCATACTAGGGGAAAGGAAACAAAATATGAAGACAGCCAAAATGCATGGATTTCAGGTTTATTTTATTTGGCCCTCTATTTCATCTTAAAAAGATCATTCCCCTACTTAGTCTTTCTAAACTAAGTTTCACCCCAAGTGGAATTTCCAGAGGTGTCATAAACCCCTGAAAAATGGGGTTTATAACAGGAATGTTGACAGCTGGCCCTTAATAGTAGTAGAGTTACCCACCACTACTGTAATATAGTAGTCTCTAACTACTCTAATTCTAATGAAAAGTTACTGTAATGTGACTCCCTATCTATAATAGGCCTCACCATTTTTCTTCTTTATGGGCCTCATTATAGTAAGGAAAATGCACGCGCCCCTAGAGAAAGCTGGTAGAAGAGGATCTAAGTACTTATAAGCTTTGTTTTGTTTTGTTTCTTTCACATCGGTGCCTGAATATAAAGCTAGGAGATCTAATGTGCTTACTGTAATGAGAAACATTATCAACACTCCTTGGAAAATGCAAACTTAAATTTACTACAAAATTCTAACATAAGTTAGTCTATATTGCCTTTTAAGTTGAAGGATTCCTAGGTGTTTTAATGAATAATATCCCTGGGTAACTTATCCCAAAAAACACAGCTGCCTGTGGGATGGACAAAGCATCTTTTCTCCATCTGCAATACTGTAACTCCCACACAGGAGGAGGGAAACAGAAAACAGGTTCTCAATTGAACACAGAGCTTAACATAGAATATACTTCTAAAATTAACTACCAAGTGGGAGGTACAACAGTTTGCACCAAATGGTCTCCAGATAATTTCTATACGTACATCAAATAATTCTTTATAGTGAGCCAACTGTGTATTTGTTTTTATTAGAAAACAGAATTCCTAGTGTTTATTCTACCATTCTTTGTATGGAACAGCTGCACAATCACATGATGACACTGTTCTAACTGTGCAGTTGCACTTGCTGTTTTTTTGTCACGAGGGAAAAAGAAAAATGACATAAAATTATTTCACAAAATTTAAAATGAAAACATGTTTCTACATTAGTGTTTCCCACACATTTTAATACACTTTTCTTCCACTCATATTTCTTAAGTATTAGAGATTTTTGACTTCATGTTTGTGTTCATGAACACTATGTATTTATATGTGTGCTAGAGAGACGGAGAATTTTTTGCACATAAACTGTCATTTCAAGGTCAGATTGTGAAATGCAATTGGTATTAATGACAGTAAACAACAGAGGTGGATAAATATTGGTTGCTTTTAGCAGATGAGCAGCTTAGACCATTGCTTAGTATTTCTTAGAACAGACAAAAGTTTTTGAGGTGAAGTAGAAAACTAGCAAAGACAGAGCAAAGTCAAAGCTATAATCAGAATGTACTGTGATTAAAAAAGAATAAATCAGATGGATATAGGAGATTATGACCATCTGTGTATTTTTGCCTCACAGGCCACTCCTACTCTTGCTAAAGGCCCCAAAGATCTGATCCCCAACTTATTTTCCAGGAATATATCCCACTTAAACCTTCTTGAGTAACTTCCATTCAACAAGCCATGCAGATCTAAAATGGATTGATCAACATTAATATCTAGTCAAAAAAGGGAATTACTAGGAAATTGAGGGTTTCTACTGTCCACACTACATCACCTAGCAAAAAACACCTTCTCCATGAAGAAAAACTTTGTTAAATGTGAATTATCTGATATCAAATCTATAATTGGTCTGGTCTGGTCAATCGTGAATGTTCTGGGACAATACTCAAACATTCATGGTAATTACCGGTATAATTCAATCACAGCGAGCTGTAAGTGTAACACTAATTCTATACAAAAGATACATTGTTCAGTTGTTCCCATCTATTTCACATTTTCAAGTAAATGCAGCAAATTATTTACTCTCTTCTAGTGGGTGACCAGACCTTTTAATCTTTTCTTAAATCATACAGCCATGTGACACAAGTAAGGTCACTTACATAATTAGGGTGACTCATCTAGCAACATTTGGCAGATCAACATTTTGAATGGAAGATTAGACATTTTTTTGCTAGAAAAGGGGACTGCAAATTTAGACTCTGATCTTCAACCACTGAAATATTTGAGAACTTTCATACACATCCTCTCCCTACTTGAAGGATCAAATAATCCATATTTGTTTTGCTTCTTCATTAGGGAAAATATCAGTGGCCAGCTAAAAGTATTAAGGATTTAAGACTACATGATGTCAACAGGGCATATCAATGGCACAGTCATATAGATTATCTAAGTAGAATGTACAATGCAGCTGAATCAGGAGGCTTATACTGGAAACCATGCTCTAATCAAACACTTCTAATGAATAGAATTAATACAATGTAATGTACACATTTTTTACAGAGGTCAAAAAAACATGAATTATTTGTTGTAATTCCTCACAGTAGAATTGCTTTCCATACATTTTTCAACAGCAAGAGTAAGAAACTCATGTACTTAAATTACTGAAAATTTGGTAAGAAGGTCCACATAAAATACTGTTGCTTTTAAATAAAATAATGCAAAAATATTTTTAGATCTTGGGTACTTTACATTTATTAATAAATATTGTATGAAGTTCTACCACAGATGCTATTCAAACATATGATAAGCCTGAATAATTAGTCTACTGCACATATCATGAGTAAAACAGATTACTTAGAAAAAGAAGGAAAAATGCCAGCCTCACAAATGAGGATCTGAGATGAGGCACTGAAATGACATTAACCTTGACTAAGGTTACTGCCTAAAACTGATTGTCAACACAGGATCATTCACTGCATTACTCTCACTCCTGTTCTTATATTTCATCGTAATCTGAATGAAATTTTAATGCACTTAAAAAAAACACATTAATAATTACATGAAAGAAAGAAGGTGTTAGAATTAAATATAAATTCTTCACATAGTAATTTTCTCTTCATATTACTCTCCCCTCTGCAGTGGCTTTATTCCATTAAAGCAGGACTTGTCCATAACTGTCAGGCTACGTACAACAATTTCAGGAAGAGTTTTTTGGGTCACTCAGCTTTGACCATCTTGGATCTTGTTTTTATGTGAGAGCTGGGTATCTGACAGGCTGACATGATTACTGCTGTGTTTTCTTCTGCCTTTTTTAAGCTTATCTGCAAGACACACTGGCTTTGAGACCCTGCCTTGCTAACATCAGCCTGACAAAAACCATCCTGTTAGTGACTGATTACCCTCCCTGCCAAGCTGCAATGATCAATGAGTGGATGGACTTGTCAGACAGTTCTTTAGACATCTCTGTGGCAGAGTGTGTGGCAAGTGTAACCACGGAAAGAAAAATATTCTAGGGACGTACCTCTTCTGTTCTAATGTGCTTGTGTGGTCCTTTATTGCTCCAGAGCCAGTGACTTCAACCTGGCCAGAGAAATGTGTCTAGACCTTTGTATTTTCGAATGCGGAGCTGCAAGCTAGATTTGCTTAAATTATTCCATTATAAATGTCTGCAGAACTGTAGTACCACAAAAGCTATGAGCTTGCCAGATGTTGATAAAAAGACATGGAAGAATGGGACTAAGGACACATTAATTGTAGTACTAGTGAAGAAATCGAGCAGTGAGAGAATTTGATTTGACTTTGTGATGAACAGTAAAGTCTTAAAAACTGGAAGAACTGAAAAAATAGAACATTAAATTGAGCATATTATTAGAAAACATAAGACTTTGTAAGGATAATTTTGATGGTATGTGATTTTCTTTTATGAACGAAGTGGAAAAGCTAATAGCAAATATACAAGCAATTTAAGAAACAGAAAGGAAAAAGAAAGTCACAACCTTGTGTCTGCAAGTAGTCCTATTAACATTTACAACCATTTTTAATATATGGAAAGAATATTTGCCTTTTTTTTCTCACATTATTCTGCTGGAAAAATTTCTTACTAAGGACAATCACAAAATCCTAGGCATCACTTAAATCTTTCTTCACCCCTGAAAATAAGACAAAAGTAGAGTAGTCATTTTGCTGGTCCTCCACACAGACATTCATTTCATCATTTTTTTTTTCCTAATCTTAAATGAAAGGGAGAGAATTAGTATTTAACGTGAACAAATGAAGTCTGAACAAACACAGTAAACAAATCTGGTCTTGTTTTTCTCTCAGAAGTCCCTAAATACATCATGGATTTACTCTTTGAAGCATCTTAATTATACATTTCAACATAAGCATTTAGTTTGTGGCCTGCTAGTCTAGTTTTGATTTTAGAATTTTGATAGTTGGTGCTTAGATGTGATTACTCAGTATCTGTGGCCTGAGTAGGAAACAGTAATTGAAAGACAGTGAAAATTAAGCTTGATGAAGTAATATGAAGCAGTCAATCTCAAATTTCAAAATGAAATGAAGACCTTGCTTATTGTTATTTTGGCTATACTTCTTAAACATTTGTTAACACCTGGTCTTTCAGTTCTTCCTACTGACATTCCTAGAACTCCTTGATATTTTTCAATCTGGCAGATGTAAGAGCATCTCTAGTTAAGAAGGCAGGGTGAGAAAGCCTGCAATATGGTCAGTACAAGGATGCTCTGGAACTACCTAGAGAACACTTCAGCTAAATGCCAAGGGTAAAAACTCAGGATCTAGTAAAAAAGTCTGAAGCAGGCTTCAACAAAGTTACTCTCTCACCCAATACATTTTGAGTCAGCATACCAGAAAATACTCCTTATCTGAAAGAGAAGAAAGGTCTTGAGAAAGAAGAAAACCCTTCCTTGTTTCTTTTCTTCTGTTACAATGCTGGGCTCATCACACAATGAGCAGGAAGAAACATCAATTAATGTGTTTCTAAATTTTCCAGATTTTGATATCTGAAAGTTAGGGCATCTGTTCTGAAGATGCATTTGTCCTTCAGGTGCACACTCTTTCCCAGGCATTTTGAACATATAATTGAGGATGGAGGTTGATACAGTCAAGCTGTGGATAGCAGAACATCTACATGCCTCTACATGCTAACTCAGGGGAACTGGAGATTCCTAGAACATAACTGATTGATATCCTGTAGGATTCTAAGGTTCCTACAGTGATAATGAGCACTGGGTAAAACTGTGTGTCCTGTCATTGGCTCTGGCACTGCTGGAATGTGTTACCTTCATAATACAATTCTAATGAAGTTACAGATGAATGAGGCAATAGATCTATAAACTTAAAAACTACCTAAATAACAATAGCTGCAATGGACTTGTCAATGCGAGACTGTTTCTGACATGGTTTCTGAGTTTGGCAGGCCCATCAACTCCTGGACTGAGATGGGAGCCTATAGAGAGGAATCCAGTATCCTGGTCCTGTGAGGGGAGACTCAGATCTAAAAACAAGTACATGGTACAGATCAATGTCTGAGTGTCTTATGTGGGTTGAATTGAAATAGTGGTTCTACGGTTATCTACACTCATTCTGTTAAGACTACTCCAGGTTCAATTTTTCCTTCTTCATTTTAAAAAGATCCAAATTCCACTATAAAGTACGGATGTTTATATCACCTGTCAGGACAGAATTATACCTGGTAGAAGCCTCACAACTTTAAAGAATACTGGATATATCCATCTTTGATTGTAAGATTTTTGCTTTCCTCTGGGCTTATTAATTTTTTTCACTGCTATTGTAATGTATTCTATCTATTTCTAATAAGTAAAGTTAACAAAAGGCCTTCACTGCAAATGCATATGCACACATTTATTTCGCGACTCATTGTCAAATCTATTTTTAGCTTCCTGATGAATTTAGCTTTTTCATAAAATGCACAGGGAAATAAAGGACCAGAAAATCCACAGTACTTTAGACAGAGGTAAAGCAAAGAGTAAATAGATTCATTGCTTTCCTCAAAAGAAATGTATTGTGCAGCTCCTGAGGAATACAATATTGAGATGAAAATGAAGCTGCAATGGAAATGGAATGAGAAATAGGTATTTGCTTCTGGGTGAGAGCAACAAACCTATCAGCTACATAGTTAAAGAGCAGCAGCCCCATCACACCAATTCCTGATGACTAAATAAACTACAGGTAGAAGGACAGGGGAATAAGACAGAAGGAAGGAAGGGAAATGAAGCTGCCAAATGAAAGAGAAGTGTTTCTGCAAAGGTCAGTAAAGGATAAGATTAGTTTGGAGTAAGCCTATACTACAGCGTAATTTGCAGTATTTTGAAATGCTACAGAATAAGCATTCCTTGCTATTTCTAATACAGGCTTTGAGCCATGACTATCTATGTAAACAGAGTAGGCATTAAAAGTTCATAGGGCTTGATATTGCCTGTAAAGAGGGAGCCCCTACAGAATTTTATTTTATTACTAACCTTTATTAGTCTTGTAGCCAATGCTGATTAAAGTGTTGTGGCATATCTGTCAGCATGCATGAATGCATAGAGATTATTAGCATCTGCATTTAAAAGTCTAAGAGCCAAAAGGTAGAGTCACAAGCCCAGAATACTAATTCCTATTTTATTCAATGTAAACAGTCAAAGGGACAGATAATAGCATATTCGCCTCCTTTTATTGGCGTGTTTATCTATCCTTTTGCTCTTCTCTCTCAGAATGTAACTAAGACAACAGAAAATACTAAATATGAGGTATCTATGCATGGTTTCTATATATTTCATTGCAGAACATCCAAATTTGGATGGTCAAAAGTAACAATACAAGCCTTTGTGGGCTGATGTCTCTGCTCAAGCTGCTCACAGAGAGATTTGGACTAAACATTAATGGAAAATATGGATTATGCAATGGCAGCCTTTTAATATATGCATGTAGACAAATTCTAGAGTTTTACTGATGTATTTGGTGACTGTGTAGGCATAGCAACTAAGCAGTTACCTCAATTTTTTTGCACTGAGAATACCCAGATTTCACAATTCAAAATGAGCTGCACAAACACTTCCTTGATTCACAGTCCATTGTTTTGTTTAGGGAGTGATGACTTAAAAAATTACTTAAATTACCAATTTTAATCCTATGTTCATTTTTTGTGATGTCCAAAAAAATTTTTGTTCCACAGATAAGTGGAATAAGTTACAGCAAAATTTCTGTTTTGGTCAACATTCAAGTTAACAGTATTTATGAATTCAAATCAAATGTGAATAATGAAGGTAGCAATCTGGTTCAAAGTGGAAGCCCACTTGCAAATGACTTAAATGTTGGTGAATAGTATCATTTGTTATTTGTGATGCTCCATTCAGTGGAGTGGTTCATAAAATCAAGGGAAAAGTAAAGCAAAATTAGACAGTGTTCTACTGCTGATTTAAAGAAACTCTCTGGGCACAGTTCAGATAACATATCTCTCTTGATATACACCAGAGCTGTTTTCACCTCTGAAAAGATAAAACCCTATGACATGGAAACATTTCTGTCTGGCACAGAACTAAAACCAGAGAGTCATAAACCACTGCTGAGCATTAATTTAAATGAACAAAGAGATGGCTTCTACCCAAGACAAGCCAGTTACTCAAACGTGAATCACAGCGGTAACTAGACATCACCAATGATGTCTTTGCACTGGATATCCTTTTTTTTTTTTTTAATAAAACAATTCATTTTGATGAGGATGAGCATGACAGTATAGCACAGGGTCCCAAAGTTTTAAATAAATATTCTCTCAAGTACTCTTTCAAAATATCATAGAGAAAAAGTAATGGAATAACTGCAACACTGTGGACTGCAAATATATCTATAATGTAACCTTACTTAGTTAAAAAAAAATTAATCAAGACAATATGCTATGTTAGCAAATTTATAAATTAAAATTTGAATTATAATGGAAAATGGTTCTGAAGTTAAATAAAGCAGAATGTAGTCTACAAAACTGTGTGTGTCTCACTGCTCTATTTCTGGCTGTTCTGTAATTTGAAGTTGACTGACAACTTTGTTCATTTTAACATCTACACGAGTAAACATTCTTGCATCTTGAAAATGTAAGCCATGGTAATTTAGCATCCTTTTCTTCTTTATCACTTAATGATTTTTATGTCTGCCTATAATATTTTAGGATACTTGTAATTCCAATTCAAAGTTACATCACAATGTGTTTCTGCAGAGAGTTAAATATTTTTTCTTATCTCTATTCTAATATTCCCTAAAGACACTTGCTAAGATGAAATGCTTCTATTCTAGGCATACTATATTACAATCATATAAAGTCTAATCAGTACATGGTGTCACCCCAGTGATCTTTGGATCCAGCCATTAAAAATAGTTGCAGATCTAAGTCTGTCAGCCAACTCACAGTACTTACAATACTCACAGTAGCATCTAGAGATGCTGATCTCACTTCCTAAGCCTTTAACATTCTAAGATGTCAAAGGAATTAATACCATGAATCACTACTATTTCTCTCCTGAAGAAAAAAGTAGTTGAATTAAATTTCCCTAGTGTTTTCCAATCCTCTGTAGCATTGCTATTATGCTCTATAATATGGATTACTGTGATTTTTCTGCTCACTTTAAAAGGAGCCATCTGTATTACAGTTTTTCATTTCTTTTATGCACCACTATTTAGAGACCTCCTTGTCAGCTCATCGTGAAACTTACTGTAAAGTTCAGATTTATAGTTGTTATATTCATATTCTTAATACAGGAGGTCCTGAATATCTACGTAAATTCTATTCTAATGTCTGACTAATGTGTCTTATTACAAAATATGAAGTCTTTGTTTCATGATTTTGCTTATTTATCAGCTGTGGTTTGCAGTTCTACTTACTACCTACTGCTCTTATTCTTCTGTTTTACTCCCTTAAGAGCAGTTTCTTAATGGCCTCACCACATGCTCGTATCTGATAAACTAAAGAGTTGTTTGAAGAGTAAATTTAGATCTAAGATTAACCATTTCTAAGATAGATAGGCCTTTTTTGTACAGCTGCATCTATAAATATACTGGATTTAAACTGTACGACAGCTATGCTTTTCAAGTAAGTGACTCAACGTGAGGATGAATACCAAATCAGAAGTGTAAGCATGAATATTTTTTAATTAATATAAAAGTTACTTAGTTAATGCATGTTGTTTCATCAGTTTGGCAACTATATCAGTTCGGATAAACTAATTAGGAGATTCGATGAAGTGTTGATGTAGCGTGGCCTGCAAAACTCAAGCTTCCAATATATTTTACTTAGTGCAAACACTCATGTTAGTCTATTGGCTTTGCCAGAAAAAAAAATATTTGAATTCTTCAAAAAGCAAATATGAATGGCAAAGATCACTTCTTTTTTCCTCTCTAAATCAGCTAACATAACTTTTATCTTCATGTTTTAGGCCCATCTATCAATTTCTGTTTAACTCAGATCTTCTGGCAAAGCTTGCTTACAAGCCTGCAAAAAACATGTTTGGTATACTGAGAGGCAGAATTTTTATTGGCTTAAAAACAGGGAGGAGATGCACTCCTTTTGAATTTTTACTTTAAATTATCTGCAGAAAAAAAAAACTCTAACTGGATTAAATCAAGTTACATCAATATCTAACACTTTAAGATAGTTTTAGAATAAATATTAAGACTCTAGATGTTTCATTAAATCTTTAACATGAAATTCCTAGCTGCATGTCTAATCAATGAATCTCCTGAAGTATGTTTCTGCTGAACCTTTACCTGAATTAACTGTTTCTGGTATGTAATCAATGAACAAGGCTACTCTATGTTCAATTTCACTGCTAGTATACCTTTTGGGTTGATGTTTCATCTAACCTAGAAATCATGATGTGAGTAATGTCAGTACACTGTGTTCGTGTCAGAGACCTGTACCTGTGTACAAGAAAGAATAAATCTTTTTAAGCGTTCTTCCGTAAGCCACTGCACTACCCAACTATTTGAAACTAACATTTGTTTTTCAAGTATATTGAATTTACTGTGTACAACTAAAGGAAGCTTTTCTCATTATTTTCCTACTAAAAAGTACAATCAGCAAAATAACAGTTATATTCAATGGCTATATTAAGAATAGTAAAAAATCAGAGCTTAATTTTTTACATCAGATATCAGTAATGTGAAAGGTAGAAGAAAGCAGGACTGTTTTAAGTGGGGATCTAACGTTGCAATCCACATTTGGCCCAGAACTGAACAAAAATAACTGAGGGTACATCACTTTGATGCTGGCTGACTACCAACATTCACTCATTTTATTCAGGTATCATTATTATCATCATTTGATACTTAATAGTGCTTTCAAGTTCAAGCTGTAGCTTTGTGAGAAAATCAGATAAGAACTATGTACACTGAATTGTTATGTCTGCGCTTCTGGAAATCAGGGAAAATGTGTTGCACTTCGCTGGAGTTTCTTACCACAACACATGCAGATGCAGAATATGTAAGAATTCCATACTACACTTTCAGATACTTCATTTCTAAATACTTCATGAAAATGGGAGAAGAAGGTTTTCTTCAGTTTGTTTGGATTCCAAACTGTGTAAAGAGTATTTCAACGCTAACATTTACGTTCTCTGTACAGCTTCACAGCACAGTTCCTACAGCACTGCAGTTAGCTCCTGTAAACTTGGTGGGTAGAATGTAAATTCACTTATCTATAGATAAATGTAAATTGGATCATATATTAAAAATGGATTAAAAATAGAAATATAATTATACTAGCACATCCTTGAAGATGATTGCTACTGTTCACTTTAAAAACACATGACAACATAATGTGCACGTTATTTAGCTGTTGTGAGAACAGCTGCCTTTTAAGAGACTTAAACACATACTAAATAGGTTTTATCTCAGAGCATTTAAAGTGAATATTAGAGTTCTAAAAAATTTTATTTCTGATATTTGACTTGACTCAAATACAAAGAGATCCATCTAAACCTTAAGCAGACACTAAAATTAGTATTTGTTGCTACTGTGGCAACAAGTATAAGATGAGGCAAACCTTACTGATGTCGTTCTTACGTTGTAGTTGCAACAGTAGCTTCATTTTTTCCATCTTCTCCATTTCTTAAATATTCTAATATCTATCAGTATTTTTTATGGTAGATTCATATTCATAAGCTTGTAATGATGCGTTTATTAACACCAATGTTAATCTGTCATCCTATTGCCCTATTTTGCATGGTTAAGACTGCTTGATATGCTTTCCTGGACCAGATGAACCTAATTAGATTTGCTTCCTATTCAGTTGCCTTTCCCCATAATACAGTAAGTACTGGTTCAAACTAGAACATAACTTTAGTATAAAAACTTCTTCCTGTAAAAAATAAAGAGGCTATCTATTTCCACTATTTGTTTCTTTTTTTTCCTAAGCTGTTATTGATTGCTGAAAATGCTGTCTTATCCTACTCAGTTGTAGCTTTTTACTAACTTCTGTGATGCTGTCAATGAGCTCTAAGGAGTTTAAAAGGTCAGGTGGTTCTCCTTTACACACTGTGTTACAGACATACTCAGTTGATGGAATACCAGGATTAACAAAGGTAAATAACTATTTGCTGGAAGCAGAACACTTCAGACCCACTTTTCTGGTTTTCTAACTAATTCAAAAAATTTGGAGCTATTTGTTGAGCAAAGCTATTAAGTTCATTGTTCTCCTAACTTTGGGTCACCTTTTAGTTATATTTGGAAAATATACTTAGAACATGTTACTGCTACAGTTCCATCAGAATGTCAGTCTTAAAGTAGTACATCTATACATAAGTATAGCTGTTGTCTCTCTCTCCAAGTCCTTAAACTGACAGGTTTTCACTGCAATTAAATAGTTTATCCCAATATTAATCAGCTTTTTAACAGAATACATTTTAGTACAGAGCCATTGTGTCACATAAGCTATAGAACAAATAACATTTTCCAACCACGGAGTTTAAATCCAATGTTTAATTATCTGAATGAAAGAAAATACACATTTTGGGTACTTTCTGAGTTCTGCAAAGCCTTTCTTGATCCTTAATTCCTCAAGACTATGTACTACCACCTGACCTATACGGGTAAGCAGAGTGAGGTTCTGCTTCTCAAGAAATGGATGAACATTGCTTGCTAAGGGAAGTAGTTTTGTTTCTCCTTTTGCTTCCGTGCAGCCTTTCATTTTTTGCTTTTCTTTTCATTACACTGCTCCATATCTCAATGCAAGAGCTTTTTTTTTTTTTTTTCTTTTCCATGGTTTTTTCTCCTCCTGTCCTTCTGAGGAGAGCGGAGTGAGTAGCAGCACAGTGGTGCTTAGCTCTGTCAGCTGTTAAACAACCACCAGAAGTCAATTTTATACACTTGGTAACAACTGAACATGTACATCTGATGACTCCTCATAACTCCCTACAGCACTGAGGACTCCATATGCCTCTGCGGTCAATAAGTAGCTGAAAAACCTACCTGTGCTGAGTACTTCAACATCGTCAAGTGATCGGTCTGCATTTGATTACAACCTACCATTGTTCACAGGCTCCTTATTACTACTCCAACTGCTCAAGAATCAAATGTCTGTGCTGAATCATACAGCAGTTGGCAAGGTGGTACGTGAAAGAATTTCTGCTTTTTGAAAATGGAGAAAACTTTAACCCTAACATTCAGCTTTTCATTAATGGAATTATATTAAAAGAGCTTTTCAGATAACTTTAATTCCAGCACTTCTGAACTCTTGACTGTCTTCAAAACCTTAACTTTCTTCTAAACATATTGGACAGGGCTGTGTTTTCTAGATTAGAAGAAGTACTTCTAAAAACACTCAATCTTTCATGTTTCTAGGAGCAACGCTTGCAAAACTTAGATGACTGTTTTTACTTTGCACAGCCCAGACTTTAAGGTAGCACAGTATTACACAGAAAGGGAAAGATCCCTTACTCCTGCTAATTTAGGAGGATCTAAACAGCTGTGAACTGCATAACCTTCTGGACATGATATATGTCAGCAGGGACACGCGCACGCACACACAAAACCTACTGGGATGCCTTTGGAAGGCTGCAGAAAAGTTAAGCCAGTCTAGCCTTCATACCTACCTTTCAACAAATACCAATATATTAGATCACCAAGTATTCAGTCTAAAACTGGAATTAGACTATAAAAATATTAATTCCCATATCTCTTGTGTCAACAATTACTTTTTTTCCTGGAAAATCCCACTCTGAGCACAAATAGATTAATATCTATAATGGTATGCCCTTATTCTAAAAACTTTAATATGGAAAGTGCTATGCTAAGCCATAGTCTACTTAAAAATAGATGTTATAATGAAAGAGCTTTGGTTGTAGATGTACAGTTCCAAAAATCTGTTTAATGCAAGGTTTCACAGTAAACAGCTGGTGATTTTATATCCAGTAAACACACTTGCCCTATTTCTAAAAATGGCATGTGGATGGACTACTGTATACATTATGTAAATAAATACTGTAGCACACTTTTCCACTGAAAGATAGTTTGGTATTGTGCTTATAAACAACCTTCATATTTATCCCTACAGCCTTATACTGACAACTTACATGCTTATCTTCACACCAGCTGAGTAAGAGAATGAAAAGACATTTTCTGGCAGACTAATCTTTTATTTCCCACCCTCTAATGCAGCTGACTTGGACTATTTCATTTTATTTTTAAAATCTGTGGCTGAAAACACAAAGTGAGAATTTGCCTAGAAGAAATGAATGAGAACAGAGAGGATGAAGTACCACCGTTTCTACAGTGCATCTATTTAAGTGAGTTTGTGCAGAGTTTCAGAGGACACAGTGGTTAAAAAATTTCCTGATGAATTTAGTATATAAATACATCTTGAAACCCTAAATAATGAAATACAATCACAAACTAGAAAGTAGTAACATGTCCACAGATAATATAAGAAACCTAGGAACAGATTCTAACATTGATCAGTTATTTCTGGATAATTTGTTGTTCCATCAATAGTTATGAAACATGGTGAGAATTGATCAAATACTGTGCAATATAAGGCTATCTTGGGAAATATATATACACAGATCCATTTTTAATTTTAGAGATACTGTAATCTCTTTTTATGTCAGTATACAATATGCTGATGGAAGGTTGCAAGAAAAAATGCAATTAGGATTACTTGTTCATAAAATTTTCCTCACTTAAATGAATTGATTTTCCTACTTACTTGATTTGTGACTGTAGAGTTCTCTGTGGTTTGTTCAAGAATGTAATCTCCAAAATTCACAGAAAATTTGGCACTGGGAATGACACTGAAAATAATGAAAAGGAGCAAAACTTTTCCCAGCGTAGTTCTGATAAATAACATAATTACTTTTTCTTGTAGAACTCTTACTCATCTAAAGACATTCCTAAGCCTTGTTTCGATGTTCTCTTAAATGAATCTTCAAACACAGGGACTGGGATTCCAATCCAGACAATCTCCAGGTTTTCCAGTGTATGAAGTTATTACAACCAATGTATCTGAATGTTACAGGAAGAGCCATAAAGACAGAAGTTCTGATTATTATTGATCCATTAGCATCATTTCCAAATTATTCTTTTTAAGAATTACCAGAATGTATTTCACAGAGATAACTTAAGGCTACAAGCTTACCAACTGAAGGAAAAAAATGATAAAAGCTGAGGAAGAATCAAGACAAAGAAGGAGCGCACTAAACTTTTCAAGACAAGTTTGGAACATTTGAGCTAAATAAAAGAGAAAACAAACAAGATCAATAATACAACACAACTACCCAGAGTTTGCAACTTGCTTGTAAAGGTGATTTGTTGGTACTGCTGGCTAAAAATTGCAGTGAAAAATAAAAAGAGAAAACATAGTTAAAAGCAACCGTTCTGAGAATTAGTAACACTTTGGGGTAATAAGGTAAAAATGAATTTTCTGAGGGAGTACTGGCAGTCTGCTGCTGAAAAAATGATATTTTTTATATGGATCTGTGTAATGCTAATATATGAGTCTTTATTTATGAACATAAGCTTCAGAACAAATACTCTGACTTAAACTGTAATGTGTTTTTACATATAAAGCTATCAAATCTCTTCAGTGACAGGTCAGGGAAAGATCTTTGAAGATTATATACACATTTTGTTTTTAGGCAATGGTGAGAGCCATGCAGAAGAACATTCCAGAGAAATAAAACCCCAGGAAAAGTTATCACGCAAGATATGAGTTCTGTAGAAGAGTACACTGAAGTAGCTTTCCAAGTGAGCTCATGTATTACAAAAGTAAAAGAATGAGGAAAAAAAAAAGAGAGAGAACACAAGTGTGTCTGTTACTCAATCAGTTGGACAAAAGACCACTCAGATTTGGACACAGAGAATTCTTGAAATTTTCTGGTATATGGTGAAATCGCTCTGATAGGTACCTAGCCGTATTTGTGAGTCAGCCTGAAAGTCTCTCTGAATTAACTTAATTTCCTGGTACTTTTTTGGCAATGATAGGAGCACCCTACAAAGGGTAGAAAAAGAAGGATAAATCCATAAAAAGATTATTTTAGAACCTCTCCTAGTTTGATAGGTATGGCAGTCCACTGATGGTTTTTTTGTGCACTTTTTCTTTTTGGTGACTGACTTTGATATAAGTGAATTTCTCTAGAAAAATCTGAATTCACACTACTATAATAACTTGATTGTAAAAATTTCCAAAGCAATTCTAGAGTCTTAGAAAAACCAATTGCATTTATTACTGAGCAATAAGCACAAGTTTTGAGTGGTCACAAGATTCCTAGCAATCATTACTCCAAAAGCAGTAATTTGAAACTGAAGGTTAAAATAACTACTTTGAGGGAAAACGTTGTTTATCTTTGAATAATAATAGACTAAAACTACTTTGCTCTAGAGGAGGTGCTAGCACTTTCAATGAAAGCTTGAAAATGACTAAAACTGAAGACAATAGTGTCAATTACATATAAATCTTATGATCAGACTATATTAAGTACAATTGAATCCTCATTAGTGTCTGGTCATTGCTATCAGGGACCAAACAATGTGCAAAGACAGCTGCCTGTCTTCCAGGACAGCACTGATGTTGTTGTGCTGTGTACACTTTGATCAGACTTTCGGGAGGGAAAAAAAAAAAAAGAAAAAAGAAGAAGAAGAAAAAATAAAGGAAGAAAGAAAACCTGAGAAAAACGCATAAGAAGTCTTGCTGAGGGTCCACATTTAATCTCAGGCCTCTGCCCTGGTCCTTGAGTGAGTTACAATGGCAGCACGTCTTTGCCTGGCCATGCACATTGCTGATCCTGCTGCTCACTTACTGATTTGACTGCAGATCTGCCTCACTGCAACAGACACAACTGGCAAGCACTGGGCTGTCAGCTGACCTTGGTAGCAAATCTTCCATGCTC
Organism: Numida meleagris; assembly: GCF_002078875.1. Taxonomy (NCBI): domain Eukaryota; kingdom Metazoa; phylum Chordata; class Aves; order Galliformes; family Numididae; genus Numida; species Numida meleagris. Next base: position 12,392,706 of record NC_034418.1, on the reverse strand, counting down.
CTCTCTGTTGGTTGCTGTGTGGCTGAGCCTCTTGGTGGTGATCTCTGTGTGACCTGCAGCTCCCTGCTCACCTTCCCTTGCAGAGCTGCCCTCTCATTTGCTGCCTCCTTGACAATGAGCCAGGGAAGGGATTCTCTGTTAAAAGCTATGTAGACCCATATTCAGTCCACAATGGTAAGCTATCTCACAGGGATTAGTGCTAAACATTGCACAAGTCTGTAGCTTCCCAAAAAATACAAACTGGAGAAAATCAGTTTCTATTCATTGCTGTTTCAGGGGTTGCAGAGATATTTATTGTTACTATTGGCTTTATCCAAGACCTTGGTGCCATGCAAGTGTTACTCTTACAGCTGGGAGACCAGTTTGTTCCGGAACAAGCAATAGCAAGTTCTTACCCTCACTGCAGTTTATGGGAAAGATCATCTTGGACAAATAGTCTGGACATCATATAAATACTGAATCTGCTGAGTACAGCCATAAATTCTTAGCTGCCTTGGAGAGCATGGGAGCTCTCTTATGTCCCTGTTCTTAGAGAACTACATTTGGGCAGCAGAGAAACAACCCATACAATCATATGATCAGCTCTGATCGTACGTGTATGTGTTTATGTGTGCACGCTTATGCTGGAAGTGTGGAAGAAAGTGAATGAGTAAGACTTCAGTACCCGAATTCCTAAAAGTAAAACTTTTATTAGCAGTTGGCTTTTCTAGAATTGCAGAAGAGAAATGATAAAACGAAAAAAAAAAAATCACCAGAAGAACACTGGCTGTGTATAAAAGTACTACCAAAACGAAGTGGAACTGCAGTCTTTTCAGTTTATGACTGTTATGTTTGGATGAGTCCTTATAACCTTCTACTGACCACTATGTGGTACTGAAATTGCCAAATTTGTGAAATCAAACAATCCCTCCCCCAAATCAGAGTCTTGGGCTCAGAATGCCAATAGTGTTTTTATCTTCGCAATGTGCACAGCAAGTTATTTGCAGGTTCCAAACAGAAATTAATCAACTCTAATGGTACCTCCCTTCAGTAATCTTCTTATATTTAAAATACCTACTAGTTATATAGTATGTAAGCCACAAGCTTACACAGGTCTCTGATCCGAAAATAGTCTCTTACAGAAAGGAACAAAGCAAAAGGTAGAAGACTACCTCCAGGGGGGGGAAGAAAGGTGATTTTGCTACATTGTATTTTCATCATTCCCAACATCTGAGTTTCTCTTATAAAAAGACAGCATATGTCCCCCTCTCTTTTTAATGAATATGTCATGATTTCTACAACCAGTATTCTCATTCTGAACAGAGGATTCTGTTCTTGAAAACAGATATTTTAAAACACTGGAACATAACTGATAACTGGGGACAAACCGTTGCCCAAAATGTCTGTGAGAAATTTCTTACAAAGCTGTCAACAAATCTCACTTTTACTCAAAGCAGATAATGCTGCAACCTGCATTTCAGATGCCCTCACAAACGGCAGACAGCGCTAACTACAGGTATTTTCTATCCAGGCACACAGTTACACAGGAGCAGGCTGCAGTTAGCTGAAGCTGACCCTGCTAAAATGCAATGCATATGTATGTGGAATACAAAGTGCAGATTTCTTTCTGTTGTAAAGTCTGTATATCTGGCAGAAATTCAGTTTGTGCCCTTCTCTGGTTATTTTTTACCTTCACCTTGTGGCCTTAGAGGCAAGTAGCAAACACACATTAACACAATGGGCAAGAAACAGCCGTTCTGGCTAACGCAGCCACTGTTAGGTCATGTTTGTAATTCCTTTCTCTTGAACTTCCATAATTTATTAAGCAATATCCAGAGACATCCAGGGAGTTTTTACATAGCCAACGTAATTAATATAGTGAAGGAAAAAGATGATCTCATTTAATTGAAACAGAAACCTTTTTGCAAGTTAATTTACTGATACATAAATTACATCTTTACATTCTACTTGCTGTTTTCCAGCAAGTATAAATAAAAACTGACCTAACTTACACTAACATACAAATTTATAAACTAACATGACATCGCAGCGATGACAGAAATGAATTTGGAAAGCAGATTGTTATTTGTGAAGTGTTGTCACTAGCCATATAGACAGTGCATTTCTCTGCAGCAAGATCAGCGAGAAGGAGGAAACTTGCTACATACCTGGGGAGTGGAAAATGTTCTTGGAAAATTTAAAAAGCTGTTCTAAGACACCTTTGGATATTGATCATCAAGAGGGAGTTTAATTCAGATGTTCCATATAAGTGTCAAGCTCTGAGAAGCTCTTTGGATCACAACAGCAGCAATTAACAAATATACTGTTGGCAGTCAAATTCATCCCACAAGGCATGAGTTCAGAAACAGCACAAATCTCGCAGCTGTTTTACATTTCATTTTTAGTGACCTAATTTTTTTAAAATGCTTTAATTTGTAGCTGGATTTCTCTTTCTCACCTAAGAAAGACTCTGTACTAAGTTTGGAAACCACAGGTCTGCAAAATCTTTAAACTGCAGCATTTCCATTTGTCCAACACTGCAGTTTTGACAGGTCTCAATAGGTATAACATTGCATATTGAACTTAACTAATCTGCAAACACTTCTATCTACATTAACTGCTGGGACCTTTTATTGTCTAAATACTACAATGAAGCCATAAAGTTTTGCTGACATATCCAGCACAGTGAATACACTGCGACTTTAAATGAACTGGTAAAGCTCCAGTTCAGGTGCCTGGGATCCATTAAGTGTCACGAGTAGCCAGTTTTCTCTCACAATCATAGATTTTATATTACTTGGTACATTTACCAAAGTAGTTCTACTTATTCTGTCATTTCAACTAAGATATTATAGACAAATACAGATACAAAATCTCTTTTTCTGCAGTGCACTACAGAAAAAGCTTTGCACCCAAGCTGTTCCCATTCCTTCACAGAGTAATGACAGAATCTAAGGCGGAAAGAAAGAAAATCAAGTGCCTATACCAAACTGTGGTTATGAGTAGCCCAAAATAATTAACAAAACAGATGCAGGACAAACATACAGCCTATCTTTACCAAGGAGACAAGAGCAAATCCTTATTAAGGAAAGACTGAAGGATGTAACTGACTGCCTCAATGTTATTATGCTTAAGGTATAAAGAAATTAAGAAATCTGATTTAACTTTTAGTAAGATCAATCAAGTAAAAAGAATGCAGAATGAGCTTCTCAGAGGAATTTCTTTATAGATGATAGCAATGCACCACTGGAAAGAGATGGAACCAAGGAACTTCTGTTTTACACAGGTGGTCAGTTACTAATGACCAACACAGGTATCAGAAAGGAAATAGAACGTCTCATTATCACTAATATCACCCATGAAAACTCTTCCTTCCCTCCGCCCCCCCCCAAAAAAGTCTTTAATCTAGAAATTAACACTTTGGCAATTTTGTTTTCATAAAAACAATCACAAGGTTTTGTATTCAATAAGGAAGAAACAATGCCAAAATTTCAATAGGGCCTGCTAAACTGAAATATTCTCTGATGTGCTTTACTGAAAGGCAGTTCTGTGAACAGCTCTAGAGGAGAGGAGGTCATCTGGAATCAAATGAGATCATGATGAGATATTTTGGAAAAGAAAACTAATTAAGGGTACTCAGATAAGTTACTTGATTTCTGAGGTTTTGAAGCTTTGTGTTTGAAGAAAACTCTTGTTCTGCATCCTGGCGTTACTTCTTTGGGCACTATTTTACAACAGTAGGTAACATTAACAGAACAAGAAAGGAAAAGAAAAGCTACCTGAATTAAATTAGTACAGCCAATTATGTCTCCTCTTGGAGTATAAATAATGAAATATCTGGAAAAGAAGTATTCTGCTCTGCTAATGCTTTATTAGCAGGCTTAGGTCCTCTGTTAATCACCAGAATCACTCACCAAAAATATTGTGTCTATTTCTCCCACAACTCTGAGGAAAAAAAGTGAGGAAATAATAATATCTCCGGGTGGTGTCAATGTGACTTCTAGCCAGCAGTGGAAGAATAACTCCCTGCAAGGCTTCATCTTTTCTACAGACCCTTGCTTTTTTTTTTTTTTTTTTTTGGTCAGAACTGATGTTTACTCTGTCACAGTTATTTTAACATTTCAGTGATAAACTGAAGGCCATAATTATTGCTTTCCATTATGTTCCTAAGATCAGGACTTTATGTGTACCACTTCAAAAGAATATTGAACTCTGTTGGGTATTCCTATATACTTGTTGCACCCTTCTACTGTGGCAGTAATTGTACCTGCTGTTTCTTTGTGGCTATGACCTTTCAGTTATCCAAAATTAGTCTAGATGAGGCTATGCCTCTGGCACAAACATTGCTTTGGCTAACTCTTTTGAAAAGGGCAGTGCCAAGGCAAGACACAGCCTTGACAAACTTGAAAGAAGCCACAGACGAAATAAACTTTTTGATTTAGGTGAGCTCTGACTAATGGATCTCCTAATTAGGGGAAATTGGAGGAGAAACAGTTATGCTGATTAGTGATTTGGAAACTGTGAAGATATGGGAAAATCTTTAATCACAGAAAAAGAAAAAATATGTAAAATGATGGCCATTGTAAATATTATTGTCTTTAATTCACAGTATCATTTCTAACCAGTAATTACTTAATAAATAGTAATTAAGTCAAACATCACCTGCCTCAGTATGTTTTTTTTTAATTTATTTTAGAGACAGGTCTCTTCATGTACAGTTCTCCTCACTAGAAGGGGTCCATGCTTATCACTAGCAGTTGTCATATCTAAACATTTTCCTTCTCAGTACTTTTAGCAGGGCTTGTTCATTTACTATTTTACCCTAACAGTTCAGATTTTATTGTCTATTTTGATTTCACATTTTCTTATCCAGAGAGAGAAAACTCATCGGTATAAAAACCAAAATCTTTTATTTCCCCAAAAAAGCGGTCGCACAAGTGCTACCCTTCTGGATTTCTTTGACTTGTCAGATGATAAATTAATGTAGCAAAACATTTAGATGAAATACTATGAAGGTGCTCTTGATATCGGGCTGGGTTGCCAGAGGCCATGGAAAAGAACTCTGCAACTCAATAATGCATGCATGTCTTTGATTATTTTAGCACCTCAAATACATATCTTTGGCTTTGCTTTTCCTTAAACTAGATATTATGCCTTCCGACATTTCTGAGTTTAGTTCACTGCTTCTATTTTGAACCGGTAGGTGGGAGTTGTCCTGTGCAGACTACAATTGCGGATGTTAGAAACGAAAGAGATAAAATTTATATCTTGAGAAGGTAGACTGCAAAAAACAACAGGGAATTTTTGTTGATGAACAGCCTATGCACATAAAAAGCAGTTGATGGGGATGAGAAATACGCGCAGTAGATGAAAGACTTAAAAAAAAAAAGGCTTTTTATTAATACAAAGATTATGTCATAAAGGGAACAGCAAATCTCTGTATTTCTGCAAGAGACAACTCACAAAACACTTCATAGAATGACAATAAAAATCCTCACTGAAGAAACATATACTCTGTTTATCTGAATTACTGCAGGGAAATACTCTTCCTTTTAGCTAAAAAGCCACAGCTCCTTCCACCTCCCTTCATACATTATGTGTTCCAGCCCCTGAAGCATCCATGTGGCTCTCCACTAGACTTGCTCTTATTCACATGGACTCATAACTAGATAAAATAATCCAAGAAAGAGGTTTCCCTCTGTTAAATAAGAGGAAAAAAGTTAAGTTACTTTACAGCAAAAATGCATGTTTCCTTTCAAGAAGCAAATCTTTAGTACTAGCTTTGAAATACTTGCTACATAAAGCTAGATAAAATCTACTGCTGCTGCTTCAAGAAAACTAGCATCTATATGGGGTAAGCGTAGTCTGAAATAGTAAGAGTTGATAAAGACGGAGCATATGACTGCAAGAATGAAAAATATGATGACTTACTTGTACTCTGAGAAAGCCAAAACACAAGACAATATCTCTACTTTAGAAAAATAAAGAGTTGAAATGTGTGAGTGTATATATATACGGAGGTACACACATACACATACATAATTATTGATTACAAAAATTCTCAAGTGACTACTTCAGACCATTCAAATAGTAACTTTTTTTTTAGTGTGAAGTCATTAAAATATGCATTAGTGCAATTGCTAGGAAATGGAGCATGTGTATGTGTGCAAAATGGTGCTCATACATTACATTAACAACAAAAGGTAGGAGGGACTGTATTTTAGTATAATGAACATGATAAAAGGTCAGGTCTTTTGCTGTATTTCTTCTGAAATAAATAATTTGTTACAAGTTATATTGTCTGTGAAAAGAATCCCTACTGCAACTCTAATGTGTTATTTTTAGTATCAAAAACATAAAAGCACACCAGAACACATCATGTGCAAACCATGGCATTAAACAGATTAGAAAGCTAAATGTCATACTGTAACTTGACCATGTTTTTTGCAGTTAATTTACAAGAAAGACAGAAGAGCTCCGCAGGAAACACTTTCCCCAAATATACACCCTGCAGCTAAAATACCTCATATACCTTATTGTTCTTACAGAGGGGAAAAAATACAAAAAAATATCTCCCCCATTTTTCCTGCCCTCCCCCCAAAAAAAGTTGACTGAAGTGATAAATGTAAAGCTGATGCAGATTTTTAAGATGACTAAATGAATTCCATGTAAGACTGTGTATTGCAAGCAACAAAAAAAAAATAACAGCAATTTTAGCTATAAAATACTTTTGTAATATACTATTCAACTGCTTGTACTGCAGTTGTACTGAAATATTTGTAATGTTCTGAATACTTCAATTATCAGTAAATTTTTTACTGAGTTGCTATTTACTTGTATTTTATTCCATGCCCTTCTGTGACTCTGGGTTTCTGTAGGTATCCTTGAGAAATAAGCCACTCTACAGTCTGTTTTAGCCACAAAGACACTGTTTTTGTTTTATTCACTAACAAACTGGAATTTTAAGTATTTTTTGCTACCAGACATAGAGAAATTAAATGGGACTCTGTACACTCTTGAAGAGACTTCAGTAAAAGGCCATTGGTCTTCTTAATTAAAGCTTTTCATGTAAGCTCTGCCTGAAATCACATTAACTGCTTTTTCAAGTTCTCACCTGATTCTAATTAAGCTCCCTGGAACATTAACCTGGCTTTTTCCTTATGATTCATCTCATTAAGAAAAAAAAAAGGTAATGACTCAATATTTATGGTGGCCTTCTATTGGAGTTGGTGAAATCCTTGGACTGGGACCTTAAGGTAATTTTTCCTTGGAAATTAAGTGATCAACATGTTTAAGAAATTCCCTGGTGAAAAGGAATAGTACTGTACAGTAATTAATTGTATATTCACAGTGCCCACTCCATTTTACTTCCTGACAACTGTGTCAACAATTGAGATATCTATTTCAGCAGACTTGGTTGAGCAACTATCAAGGAGTACCCTATTTAATTAAGACATCCTGCAGAAGATCTATGTTCCCAATCCAAAACCACATAATCTCACCTGTGAATACATGCTGGAGCTTAACAGACAACATACATATGAATTTTGAGAAGGAGCATGGGAAAACCTTTTCAAACTTCAAAGTAAGGAGAGCAATGTCATTCAGGTCCCAACTCATTTTGTTTGTAGAGAAAAAAAAATGCTATTAATCTTGTAATTTCACCTCGGGGAAGTATTTGGCGCTTTATTTCTGTTTCCCTACTTCCTTATTCAGACTTTTTACAAGTTAAACTGTATTATACTATGGAAATGGGATACAATCATTTTTTCTACTTCCATGAGTGACTGGTGGTTTTTTTTTCAGTTTCTTCCATTAAAATTTTAGTTCCTTTAGAGACTTCTTGAACAATAACCATTTAGCCAGCTAAATGACAAAGCATAATTGCTTCCAGCTGGTACAAAAAAGAAAATTCAGTCAATCTAAAAAAAAGAAAAATTTGGACCTTACACAATAATTTTCAAAGCTGAGTGAAAACTACTCTTCTTTCGTTTAACAGATGAAAGTAGCAGAAAAAGTAAATAAGTTACGGCAAGCTGAAATAAATCTTACTTTTTCCATCAGTAAATTTGTTTCAGGTCTAATGAACACGCTATTGGATTCAGAAAGAAAAAAAAGTTTGTTAAAAGTTGTAGAATTTTTTCAACTGTATAGAGTATTTACTATAGTACGTGTGAATATACACCACTCACCTAAAAGTTCTGCTTTTGAGTCACAGAAACAATAGGCTAAAGGTAAAAATTTCATCATGTTCACACTTCTAAGGAAGCTGTCCTAAATACCAGGCAACGAAGCCATTGTTTCACTTCTACAAATGAAATGAAAGTCTAGTTATATGTATGTTATAGCATAATTCACATTCTCATAGAGTATATCACTCCACTCCCCATTTCTTCTTAATTAATATAAACAAATAATGTTTTTTAACAATTTTGTGTTGATCCACTTGCAATATCATCATATACAGAACTGGTTTGGTATCAAAACAATGCTTGGACAGCAATCATGGGACTTCCCCTTTCAGTAGAAATCTCATTAGATATACTTTTCTGTTATAAATCTAAGGGTTTAGCACTATTTCAATGAATTTATTTTTTTTTTAACCTTTTCAAGTGCTGTGTATAGATAAGGCGTGGTGAGTTTGATTGGTTTACTAGTGAGTGAAAAAAACAATCTAGTTTTTCCACTGAAAAAGATTTAACAGATAAACCACCAGTCCAGACTAATCTATAGTGGTAGTGGTAGCCGGGATACAAATGTCAGAATTTTTATAAAGTTGTTGATGAACATCTTGGTTTATACCAGGTGTTTAATAACCTAATAAGAGCTCCTGATTACCAAGAAACAGGCAATTTTTCACTTCTTGTGTTCAAATAATCTTTGTCTTACTGCTGCAGAAAGTGTTCTAAAGAGGACAATATTTGCCAGAGAAGAAAACCTACTTTTGTAGCAGGTAATTTTACCAGAACAGCAACAACAAAAGAAGTCTCTCTGCAACTCAAGACTTATGGCAAAGACAACAGTAGAGAAGATAATATTGGTTCAACATACAATATAATGAGCAAACTTAAAACATGATTTCTCATCTGTATACTACCATTATTTGAGACTAAATTTCTATATGACTTGAGCTTCTTCTCTGGCGTGATATGCTCCAACCAGCATTTCTCTTCTCTTGTTTTCCTTGATCTCCTTTGTATTTAATTATACTTTAGTTCTTTTTTTCACTGGACACATTCTTTCAATGTAAAGTGCTGAACAAATTTAAAACACATTAGGAGATAAGTGAAAATTAGTTCTGTTTCCTATGATAAAATTCTCTCTCCTAGCGAGTATGATAAACTTTTTTGTATTAAAGAGATAGTTAAAAGCAGCTACTGCCATTTAAAACTTTTTGTTCTAGTTCATGGACAATAATGTGAAAAATGATGATGGTGGTACTCACAAAAGAAGAAAATTTTGGCTTTTCTTAAATATTGTGAATTATATTGGAGAGTGTAGTATTGCATGGTAGCTACTATAGCTGAACATGAATAATCAGAAGTTGGCAAACATAGGTATTCATAGTTATATTTAATTCCTAAAACACTTGTGCATAATTCCTCTATAATTTCCAAATATAACCTCCCTAGGGACACTGAGGTATACTTTTAACTTAGCGTATGACCTTGTGTGATTTGCGGGATCTGCTATTTCCTTCATGTTTATAAACACAGAACTCAGAATTTTAATGATGAAATCTGTAATTCCAAACACAGTTTAAAAAGTTGATATTTTGTTTACAAAATAGCTAGTTTACAAGACAATATAGATATTAAAATTGTACATATATGTGTTTTATGTATTTCTTAAAATATATTATATATGTGTTTGTGTCTGAATATATATATGCACAAAAAAAAAACCCTGGGTAGAAGTCTAGCAACAAAACTGCTACGATCCCTTGCCAAAAGCAGTTGTTTATTCATTTGTTCTATGAAAACTATGTATTTAATGTGGCTATCTCTGCAAACCATAGTACTTACAGTACTTGTGGGATAAGAGATTTTCTTACAAAAATAAATATACAGTGATATGTGTAATTGTTGAAACATGTTCAAGGCAAGATTTGATATTCTTCTCTGAGGGGTTGCTTATGGCTGATGTAGCCTGCTCTGCCTCAGTGCAGCACAGTAAGGCAGTCTCTTCCAATTAGGACCAGGCAGGATGCCAGTGGGAAAGAGAAAATGCTATGAAGACTTCACTAGTCGCAAAAATCTTACCACTGTTCATCAGGTTGAGGGCTTTTTCAGTCTGTTGTGTATTTCAAAAGCTACAAGCATAAAACTTTGGGAAGCAGGGGAATCCTCAACGTGCCTAAATGAAATCAGAGGTTTCCTTTCTCACAAATAGATGCTTGCAGACTGCAGGATTCACCCTCTGTTATTTCCTACGCTAAAGGACTCTGATTTGTAACGCCTCATTGTTTAGTATACATTTATATAATCTGTACACTATCTAAAACAGGGTTCATCTGGCAATTTAATTAAAGCAAATGGGCAGAAGTGAGAGAGAATTCTGATTAACTCACTAAGGCTCCAGTATGAGTAATTATCAGCCAACAACCTTAAATTGCCATATTGCAGCTAGTATTTTGGAATCTTCGATTTAAGGGAATCCCTGTAGCTGCATCTGAAACTACAGCATTTGCTCTCGACTTAAAATACCCATTAGTTAACACTTATAAAAGAAGAAAGGAAGACCATTATGTAAATACTAAGCACCATTTTATTTGAATATAAGTGTTTTTTAAGAATGTCAGTGATTACCATACTGAAATCTGAGAGGACTGTCAGCATAATGTCTTCTCTTACAGGAAACAGATCTTGTTTGCTAAATCAAAGTACTCTGGGCAATACTGGCTGCAATATTCTCATGTTGAATACATAGGTAAAGATTATTTTAATTTTTGTCATATGGAAACCAATGGCTTGTTTTACCAACTTCAATATGAATTAAATCATCCTTCATATGGAAGAAATTTCCAAATCCCTCTCCATAGCACAACGAAAACGTAGGTAACAATCAACGCAGGTAACCTGATCCTCATATGCCCGATCTATTTCTTTCATCCATTTCTTTCAAAGAAAAATTCGTTGTTCATTTGGAACAGATGTCAGCCATGCTAAACAATCTTCATTTCCAGAACTTACAACACACCTGTGTGATATTCCAAAGATAAACAAAAGGGATAAACTAACATAATCAATTTTTGTGGCAATAATAGCTGCTTTCTTCCTGGCAATTTTACAAACAGTTGAGATGACTGAGGTTTGTTTTTTTTTTAAACATTAGAATACTTTCAAGAAGTCTGTCACATGTTAAGCTTTGATCTGTCTTCTCTTTCCCTCTGCTTTGTCCTTTGCACTCAGTTTGGTCTCTTGCCTGAATCATTCCTTGCCTGCAGTCATCTTATTCAGTGCATCTTTCAAGTCACTGCAATTCATTCAAAACCCAAAAGGAACGTATGTCTCAAGATTTGCTTTGAGAAGGAATCTAAGCCTGCAGTGCTGTTGTATATATAACGTGCTGTCCTACTTTGGTAACCCAGCATTTCTTCATATCCTCAGTTCCAAGGCCATGGTGCCAAGAGTTGATCCAACCTGTGCAATTGTCTATAAAATAGTAATTTTTCTCATGGTGCTTTTTATAATAAAGGAAGTATAATGTGCTCAGTAATATATAGGGCAGGAACTTGAAATTTCAATGCTTTTACCCTGCTCCAAAGAAAAGTCTAAAAAAGTTGGTGGAGGAAAAAGGAAGGGACACGCCTGAAAGACTGCAGAAGTCATGAATGAAGGCCACTGCTCTTCTCATTTTCTCAAGAAGCTGTTTCGCTATTTTGCCACTGCATTCAGTTCAGCTTTCTTCTAATTTGGGGATCATGTCAGTTTTAGAAACTATTGCTAGAGGAATTAAATCACCACTTCCAAGGCAGAAATTTTGAAAAACTTTCAAACACTTTTTTTCAAGCTTAGAGAAGCTTTAAAATCCATGTTAGTAATTTTAGGCATTTCTCCATTGAGCCATGATCACTGACATAGAATTTTAATTGTATAAAAGTATACATATATTAAAACAAAAATTATATTGAAACAATGCTATTCATTCTGTCCTTTTCAGTCAAGTTCCACTTTTTCCCTCATCTTTTCTTGTATCTTTATTTGTTTGGATTCCTACTTTAAAGTTCTAGGTTTGTTTTGCATTTCTTCAGTTATAAGTTACCAAAAGAAAATCATCTTTTACCATTCTGAATACCAAACCTGGAGGTTTCCTGTAATTTCCATGATATTGAGTGACTTTATGAAGGCTAAATTTTTTCAAGTTCTTCCATGTAACAGTAGGAAGATCAATTAAATGACTGAAATATATATATATACACACACACATATTTCTTAGATAATATCTTAAAACCACTGAATTAAAAATAATTCAGGTTCATGTCATTCTATTATACAATTTGCTTATTAGTGGTTTCTACTTGCTTATAATTATGGAAAATCATTTCTTTTTGGATATAATTTCTTTTCTGCACTCACAGCAGTACACTAAAGGTGGCTGCTGCTTTCTGAAAAGTCTGAAGGACCCAAGAAAGAGGCTGAACTGGAAACGCTGTCATGTTATCCACACAGGCAGCTGGTTAACAGTTTTCTGTGATCATGCATATTAAAGCAGAGCAATTTTGTATTTTCAATCAACTTTAATGTTTGGTCACGTTTCTATTAAACTTGTTTCCTTTTTAAAGAAAATGATAATTATGAAATACTGTTTTATATTATAAAATTTATTTTTTGAATAAAAAATATTTTTCAAGTATCATCATTGCCTCAAAGATAACCACCTACTTATCAGATAAATCCACAATGAGTAATCATGTACAAAGCAGCACTGACTTACTCTGCTAAATTAAAAAAAAACATAACAACACCACCACCACCACCAACACACACTTTATACTACTAAGTTAGGTGACACATTTTCTTTTAAGCGGAAGGACAGAGGAAATGGAAGAAAAACAATTTGATATCTGGAGGCTTCATGCATCCTGGAATACACAAAGAAGGAGACTTAGATGGAGAAGAATGAAGTAAAAAAGTAATCAAAAGTGAAAAAGATGCATATGTAAGATATGACACATCACTTAGGAGGAGAAAGAATACAGAATGAATTTGCAAGTTTGAAAAATGATTACAGTACAGGTGGCAATGAAATGCAGTCCAGGGTAAGATTGAACAGGAAACTTTTAACTGCAATGCATCAAAAATAAAAGGTCAGGGAATAAGAATGAAAGGTGTTGTAAAGGATGTCTTCCTGATGTAGCTAATCTTGTAAAAGAGATATATTAAAATAAGAACAGAGAAAAACCAAGCAACAAAAAGAAAGCACTAAGAAACCAAAGCATTACAAAGATCAAATATGAGAAAACAAGCATAGCCACCTGAACTGAGCTTAATACTATTTTAATGTGGAAGGAAATAGAGTATATTTGGTTCTATTCTACACCACTTATAAAAATCAACAGCAACATTAATATATCCTTAAGATTTAAGCTGTGAGTCAATTTAAATTCCACTCAATAAATATTAAAAATAATTCTGGAAGAAAAACAATATCTGTCACTGGTAAAGTACTGCCTGCATATGTTCAACTAACCTTACTTTTAAATACAAAGATTAACGAATACTGAACAGAAGCACTGAAGGGATAAAATTCTCTACTAAATGGTATCAGTTGAAATGCAAGATATGATTGTGGTTAATTCTAGCTTTTTGTTGCTGATCATGATTCAATAAGAATGTGTGAGTCAATCTTCTTCCCACAGCTATGCCTAACTGTTACAAGAGATACTCTTGTCACATTTTTAGATAAGATACGTATGTCACATTGATAAAGAATCAAATACAACTTATAAATATTCAAGGCAAGTAAGAGTCCTAAAATGCCTCTGAGAAAGTGAAATCTTTGAAGCCAACTTCTTAATAAGTAAATGCATCTCTTGGCCACTTAAGCTTTCAGTCTTTGGTTTCCACGAACAGAGAAGCAAGCTTTTTGGAGAAATTCTTCTCAAGAATTCTAAATAAACATTGAATTAAAGTAGAATAAGAAATCAAATGAAAACGATGAGACACTGAAAATCAAATCATGACTGTGCAGTACTTTTCTTTTTCTGCACCAAAACCATGAAAACGTTCACTGGATGGAGAGTTGTATAAAAGTAAAAGCAATGTTACTCCACCTACACTAATGATCTTCTGCATTTGTTGACTAATTTCTGTCATCTTGTCAGAGACTAAAGGAAAAAAAGAGTCAGAAAGGATGTTCAGAGGCCAATGAATATAAAGAAGTCTTGATGATTGCAATAGGATTTATCATAATTTTGAAAGGAAAACTGTCTTGTCTGATAATTTTCATAGTAGTGTTCTATTACTGATTTCCAAAGCAGGAAAAACGTGGAAGAAAGTTCTCAGAATAGTCAATGATCATATAATTCTTACAACTATATTTAGCAGTGGAGGAGAAAAGATCCTCTCACATTGAAGACACTGAGAAATAATAAAATACACATATATAATGCACATTAAAAACAGTAACTTGGTTAATTATTAGCTTATTGTATTCATCAGCATCTGAGTCTGACACATACTAGACACAGATGTACTGACCCTTGCAGTTTCACAGGTTACGGTGTTTTCATTTGTGTATGGGCCCCCTAAGAAAAATGCATAAGGAAATAAAGTTATCTCACCTGTCTATTCTCCCACATTTAAAACCAGTTACGTAAAGTAAAACTATAAGAGACATCTGCATGCATCTATTTAAACTTCAGCTAATTTCCAGCTGTACCAGGAAATACTTTCCAGGCACCTTTCCATCTTCCACCTAATCGTGGGAACAGCTTGGAACTGAGTAATTGTTTAGTCTGCTTCACTTTTTATAGGTAGTACTAGCATGCTAAAGAATATCATTTCCAGTAAAGAAGTGTCAGTGAAGAACATGTTTTGACTGTGTTTCTCCAATTGCAAATCTATGCTTAGTGACATCAAGATGTCAGAACAGAAAGCACAGAATTGGCAGACCCTCCTGCATGGTTTAACAACATAATCACTCTTTATCATACAGATAAGTGAGGTCTTTGATGCTCTCATTTTGGCTATGCAACCAAAACATAGGAAATATACTACTACTTCCACCAAGAGTCTATTTTCCTAAAAAAAAAAGAATTCTATTTTTGAGAATTCTCATTTTCTATGTAGAATGGTAAAAAGAGTATATATTCATAATGTACTAGAATAGTGTTGTGATTCTTTGCTCCATTTTAATAATGAAGCACAACTGGAATCCTTGCCTTCAATGAAGGATTAGAATCAGTTTATTTTTCGTACGTTCCATCATAAAACCTCACATTAGTGTGTTGCCACCACATTGAAGTATTAAAAACAAATATTCAATTAAATTTTATAACTGGAATCCCAGCTTATGAGAAAAAAAGTTGAACTATTTGTTGTGACATTGAATGCAAGAATGCAGTAAAAAGATGATGCAAACCTGATCTGAGTGTTCTAGTTTTTTAACAATGGAATAAAGAAGAGTCTAACTTGGTCATTAGCAACACTTAATACAGGCAATAGAACTGACATGCTGAATGGAGGGGACATGTTTTTCCTTATTTCATTAATGTATTTAAATTTAATAATACTAATTTAGTTTGAAGCTTCTTTCTATGGAATTCTAGCATTTGATACTGTGCTGATCTTTGACCCGCAGCACACGGAACATACCACCAAGGAAATTCTGCAAGACCTCACATACTGTGGCTATTGATTGTACAACAAAATACATAATCACAGCACAGAAAATAATACAGTACTTTAAAATTGTATGAAATGATGAAGAAGATTAAAAAATATTCCGAAAGTATTTGGGGGAGCTTGTGTAGCTCTAGAAGGATTGGAATGGC
Source organism: Numida meleagris (assembly GCF_002078875.1). Classification (NCBI taxonomy): domain Eukaryota; kingdom Metazoa; phylum Chordata; class Aves; order Galliformes; family Numididae; genus Numida; species Numida meleagris. Next base: position 12,376,730 of record NC_034418.1, on the reverse strand, counting down.
CTTAGATTCCCTTTTTCTGTTGTCTTAACAGGCTTAAGATTACAGAGTACAACAAAAACATGACAACACAATACAAAAAAAAATGGCAGATACTATTTTAGTACCTTTCATTTTTTCCCTACACCTTCTGAAAGTAGCAGTTCACCTATTCCCAAGCCTTGAAGTACAAGAGGCAATGTAAGCTCTTATGTTTCCAAGCTTTTATACATGGAGACCACCTTTGCCTAATGAGAATGTACTTAAGAGTCATGGCTATACACCAGCAAGGGAAATTACACACTATTCCCCATGTATTTACTGCTAAACCTTTGGCTACGAGGAGGCGATGCTCCATAATTGCTCAAAAAATTGTCCTGTGGTCGTACCCCATAGCACTTTGATGATAGGACACAATAAAACAGGAGTCAATCGTGACTTGATGTTATGATCTGAGTTCATGTACATATTCTGATATGCAATAGGTATCTACTCTATTTATGGCTGAAAAAGAGTATGTAGCCCCCAAAAACTTAACATCAACAAAAGCAATTTCACTCTGTTCAATCTTGCTACCTCTGTACTTAGAAAAATGTCCTCTTCATCCATCATTCAGGAATGGGATATAAACATAACAATCTAGTCCAACAGCCCATGGAAATGAGCACAGAAAGATGCTTATGCCTTTGTGGTGTGTCTTGATTCCAGAAAGAGCAATATTGAGAGTAAATAGATTCCCTTGATCACTTCTGTTTCACAGTTCTCTAAGAGGGAAAGTTAAGCCCACTTCAAAGGGTGACAAAGGATCTTCTTTGTACTAGAAGAATGATTATTGGAAGCCACTAAATGTTAGGATGAAGAACATATTGTACTGAAACACACCACAGTAATTCACCTCCATATGCACATTTCAGAGTACATGAACAGAAAGGTACTGTTTACTGTGAAGAATAACAATAGATTAAAAATGACTTTTCACTCACAAATTTAAAATTAAAGATTAAAAAAAAGCCCTCTGACTAGAAATATTTTACCTGGCATCATAACAATTCATGGTAATTTTTTTACTTCTGCAGAAATTAAAAATAAAATAAAAATATTGGAACTAAGAATTCAGGAATCCTCTCTCTCTTCTGGTATGTATCTTTGAATAGATACAAATTCTAAATGGAAATAAAGATGAAACTTGTAGTAATTCATTGTACACTGCTTTGTAAACAAGTTAATCTTCTTCAGTAAAGTATAGCTTCACACATCTTCACTTGCTATGTACTGGTCCTGTTTTGCTGGGATATGTCAAATAGAAGTGGAAAAAAACACAGGCAAGTAATAGAGATTCCTAATTCACTGACAGCTTTGGTTCAAGCTATCAATGACAGCTACAAAATGTAGATCTTGGCTTCTAATGTCATTGCCTACATTTTCTGTGGCATAAAATCTTGGATTGTAATTTGAAGAAAAAAGCATATATGTCTCAAAATATACAGTAATTACATAAACATTTAATTAATGTGAAATTTTGAATATAACTTTGTATTAGAATTCCACTAACAGTGTGTTTTGACCATTCAAAGAAATCCCTGACACACTATCTTTTATATAACCTACTCCTAATATTTCTTTACACAATCTGGTCCTAAATAAAAACAAGAAAACAAAAAAAGCACAGTTCATGGTAAAAACTTCCTTGTAGACTCCAAGTATTTTCTGCAGTAAGTGTGCTAAATGAGAGAATGTTTCTTAAATGCCATGGAATAAGAATGAAAGAAAAAAAAAAAAAAACGTATTTCCTGACTCTAAACAAATGGTGTTTGTAGAGGCAGGATTATCCTGTGTTTAAAAATGAGCGTTCAGTGTAACAACTTCCCATTTTTTTTTTAGTTCTGCTTAACTACATTGGGAGCAAGTACCACAGTCACTTTCCTTCCAGTTTCTTACACGTCTAATTCACTTGAGAAACAATTACATCTTCCCTTCTAATAATTCTAATTCTATTTGTGAGAGAGAACTTCTCACTGATTACAGCTGCATCAATGCTCTCCATGCGTGACTTCCTTGAGCAGTACCTTCAGAATAAATGTAAGAACTTAAACTTTTAAGTTAAGCAATCTCCTATTACGGAAGCTGATCAGCACTCAATGCAAGTTAAACAGTTAACCATACTGCACTGCTGATTGTCTAAGCCAAACCTATTTTCTCTATTTTGAAGAGCTTAAACAGGTGCCACTTGCTGACACTTGTTTACTTTTCCTCATAATAGAACACTGTCTCACATCACAGAATTATTATGAATACCAAATATTATAATCATTATCAATGTAAATATTCTGAAGATACAATATGTTTTTGAATATTGGTGAGGAAATGCAAAGTAGTTATCACTTACAGATGAGTGCTGGACTTTCAGAAATGGAAAGTTCATTTAAACATAACTACAATATTACCCATCATTTATTAAAACAAATTCAAAGCTCTTTAGGCACAATGTCAGAGACCTCCTGTCAGTACATTCAATACCACAGGAGAAGATTTCTCCTGATGATGAGTACCAAAGCTCAGAAGCTTGGGCAACTGGGTGCTGAATAAGCTGGTTATATGTGAACATGGAGAAGGCATCTAAACCACAAGGAGTGTGGTGGTAATAATGAAGAAGTTGATTTTGATGCTCCTTTCTTAGCTTGACTCCTGTTGACACTAAGCTCCATTATGCTTATTCCACTCTGCTCCCAAGAAGCGCTGTGTGGTAAACTAACAGTTTTCAACTCTGCAAATGCCTTTTTCATACCTGGAACTTAGGTTCACTGCCATGAGGAAAAGTGACTACATTAAGTCTCACTTGATCCACGTACAGTTTTTTTCATCTGTATGCACAGAGTTGCACTTTTGTTTTCATTTGCTGTAAGCAGGAATCTGATTACAGACAATCCAGATCTCATTTCTGTCCAACACTTGACTAACACACTTGCAATGTTGCCAACACTAGCCTTCTTCTCTAGCAGAGCTTTAACAGTTACAAACTGGGATTGGGGAAACAATAGGTTTGACTTCTTATCCTGACATATGCCATAGACTTGAGCATGTACTTCCCCGCGCATCACTTGTAACTGTCAACAAATTCAAACTCATAGCAGCTATAAACGTTAAAATTTGTATGCAACAGCTAAGTGCTTCACAAAGAGGACTAGATATTAATTTAACACGAGTATATTCATCTTGAAAGGTTCTTTATATTTTGACTTAAAGTAAATAAATCTTCCAGAAATGTTTTTATTTTCTCTTTTAATTAGATTATATCACAGTAGAAGAAATGAAGGATTAAATTTCACTATTGAAGTATCAATTTACACCTGCAAAATATCTGTGGCTACTTTATGTAAGAAGCACAACACACTTCTTAATCACTTCCTTTTCCCTGACACTTTGCAAAGCTAAATAAAGCAAAATTTCTTTAACCAGTAAGATACTGGACTACACCTTAGCCCTTTCAGTCAATGAAGACAAAGTGTTTATGCATTTTTTTAATTATTATTACTTTTAAATAAAGGAACAGCCACAACTAAAATACGTTCCAGAAATCTGGTATCTGTTATTCTGTACATGAACTACAGAAAGCAGCCGTAAGGGTCAACTTGGCAAAACACCGAGTTTACTACCAATCCACACCAAAATTGCACAAAGGCCAGCTATTAGCTATATCATCCTTAGGAAACAAATTCACTGTGACAATTACTGAGATCATAAACAAAATTTTAGCATTTAGATATATTTTTCCAGATTGCTCTTTAATTATTTCATTACTTACAATAAATCTCTATGAAAATAATTGTAAATGACACTTCATGGCTGATATTGTGGTAAATTGTCATTGATGCCATGTTGGGCTTATGGAGATGCTGGTAAAAATGCAAAGCCATGTTCAATTATTCAGAATGATCTTTTCAGAATATTTTGTGGGGGTTTTAACAAAATTGTTCTTTGCTGGTGTCCAGTTAAATATGAATTCCGATGTGTAAGTGTAGTTATTTTTGCTAGTATTACTGTCTTTTTACGATAAAAAGCAAATACAAGACTACTTTTTACTTGTAAGTTCTCTTTATACACATAACATGGTATATTATTACAGATAATGGCCTTAAAATTGGTGGGCAGCTTAGATCTGGAGTATCCTTTTGAAGATATCAAATGGTTCGTACTGCTCTGCTGAATAATTTCCAACATTGTTTTCATCAATAGCAGCAACACAGCGGTCACTAGCACAGCCTTAACACAAGAGACTTATGGTCTTTCTGACTAATCCTGCTCAGTTAGTTTAAGGTACCGATAACTGGAATAAAGAACTGGTCTAAGCCTCATAATACTGATATAACTAAATAATGGCAAAATACAGAATGTAAACAGAGCTTTGCAGAACTTTGTCGCAAATAGAACCTGAAAGTGAGTAAACTGAGGAACAATATTCTGAAACAAATTAATTACTTCCTGGCCTGCATCACACATACTGTTCCTTCTATAGGTATGGATAAAGACTGTCAGGAATTCAGAATCAGCTACATACTGTTTTGAAAAGAGCTGCTTAGTCAAATGTTGCATAAGGCCTCCCTACTCTGAAAAAAAATAAACACAGAACTATAAACTAGAGCCCTTAGCTTTAATGTGACTGCTTATGTGATTAAACTTGAATCTGTGTTACAAGTGAGGATTGAATTATCTACCTCTTCGCAGTCAATTTCTCCTGAGCAGTGTATCTGAAAGAAATGAAAACACAACTCATAGCTAGAAAGAACAAAATCAGTGGAAGCACATTCATGTAACTGAAACAGGGATGAAAGCTCAGCCACAGAACTGAGTATTCCTTCTGAACTAGCTGGACTATCATTTTGAAGTTTTGAATCCTCATATCTCAGTTCCAGCGTCTGGTATGATGCTATGTTTTTGTTCTAGAGAAAAACAATGTTTATAGGTGCTGGTGGGCATGTTGTAACAGAGGCAAGGCCATTCTCAGCAAAGGGCCCAAGGAGCTGAGAGAGAACAGAAGTAGGACAGCTGAATAAAATTGGCCAAAGGGATATTCCATACCATATGACATCATGCAGAAGGAGTTCTGAAGGGAGTGGGAGTTCATCTTACTCTCTTCTGCTTCTCAGGGAGCTAGCTGGGCATCAGTCAGGGGGTGGTGAGCAGTTGCTTGTGCATCACTTGTTAAATACACACACAGTCATACCTATTATCCTCTTCCTTTTTCTGTCTTAATAATTAGTTTTATCTCAACCCATAAGTTCTACTTTTTTTTTTTTCTCCTCCCAGTTCTCTCCTCCATTCCACTGGGAAGGGGGGACTGAGCAAACAACTATGTGGTACTTAGCCACTTGCTGGGTTGAACTATGACATCTTGGTATTTATTCTACATAACGTTTTTATCTTTATGTGCACACACATGAATGTCATGTGACAGATTGGAAGCTGTAATTCATTCTTGTCTTAAAGACAAAATATCTCGCCCTGAGCAAGCCTAAAAGAACAAGTATGATGTACATGCATAAACGTGTAATAATACATTTGGTAACTTTAGCAAGAAAATAGGTATCGTTTGGGAGCATAATACATTCAACAGCTACTACGTAGCTCTTGAAAGCGAACATCAGAATACTCTCATTGCAGGTTAAACCCACAGAAAACAGCTCATAGGAAGAAAAATCTTCCATGAAAACTTGCTTTTCACTCAGCTGCATCATGAGGCCTCATCCAAGACCAAAGCTATTTTCCACTAGTTTTAAAGCAAGCATTATGATAAATTTCTTACTTTTTAACTAACGACGCAGTTCATCTCTTTTGCCACCTGACAAATTCATCCTTTAGGGGGCAAGAGAGACAAGGAAGAACAAGAGCTGTGTTCATGTGAGCACATTAAGACCAGTCAGCAATATTGACTCCTAATATATACTGATTCAAAGAAAAGCAAGTTTCCTGCTCATTTTTGGTACAGTACTCTGGAGAGTAACAATGATTCCTTTGAGTCCAGAAATGGACAGCCCTGCTATTTGGAATCTGTTTTGCCATGTCAACAATGTTTTTGAGTTTCGTGAAGATATCTCAGAAATGTGAACCATTTCATCCTTCCGCTAACTTGACTGTCCTCCATGTTTTAACTGGAATAGGTAGTAAAGGACTTCGAAAACTGCAGCTTAGAAAGTCTACAGAACTGTAATAAAAGGTGAATATTTTGTACTGATTTAAATCACTTCTTAACAGTACAAATTCTGTCTCCATAAACTGCCTTTCTTCTAGTTTTGTAGGCATACCAATTATTATGCTTTTTTTAAATGAGAAATCTTCAAGTATTTTAATTTCACTAAAATCCACAAATTAGAATGAGTTATTTTTTCTACATTTCTTTATTTTAACATGGAATTTTTCAGCACCTGAAGCAACCCTATACAACACAATTGTTTAAAGAGCATATATAAATACTGTGATAAAGAAAATGCTGCTGAACCTTAAGAATATTATTTTATCTAAAAATCATCTATTCTCTAGTAAACATTGCTTTTCTAAATTTTACTAGGATATTTCTCACAGCCCTGTTTCACTTGGCAGCAGACAGGTAATGAGGAAATAGTATCATGTCACCAATTTTAATTAGCACTGGGCACACAGATTAAATATTGATCTACACTTGAAAGAAATTAGACCAAGCTGTTTGGTTTGAATATGGATAAGAATTTAGAGATTCAGGCTGATGGGAACACGCCCTCCACCCCCTAGTTGTACATATTTAATACCATGGCAGGTGAATGCTGCATTGGAGACAGGCACAGCTCTGATGACTGAATGGCAAGGGCTGGGCTTAAATAGAGCCCCAGTGCCCGTGGGCAGAGGCTGGGTAGAGGCCCCAGCCTCCCATGCATCAAGACCATTAAGGACTCAGGAACCATACATTAAATCCATATATAAAGAGGTAGAACTGTGATAAAAGCAAATTGTATTCTGTAACAGGTTTGGTCGAGAAAAGTGTTTCCTCTCTTTGAAGACAAGTATGTAAATAACATTTTGGGGGACAGCTTGAAATATGTGTTTGATTAGACATAGTTACAGGAATTAATACAGATTAATAAACTTTAATTCCAAAAGGACTTAGAAGAATCAGCTACGTGTTTATTCGTTGTCTCTGAGATTCTATCTTATATAATTTTCCTCTTTTTAGGGCATGTTTCTATAATATCTTCTATGATTGCAATTAGATCAGTAACTACAGGAAACAAACACACTTAAATTGATTGAATCCACTATTAATAGTGAGTGCTCTTTGAACTCTGTACTAGATAGAGTCAGATGTAACACAAAACATTATTAAAATTGGGTATTGCAAAAGAGAAAAACCAGCAACAAATAAGATTAACAGACTTTAGATGCATTATCTCACTTGGATCGATACAAGAAATAACTATGCAAAATACAAGGAATTGTATTCATAAATCATCTTTATATTCGTAAAAACAATATATATAGCAATTGATAATCTTAAAAGGCCGCCTTCCTATAAACTGTGGACAATTGAAAGTATTGCTAGATACTTTGAAGAGCGTACCTGAGAAGCTTACCTTAGAAGCATTCATTAAAATACAACTTTTTAATTTTCCAGCAAGATTCTGTCTCATAGCTTTAAAGGACTTGCCTGTTTGGCATGAAAGATTCTATTACTATTCTGACGTTGTATCATACAACTAATAGAGTTATTGGAAATCACTGACCACACACTCCACAGAACAACTCTCCACATTGCCTGACCCCTGCTTGATCACTGAATTACCTATATTAGCACTAAATTTGTTGTTTCCAGGCAGAGCTACAGACTGAAGATCCATCAATCTATAACATTATTTTTATTTCACCAATGAACTTAAGCAGAATCAATTAAATTTTCTTGATAATAGTCCTTAAATTTTATGTCTTATCCCTGGAAGTGTTCAAAGTTAGTTTACATGGGGCCCTGGGCAGCATGATTTAGTGGCTGGCACCTCTGCCCAAGGCAGGAGGATTGAAACTAAATGATCTTTAAGGTCCCTTCCAACCCAAGCTATTCTATGATTCTGTGATTTTTTTTCTACTGTTTGAAAGGAATTGTTTGGCTAACAATTATAACGGACCTTAAAATAACAAATATTCCACAGATCATACCTCCTTAATCAAGAACTCCTCCTGTAAATGGCAGGACACGTATTCAATTTTTCCTGAAGCAGTAAGCTTCAAAGAATAAATGAGACATGCACAGACCAATGGGCAGCTAAAGCAGTTGCTAGAAGTATGCCTAAGCACAGTGAAAATATGGTCAGTACATGGGTCAATGTATTGTGCTTGATGTTTCAGACTAACAAACAATGAAGTTCAGAAATGCTTCATATTCTCCCTCTCCTATGCTGTTCAGCACAGCCATTTCTGCTGTGTATAAGTTTGGCTGGAAGACCTAAGATTCTCCCTTGCTTCTCATCATCTACAGCCTTCAATATGAAGCACATATTTTTAGCAGGCAGGCCAAACATTCAGAGCTCACAATGAGAAGAGTTTTGTAGATCCAAAAGTACTTGTGCCCTTTCTGCAGTAAAAGTCTACATTAGATAACAACCATGAAACAAATTGCAAATTTATATGGTTCCAACTTATTTCTTTATATAAATTGACCATGACCTCTAGCTTCTGCATTTTTTGCATTTCTATTTCCTTATCCTGCCACTCAGTCCTATCTCCTAATTAATGTGAGATACCTTCTAGAAATAATAGCTTCATATTCAGTGTAGGAGTGCTGGCTCTCCCACCACTATCCTCACGACAATGACAGAATTAGTGAATTAAGCCTACAAAGAAAGTCATAAAACAGATTGTGTATGTAACCAGCACAGCCTGAAGTCAAAATTTTTTGCTATCTATAGTCTGGGAGCTGTATGTGTCACAGCAATGACTGTTAAGTGAAACATTTTTTGCATAATTGCCCTCTGCTCACTGTGAAAAAGAGTCTGCAGAGGAGATACAGCTAATGGATTAGGTTCTTAATCAAAAGATGGTAATTCAAGAAGGCCTGTAGAAGATATCAAGGATCACAGCATCATAAAGGGAATAAAATGCATTTCTTTTTTTTTTCTCCAGTATACTAAGAAGCTAGAAAACATTAGAGTAGTTAGCAAAGGTACTTACATTGGTTTATTTTGCTTGTTTTAATTCTGGTCCATTTTTACTTTGTTCGTTTGTTACTCTGAGAACATTGTCACTATAATACCTCTGACTTCAGAGTTTAACTAGAGATGTAGCCCTCAGTTTTACTTGAGGGAAGAATCTGTGTAAAGCTTCTGTTTCTTGCTATACATACCCTAAACCCTAGATGAAGACCTGACTGTAAAAAAGCAGATCTGACAAAGCAGTGTGTTACAAGTTCTTTAGCTTGCATATATGTGTAAATTTCTGAACTAACAAACTTTCTGAAGTTACTACTGATGAACTGAATACTGACTCTGACAGTTGCTTTTTAAATCATTATATAAGATCACCGTAAACTGTATGTATAAACACTTCACAGCTTCCTAATTCTGCTGTTGTTCAGCATAACAGGAAGCCTTGTAAACCAGTTAGGTTTCCTCATTAAATAAGGGAGATCCTCCCATAGGTATACTTTTATAAAATGTTTCCTTGAACTGCTACTGTCCCAATATCATTCTAATACAAGGTCCATTTCTTACTTATTTTGCATTAAAGATGGAATCACTGTACTAAGTCTGAATTTGCAAAAAGTTTGTCAAACAAAAACCCAGTTTGCCAACATGCATATTTAACGCCATCAGAGGTGTCTCTGATAGGGTATGCAAAAAGAAGCTGACAACAGCTAAAAAGTGGCTGGACCATTAATACTACTGTGTATGTGAAGACGCGCTGTTTCATAGTATGCTTAGATCCTGTGCTGCTCATCTTGTCCATGGGAAAGATGTTTCAAAAAGCTAGGTTAACTGGCTTGCTATAGTTTGGTTAACATAGGTTACTGCATCAGAGTAACCCAAAAAATATCCCAATATCCTATCATGGCCAGCTGTGAGAGGGAGGCGGTGCTCCCCCCCTACTCGGCTCTTGTGAAGCCCTATCTGGAGTACTGCGTCCAGGCCCAGGGCCCCCAGTACAAGAAAGACGCAGAGCCCATGGAACAAGTTCAGAGGTGGGCCACCAAGATGATCAGAGGGCTGGAGCACCTTTCTTCACAGGAGAGGTTGAGGAAACTGGGCTTGTTTAGTTTGGAGAAGAGAAGGCTCTGGGGAGACCTCATTGTGGCCTTCCAATACTTGAAGGGAGTGTATACACAGGAGGGGGAACAATTGTTCACGAGGGTGGATAGCAATAGGACAAGGGGGAATGATTTTAAACTGAGACAGGGGAGATTTAGGTTAGATATTAGGAAGAATTTTTTTACTCAAAAGGTGGTGATGCACTGGAACAGGTTGCCCAAGGAGGCTGTGGATGCCCCGTCCCTGGAGGCATTCAAGGCCAGGCTGGACGTGGCGCTGGGCAGCCTGGTCTAGTGGTTGGTGACCCTGCACTCAGCAGAGGGGTTGAAACTTGATGATCTTTGAGGTCCTTTTCAACCCAGGCTGTTCTATGATTCTAATTCTTAACCACTTAAAACTGACACGCATTTCAATGGAGTTGTGATGATTTAATGGCTTGACCTGTACAACAAATAGTTAAGCAGCATCTCTGGGAAACGGAAACAAAACATGGAGACCAAATCTCCATGTCCTTACAGTCTGCAAAATGTTTTTATGTAAAAACATGTACTAAAGGATAAAACTGAGACATCAGTTAATTCATCAATCCAACACCAACACTACTTGATTGTATTTACATTATCCTAATTCAGCTCTATTTTCTCTGTGCACTATACAGTTATTATTACATAACTCAATTCTTTTTTTTCTTTTCCACAGGACCCACATCTTATTCAATAAATTACAAGTTATTCATAGGACTTGTAATTCACATAATGGTCTCTAGCATACAGGTTAATGACAGAACTATGCTGAGCACAACAGTATTAATTTCCTTGAGACCATTTCCTTCTGACGAAGTTATAGCTGAGTATTTCTAAGGCTTTATTAACTGCGGCTTCACTGCTACCAGCAGTGGTATATTATAGAATTATCTCTCTTTAATGCTGAACACTGTATTATAATGACAGAAAAGCTAAATTTGCCAGAAGTTTTCAATAATTTTAATTGCCAACTTAAATATTCAGAATATGAGGTGCTCAAAGCACTTACCTTTTTTTACAGCCATGAGTATATTCAAAGTACAGTTGCCATGATTTCAGTTGCAGCTGTAAGCATTAAACAGCACTTCAGAAAATCCAGCTATTAGAAAATAAGGAGCACATATTTAGTTCTACTGAGAACTTTTATTTAAATGTCTAGTTTAATTTATTTTTTCCAGCATTTGCAGCATAAAGCAGAAGTTCTGTGCCAGTGTATTGGGTGCCCGTGGTAGGGTTTTGGTAGCACGGAAGCTTCAGGCTTGGCCTGTGCTGAACACTGGGTCACTGCCATCTCTGCAATGGATGCATCACAGGACACAGCTGAACTCTCTGGGGAAAAGGGAAACCACTGTACAGCAGTGAGGAGTGGGGAAAACAGAATGTAAGAAACAACCCTGTGAACACCAACTTCAGAGGAGTGGGAGGAGATGCTCCAGGCACTGCAGCAGATATTGCCCTGCAGTCTGTACTGTTATGAAGTGATTGCAATCACCATTCCTCACCATCTTGGGGCACTTGGACAGGAGGATGTAGGAAAAAGCACAAAGTTGAACCAGAGAAAAAGTGGTAGGGTGGGAAGGTGATGTTGTCTTCTTTCTCACAATCCAAATCTAGTTTAATTGACAATAAATTAAACTAATTTTCTCCAAGTTGAATATGCTGTGCCTTGTATTTATTTTGACCCATGAGCTTTGTCATCTTATCTTCTCTCTCAGTCCTACCGAGGAGGGGTAGTGTATGCGGCTATCTGGGTGTCTAGCAGTGGTCAAACCACCACAGCCAGAAACAGGGATCTAAACCAACTATCAAGACAACCCTCAATTACTTTTACAGTGAAAGCCAACCTCATTCTCCTCCGGTACTCTTCCATCTAATTCTCTACAAACGTGATGGTATTCGATCTGTGAAATAGCATTTTGTTCACTATGCAGAGCTGTCCAGTCTTTATCCTGAAAGGGGCTGTCATTCAATAAGAGGCACCATTTGCAAGAAAATTAATATAAATATGCAATTATTCATTCCCTGGCTACTGAATCCTAAGTCGAAGTTCTTCTAACTCTTCTTGGTCCCCTCTGAGCCCCATGAGTACTAGAGAAACAGTCCCACTATGATAAGCAGATCACTGACCATTTGTCTACCACGAGAGCAATTCCTATGAGAGTCCTGTGTCAGCTTTTGGAGCACCAAGCTAAAGAAACTAAGCCAGAAAGCTTCAGTGTATATGACTCCTTTGGTGAAGGATCTTGTCCTGAAAGTGTCAAGCAAATTTTAAGAGGTGCCACTAATTCTATTGCTGCACAACTCAAAGCACTCAAGAAAAAACAAGTAGATTTTACGCCTTTAGCTGTGACACAAGAAACACAATCTTTATTTTTATTAGCCCAGTACATGATAGATATAGACTATATGGAGCTATAAGGAACAGTGAACTTGGGCAGAATGCCTTTTCTGAGTGATGCTGCTCTCTCAGGAGTGCTTTGATTGCAAATAAAGAAAGACAACCACGTACCACAGGAGCTGCTGTCTAGTAAAAAATAACCAATGTAACAAAGCCATACTTAAAAGCAGATTAGCCTTTGTAACTCAGGCCCCACCCTGTCATACAAGATAATGCCTCTTTGAAGGTTATGTGCTTTGCCAACCGCTATGACACTGTTTAGGCAAAAACTTGTGAGCTCACAGTAATAGACTCTTTTGTTGAAAATAGTACTTTGATCTTTTCCCCACTCCTGCTTTAAATTAATGATAATTTTTTCCTCTTGAAAAAAGAATTTAACATTATAGATAGGCATTTAAAGATACACAAGTTTGTGCTGAGCATGTTTTTATTTAGTATGAAAAACGCAGAAAAGCAAAAGATTTATAATGATAGATACCCGTGAACAATAACGCTTTCACAGCTACCTTACAAGCTTTTTCTCATCTTCTTCTGTGAATCACAAGTGAGTAAAGTCATATTTTTATAACTCAATTGTGGAAAATGAATGAGCATGAAAAATGGTTTAACTGAAAGAAAAAAAGAATATAGGAGTATCCTGTTGTGTGTAGACACTGGGTCTTTTTCTCCCTTGTAAACAGAGACAAAATTTGTCTCCTGGAGCTTGCTTTATATGTCTGTTGTTCTTGAATAAAGGATTAAAAATCCAGGTGGTAAACTAATTAAAATACCTCAAAAAAATAGTCATAAAAAAGTAAAATGCTTTTTTTGATATTTATGTTTGTGTTATACATTCCGAACATGCTCTTGAAGTATGTGTCAGTTATCAAACGTAATCCTGGGAGGGTAGATCGGTAAATGATTTCTACTCATTTGCACTTGTTTCAAAGGTGACTCCATCACTGCTATCTGAAAGATGCTCTGCCCCTCAGTAACAAATGATTACAGCTAAATGAATCCCAGAGGTTTGCCACTAATGCAGAACAAAGGCATAAGAATGAGAGCTGTGGTTCAAGATCTATTTTTTATACTAGCATAATTTTTTGCTTCACTGATCTATCACTAAACAACAGCTGCTGGGGTAGAGACTTAGTGCACTGCAGGAATGTTACCAAATCCTTTAGTGACTGGTCACATGTGTTTGCCTCAGGCCTTCAAAAAAAGTCAGATTTTTGAAGAAGGGCTGGCAGGTCCATGTCACCTATTTTCTGTAAAGGATTTGAATGGAATGACAGCCTGCAGTAAGCCTGAATTTCTAATAGACTTATGTTGTGATTTAAGCATATGAAGCTAACCTCTGTTGAAAGAGTAAGTGATGGGAAGATGAGGGAGGAAAAGAAAAAAATAAGTAAAATTGTATGTATATGTACATATATATCATAGAAATTCAACTTTTGCTGTACTTGTACCTTTGACAGTATTTTATTATTTATTCATTCTTAATTACCACAAACCTTAGTTCCCACAATTGAAATAGCCTTCATACCATTTTCTAGGAAAAGCTGTCTGGATAGTCCTAGGCAAGCAGCTCTAGGTGGACCTGCTTCAGCAGGGTATTCAGACTAGATGACCTCCAAAGACCCCTTCCCACATCAGTCATTCCATGATTCTGTGACTCTGGGAAGACCCAAGAAGTCACCGAGGCCACTTTAGTGCTGGCTGAGGCAGGTTACAGCCCTTGTCTGCCATGTTATAGCTACCTATCCTGTAGAGAGCCCTTGCTACCCTCTGAAACAGTTTCAAAGAGTGAAATGCAAAATCATGATGTTTATACTTGCATTTTTTATTTTGCATTTCTTACACCATACTCTGTCTCTACACCATGCACAAGTATTGGTTGTCCATCTATGTCACCATAATTTTGGCGAAACTGGAAGATGGAAGGGATTAACCCCATGCCCTTCTGAATCATCCAGAAGAAGCAGGAAGGCAAAGACCTAAAGAAACATTAAGGGCAGTCTGAATTCTGTGTATTTCTTTGCATTCCTCTTCTCAGCAGATGATTAGAAAGCTCTCCTGTAAACTGCATAGAGAGGTTATTTAAGCTTATTTTCGTAAGTAGATAAGTCCAGTGGAAGATGGCCATTCAAGCAGGAGATTCACATCATTGATAGATCAACTGTTCAACTTTATTGGGTAGAGGATACTATCCCTAATTCATACAGACTGTATAATTTTTTCTCCGAGTCCACATCTAGTACAAAAACACTAACCGCTTGAAATCCTCAAAAGAGATGAGAGATATCTGTTTGGAAATGCCTGTAAATAAGATGGTTTGGGAATGCTCTGGACTTTATTTGACAAAGAGGTGATAGTAAGAGTTCAAAGATCAAATACTACGTACTGGGACTACCCACACAAGAAAAGGGTTTGATATAATTTCCTCAATTACTTTTAAGTGCCAGAAAAAGGACATTTTGATGTCCATTCTAATGCAGAAAATATGAGCTGAAAGTTCTTCTGTTTGGAAAGTGTTTCTGCACAGATTTCTCTAAGAAATTCACATAACTGTCAGATAACAGAACTGATGTGAAAAAACTATCTGCAAAAGATACAGAAACATAAATTGCTGCTATCTATAAAGACATCCAGTAGAAGTAGCGCTGCAAATTTGGCAATAGTTGCTATGGAGAACTGCAAGGAAACAAACCAGATTGAAACAATCTACTGTGGGAACACATAAATCTGACCGTACCTTACATGCGCTGATTCCTCCTCCTGGACGATACAAATGGATTTGGAACCACATGAAAAACTGGGATAGGCAAAGTGATGAACTATCCCTGTGGAGAAAAGATGTTTGGCAGGCTGAGTGCTTCAGACTCCCTGTGTTCTAACAAATCCAGGTTGTGTTGCTCTGAGTGACAATGAGCACAGACGTGTGGCTCTGAATATTAGCAGTGTACAAGGAATTGTGAAGTTCAGGTTGAAAGCTCAAAGTATTTTGATGGTGCAGTTCACCCTGTCACATGAAACATCCCCAAAATCTTCAGCAGCTCTTGACATATTATACACAGTTTATCTTAAAAATCACAATTTAGTGCTGCCGCTGCTTGGTTACACAAAAGCATATTAAAGCAAGAGAGTGCCATGTCTGTGCAACAGTGGCTCTCAAATATAATTTTTAAGATATAAAAAGGGAAAAAAGATTGTGGGGATGCAATATAAGAGTGATTTTTGTCCCCCTCTTCTACCTTTAAAATCTCAAGATAGAGGTTGTAAGACCTAGTTTATAACTGAACTTGCTTTCTGCTCAGAAACAAAGATGCATGTAAAATGCAACTCAAATATGGCACTTATAAACATTTGTTCAACTCAGAAGCAATAAATGCATTAAAACTGAGTATTTACAAACTTGATTATTCACACCTCTTCAACCCCAGCTTACCTAATTATCATACGAATGCTTTCTAGTCTCTACAGAGCACCTGCAAGCCATATAAAAACCAGTGACTACTTCTCTGCAGTACTAAGCTGTTAAAACTCCTAGGACCAATCATTAAGCTCTTTCTTTTGAAAGTGGAAAGGGAGTAAAAAAGGAAAATAGATGATAGGCTTTATAGAAAACCTTTACCTCTGGCTAGGTTACTCTCTCTCTCAGACACTGATGCATCTTACTCTTCATGACTTAATACTGGCTATCAAAGAAAGTCAACAGATCTTGTATAACTGCCTGTTTTCATTCCTTACTCGCAGAAGCATAGCACCATCAGAAGTTGAGGGACATGAGAATCACTGTACAGTAAGTAGGAAAAGCAAACCTTTTTCTTTCAAATTGTCATTACTTTGAAATCATCTTTTTTTCATTTGAACTCCAGTAAGTTCCATATAGAATCACAAACAAGGAAGGCCAAAAAAGGTTTGAAGCTCAGCTTGCTTAAGGCTTAAAAAAAAAACTAATGATAGAAGCTTTTTCAAGCACACAGAAGCAGAAAGCCTGCCAGAGTTAGTAGATCTGACAGATGATCAAGGAGTGAAAATAGAACAATTAGTGTTAAGACTACAACAGAAAAGCTAAACAGTCCTTCCACTATGAAGGAGATTAGGGAGATTTTTGAAATGAGGGCTATTCAAAAGTGATGAGCTCTGGATCAACTCCAATCTGACGTGTCAATGAAGGTAATGACAAAAAAAAGGCAGATAAAATAAGTCATCAAAGATTAACTGCACAAGAAACTACTCACCCCACAGTTCAAAAGGAATTAAATACGAAGTTACTAAACTTCTAGGAGTGACGTGTCATCTATCAGCTAAATCACCTTCAATAGCTGAGGAGAAGATGGTAAATGCAACACCCATTTTCAAATGGGATCTGGGAATAACCCAGCTTTACTGAATTCCTTAAAGGACAGCATGGGCAGGTACAGAAGGGTGATCCAGAGCATTCTTTTTAAAAAGAGCTCTTTCTAAAGGTTCTGCAGAAAACATATGGTAAGTTATAAAGGAAAGTGCTTCTTAAGGACTACTATTTAAAAGATGGAATAAAAAGGATGAGAAGAAAAACTTCCCGTAATAGGAAAGGTACCAATGGGATTATAGAAGTATTTATGCTAAGATATATGCTGTCATCATACGTGATACAGGAGAAGAACAGAATGATGAGGTAAAATGTTTAGGATAATTAAATATAATCCTTATGCTAAAGAATTTCACAGTAACAAGTGGGAAACAGAATTAAGTAATGATCAATGCAAAGAAACGCAAATGGAAAACAAGAAGCAGCCTTCACTTTTGATTGTTCTTTGATAGTATTCAAATCAGAACAGAATTGTTCAAAAAGGTAAGCAGAGCATTACAATTACTGAGACAAAAAAAGTTACAACGTCACTACATAAACTAGTCATGATTCAATACTTTTGTCACTTCTATCTTAAGTGGATACATTTTCAATTACATGTTCTCCCAAAAAAGGAACTCAAAGTCAGAAAAAGTTATCAAAACATTCTCAGGATGGTCACCAACTTTCTTTTCAAGAAAAATTCATTCACTTCCTCAGTGTTGAAATGTACATGACAGTGAGTCACTAAAATTACACAGTATGTGTTTGCAAGTACAAGGATCCAAATACCATCCTGGCTGTGAATGCTTACTCCCAAATTATTTGAGCTGCCATTTAGTGAATGGCATGCATGGTGTAGGGAAAGGCAGTGAGGTGTTTTCCACTGGTTTCTTTAGGGCCAGTGTTCTCATTTTCTTTGATGTTGTCCTTCTTTACTCCAAAAGAGGATTAGTATTTAGCAAACTTGTTTATTACTTACTAAATTTTTAGTCTTTCCCTATAAAGTGTATTAGTAACACGTTGTCTTCAATTTATATTTGTTTTTGAAGAAGTTCGCTTCCTTTTTCCTATATCTGGATGGTATACAGATAGATGTTACAGATATTTCTTCAAATTACAGTTCTCTAGCTCTTTTGATTGCCCTCCGGGTTTCACTACAATCACTGGCAGCTGAGCATGAAATCGTGCTGCTGAGTAAAATATGGTGGCTTCCTCATAAAAGAATTCTTGATTACATTACTTTTACATATTTATTTATATGTTAGAGAGAAGATGAGGAACAGAATGCTAGTCAGCGAGCTGCACTCAGATTGGCAGGTGATATCCCCATGCTGTTGAGCAACACCTGTGCCTACACAATGTTTACAGCAAATCAAGCCTTCAATGAAAATTAATTACTCAACCTAAACCTTGGAAAGGCCAAGTGACACTGATTGGGAAATCAGAGCAATAGCTGCAAAGCTACCTGCTCCCTTCTCTGAAGGCACACAGCTTTCTCATTACTCATTCAGTTTTAGGAGTATTAACTGTATTACACAGTGAGCCTCAGCTGCAAAGGTTCCAACTAATTCTAAAAGCATCTGCCCAAGTTGTCCTTGTTTTAGGCTGATACTAGCACAATAAACCTTTCTGAAAATCTTTTTATGGCTCAAAATTAGTCCACAACACCAGTTCAGGGAATTGTGTTGCTTTCTTGAGTGCAACTTGTCAATCAATGTGTATCAAAGTTTTATTATGACTCATTGAGACAGCTGAAATCCTATTGGTCACATTTAACATGGAGAAGAGCTGGAGATAAAAGTCTTTAGAAGAGACACAGTAGTGCACCAGACAAAGAATAATAAGCAAATTCTGAACGTATTTCATTTTTAGAAAGAACAATTTAAACATATTTTTCTATCAGACTTGTAAACTCTTAGAAATATCAACTTAAAGTCCATAACATTGTCAGGTAATTCAAAGATGGCAAGTAAAACTTCAAACTTCTATTTAGAACACTAGTACTTTCAATAGATAGTTTGTAATATAACATATTAGCAGCTTACAGAAATAAAACAGAGAGATGCAAAGAAAGCCTGCTTTTTAAATACACCTTTCTTCATTCTTTGCAGGATTAAAGCAGTTATAATCAAGAATATAGCAAGACAAGAAAATAAAAGGTGAAAAAAAAAACCTAACAGATAAATTTCCCATGTACTCTTTGGCAAGGCACGATGAGCTTACAAATTAGAAAGACTTACCTGGTAACAAATGTTCTTACTTTTATTGTAATTCACTTTTCTTCCCATGGAATTTGACTTCAGTATTTCAGATTTTTTTTTTCTGGAAAAGTCCTTTAATTTTTTAAAAAGTAGTGTACAAATAGGGCTATTTCAATATATGCCAACATACCTTAAATACAACCTTCTAAGTGAAAAACAGGATTATGCAGTATTTCAACTCCATTGCTTTCAAATACTTTCTAGTAACAGAAGAAAAAAGCCTACAGGACTGTAATGCTATAATGCAATGGAGACCACAGCAACAATAACGGAGCAGCAATGTCCTAGGCTGCAGCAAGTGAGAATAAGCCCAAATACAACAGCCGTGGACACAGAAACAAAGGAAAAAAAAAAAATCTGCTTACTCTCAGAAGGCCCCAGGTAGGCAGGGAACTCCAGCAAGATCCCCTTGCCTCCACTGCCAACTGTTAAATGAGGTCTCGGAAAGGGTGGATCCTGACTCCACCCCTTCCAGTCACTCAGGTGCATTGCATGCACTTGAGCTCCCCTGGGTTAGCCCTGCCTTCCCACCAGGTGCTCCATCACTGGTTCAGGCAATGACCATGCATTTCCACTGCAGGGACACTGGACTGTTCTCTATTTTATGGACTGTAAGCAGCAAAAGCAGCTCAAGGTACTTTCAAGAAGAAAGGATAAGTTCTCTTAATTACCCCGGGTCAACAGTGCTATCTCATTTCCACAAACCCTAAGATGTACTTGCTTAACAGACCTAAAGGAATAAGTGTTAAAAGGAAGTTTTCCACTGCTTTGTAATCTAATTCAATGGAGAAATACATATATATCAACTGTAAAGTGGGTAGAAGAACCAGAGACTAATATAAACAAGTTAAATGTAGGAATTTCCAATACCCTCAATGAGAGAGAGAAAAAAAAACCCTTAAAACTGCCTTGTATGTGGCAAAATCCACATATCACAACTTTGTGGTACAACAGTTAAATACTGTTTTTTCAAAGAATAGGGTTAAATGCTTTTAGACATTGATTTTTTGAAGCAAATCATATTAAACTAGGACAGCAATTCACTTCTACCTTCCTCAAACTCAATACAAATTGGGTGACCTCTGCTGCCAGACATCTGAACATGCATTCTTTATTCTAGAGGTACCTAATTTAGTTATGATCATATCATTCACTAAACACCAGCATTTCAAATCACATTAAAAGTTCAGGTGCATTTCTTGAGCACAAAAGAGATGATGTAAATAAAAGCAAACATATAAAAATCATCATACAACCATCACACAAGAACATCAAAGAACATACAAGGAAACTGGAGAGGTTTTACAATTGCAGACTAATACCTTTGCGGGAAATGCAGCAACAAGGGTCACAGAAAAGATTTTTTTCTTTCACTCTGGATACATATTTTTTTAAAAGCCTTATTTTTTCGTAATCTTAGTAAGTATACAGTGATGCAAGATACTAGATTACACACATTGTTGATGTTGACCTGACTTTAGACCTGACCAAGATCTTACTATATCTTAACCACTTTAGTGAAGATTCCTTTAAATCTAGTGAATTCCTTTGTAGAGTAAGACTCTGTAGATCACAGTCTTGTTAAGTAGAAATTTTGATCTGATTTTTAAATGAAATATATTTTCTGAAGTTTTAATTTGTTTTAATGTCGTGACAATCCATTTCATGCTATACAGTCACAATTTTTATAGAAATCTCCAATCTTTGCAAAGCTTATCATATAGAAAGGTTGGAGGGGGTAGAGGAAGATCTAAATTATCAGAAAAGAACAGAATATAGAAATACCATAATACATGTAGTTCAAATGAAATCTTGACAGCTGCTATTCACAAATATTGCTGACATGGTTTATATTATATTAAAATCTAGAATTACTGCATTTTCATCAGTTTCTCATTTCACAGCTGGCATTTCATGTTGTCAGCATCCTGTGATTTACGAGGCTGTATGTAGTACAAAAATGTTGTCTTAAATGGCCAATTTCGTAAGTATGTTTACTAATTGATATGCTGTGGGAAGTTAAAGTGTAAAAATACTGTGTGTTCCAAAGGTCAGAATGCTCTGCATAAGACAAAAGAGCAGAATATAACAGCTTCAGTTTCATTAAACTTTTACGAAAGTCACTTGAAAACAAACATTTCCATGCAAATTTGAAAAGAACGTCTTAATTTGTGAAGCTGCTTTTGCAACGTCAAAAAATGTAATGCAAAATACATTAAAAATTGTATCGATACTCATTATTATAAGATTTAGACACTGTTAAGCAGAAAGAGAACAGAGTCATATTAAAGCCCGGTTTACAAATAAGGCTTACATAGGATTAATTGTGATATTTTCCAAAGGGCTATAAAGCAAACCTAGAATAAAATGTAAATGCTCTATTCCAGCAATATTCTTCTTCTTCTAATATATGCAGAAATGATGGAAAGCACAGCTTTACTGGGAACTGAGTCAGTATTTCATACATTTCATTATGCTTTTCTATTCCAGTCTTCAGAAGGAATATAGGATACAACCTGTAGTCTTCCAGTTCCTGGTGACATAAAGTGTCATATGTTCAAATGCACACACAGTCATCTGCATATTAGTAATGTTCTAAGTTTGGGTAGACCAACAGAATTGGGTGTAATTGACAAGTATAGCAGCAGTCAAAGGAAAAAACGCACTGCCTTTCAAAAGCTGCCTATGCCTACTTATACACAGAAGCTACTATTTAGCAACTCCAAGTCTGGAATAAACACTGTGCAATTATAAAACAGTTAACAAGACAGACATTTGAAAGTTATCCTAAAATCAGAGGTATTACAGCATTTATTAATAGAGTGAAGAGAATCAGGAGAAAGCGGAGCCAATATGTCTCCAGGACTAAGCCTGTTTTTCTTTGCAATCCTACTGAGCGCCCACAGCGCTCTGAGGCTCTCCCTGATGTCACTTCCACTTTTTGTAGTCTTTGTGCTACAGACCAACATAGAGGGGCCCTGAACAGCAACCCGGTGTCCTCAGCAAAATCTTTTCTTTTCCCACCCATCTCTTCACCAAACAATACATTCCAGAATTTTTTTTCCTAGTATGAATTCAGACTCATGAGTGATTTTATTTCCGAGCCTGACTTTTTTTTTTCTGACACTTTATTTCTATGCAGCAATAGCAAAGATGTTAGCCATTTCATAACGTCATGTCTCCAGAGTTTTCCTGTAGTTTGCCAGGGGGCAGGTTTATTTTGACACAGCTAAAGCTCAATAGCCTTTGTGTGTCCTCAGTAAGCTATATGTTAAAAAGTTAAAACTTTTGTGGCTATTCTTTCCTTACATGTGTATCATTACTTGTTTGGCCTTCACCTTATCTAGAAAGTTTAACTCTTTTCAACAATGTGTTCAAAACTGTTCTCCCTTAATGTTACAACTAATACCACACATAAGCAGAAAATAGTTTAACATCTATCCAGCATGTTAGCACCAAGTCACCAAGTCTGAAAGCAAAAAAATTGGAATAATTTTAAAAGTTTTCTCCTTTTTGGTGTTAAATGGAGGCTGAATGGCAGCAGCCCCTGGCCTACATAAAAACTTGTTTTAGTAAGTGTCCAGCAACCTGAAAATATTCATTCCAGAAGACTACAAACAAGCAGAGCATCTGCAGAGTATTCACTATTGTACAGAAAAGTTGGCCTTTGGCTCTGACACTTCTCCAGCTTTCAGCTAGGAACAGAAGTCCATGTATCTTCTGCAGACGCCTAAGCATGGGATTTTCTGGTTGCTTTTTCATGTATTTTGAGCACAAATTAACTGGAATGTGCTGCTATTAGTGTCCCTAATTAGGTAAGAATAAACAGGTTCTCCTCAGCCGTGACTACACAAGAGGCTTTTGTATTTTTATGAATTCTTTCAGAAGTCAGCATAGAGTTCTAATTATAATGAATTATGAATTAAAGATCTAATCATTTTCTTAAAGATAGGTGTTTAGGGAGAGAGAGATCAACAAATTACTTGAAGTACACCTTCTGTATTCAGACATTTTAACAGAATAAATATGGCTGTTACTCAGCTCTTTTTCAGGAATTTCTCAAGCTTCATTACAGGTTATTGTTTTTGATTAAGTACTGTGAAATTACTATCTTGGCTGGAATTTAGTTATCTCATTTACAATTATTATTTTTTCATAGTTTTCATGGCAGATTGTGCTTTTTACATATTTGGGTAAATAGGGCCTTGAAGCAGCAAATTATAATATTTTATAATCAATAATACTACAGTGTTAAGAACTAATATAAGGTTTTCATTAAATTGGAGTAGAGTGTGGTTAAAGGAATGCTAACAAGAATTGATGTTTAGATTGTATCTATCATCGTTGTTAAATCTCTCTCCACTGTACTGAGTTTCTTTTTCCACATTAAAAATATTATTTGGTATCTCTTGGGCTGAGTTTTAAACAAGATAAAGCACCCTGTGAATTAATTTATTTTGAAGAAGAAAGAAAATACAATTTGTGGCTTCTTTTCATTAAATTATCCTTACCTGTATTGATTTAACCCAAGTTTAAAATTTATTTAGTTGAAAAGAAATAAAGCAACAAATCAAACACTGTTACTTGCTCCATATTAAATTATGAAAGTCTATTCTTGTGGTATTACATAAAGATTTTTTTTAATAAACTGTTTATCTTAACTTAATAACTGTGTATCTCAGATATATGAGGGAGCAATGCTCTAACATTCATAGACAGAAATAGTATTTTTCCCTATTTTTGACTGTTTTACTCGTTCCTCAAATACCATACTGGCAACCAAATCACATACTTGTGCTGGAAAAGTGTAATATATTGGAACGTTTCATGCTAAATTCAACTTTAAAAAATCAAAAAAACCTTTTTGGAGTGTGAGTGTTCCTTGGTTATAAATACACTAACCAAAACAGTCTGCCATTACATTTTAGATTTGTTCATTCATATGTACGTCATATATATAGGGAAACATTTAATGGCGATCACAGTAGATACATTTTGATTAGAACAAAGTCTCCATAAAGAGATGGGAATAAAACTTTCCTGTTTAACTAGAGGTTCTGGGTTTAAATTTCTTGTTTAGATAGAAATTTCTTTTTTTCTTTCTCGTTTTTTTTTTTTTTAAATAAAGATAACGCTTCCAAAGCAAATTCTCACGTTTCCTGAAATTAAGGGAACCACAGCCAGCAGTGTACCACTATCATATTGTGAACAATACTATGTCTCATAGGCTTAATGTAATCTTCACCTGAGTGAACAGTTTTTCTGCTATCTTTAGCTTATTTTTCATCAGGACATGGTAACGGAGCTCAGATTTAGTTAAATGAGCAATACTCCTTTGGTTCACATGGTAAGTGTGCTTAGAATGCTTTATATCTATAAATCTACCTATATATACATAGAATTAAATTCTTATTATTGTAGATGTTTTTTGTTGTTTTCTTTTACTTTTTTATTTTTTCCCTTCTGTGCATGCCAGTTCCTCAGAGAAATTCCTCTACTGATAAGTAATCTATGGAAAGCAATAAGGGGTTGTTTCAACTATTTACTTCTCCTTTTCAGGGTTTTTCTGAGAGGTCTTCCAGAATATAATACAGATTAATAGTAGTAAAGAAAGAAAGCTCAGGTAGAAGCACTGAGATGTTCCTTTTTATGCTGAGTTGGTCTATTCCTATTTGCCCAGTGACTGAAGAATTACATGAAGAGTTCAGAATTGGGAAAAATGTATTAATATTTAATGAAGGAGGTAATTCTGGTTAATATTTATTCTAGTGTATTGAGAATGCCTATACTCAGATCACAGCGTGACATAATATTTCTAAGCTTTCACTAAATGCTGAAAAAAAGTGTTTGTAATTAACTTGAAACACTGTACATAAACCCCAGCTACTGTACAATTCTATTTTTCATATTGCATATACCTGCCAGATTTACAGAACTGTATTAGATTTTAATGAGATGTATGACCTCATTCAATAATTTAATTTTTACAGCTGAAGGAGAAGTTCAAAATAATATTTCAGAGGAAAACAGTTAAAGTCAACCATGATTAACTTTGTAGATTTTTTTTTAAAGTTACCTGGACATGCTTGAAAAGTGGGCCCATGAGAACCTACTGAGGTTCAATAAGGCCAAGTACAAGGTGTTGCACATGGGTCAGGACAATCCCAGAAATGAGTACAGCCTGGGACATGAACTTTGAGAGAGCAGCTCTGCTGAGAAGTACGTGGGGGTTCTAATGGACAAGGATCTGGACATGAGCCAGTGGTGTGCTCTTGCAGCTGGAAGGCCAACTATGTTCTGGGCTGCATTAAAAGAGGGGTGGCCAGCAGGGAAAGGGAGGTGATTGTCCCCCTCTACTCGTCCCTCATGAGGACCCATCTGGAGTACTGTGTGCAGGCCTAGGGCTTCCAGCACAAGAAGCATGCGGAGCTGCTGGAGCAGGTCCAGAGGAGGGCCACAGAGATGATCAGAGGGCTGGATCACCTCTCCTACGATGAAAGGTTGAGGGAGTTGGGATTGTTTAGCTTGGAGAAGAGAAGACTCCAGGGAGACCTCACTGTAATATTCCAGTAATTGAAAGGAGCTTACAAGCAGGAGGGGAACCAAATTTTTATGCATGTAGATAGTGATAGGAGAAGGGGAAATTGATTTAAACTGAAAAAGGGGAGGTTTAGATTAGATGTTAGGAAGAAATTCTTCACTGATAGGGTGGTGAGGCATGGGAACAGGCTGCCCAGGGAAGTTGTGGATGCCCCATCGCTAGTGGCATTCAAGGCCAGGTTGGATGCCATCCTGGGCAGTCTGATTTAGTGGCTGGCAACCCTGCCTACAGCATGGGGGGTGGAACTAGATGATCTTTGAGGTCCCTTCCAACCCAAGCCATTCTATGATTCCACGATTTTATACTTCTCCTGTGAAACCTTAATATTCTGAAAGCAAACTCAGCGTTACTAAGCACTTATTTTTTCATTCCTGAGAAACCTAATGGTATTTGACTCTGCTGGTGACCCAAAGAGTAACCAGAACTAGCCATTAGTTATCGAAATAAACCCCTTTGCTTCTAAACTTGCATTTCAGGTGCCAAATCAGTGGCCTGATAGCTAATAATACTATGTAAAACAATTGAAACTGTTTAAAGAGATTTCTTTGAGTTTAAACAACATTTTTCTAAGTGCTCCTTTCACTTCAAAAGGAAAAAGAAGGAAAGGCTGCAAGGAGGGTTGTACTAACGTGTTAAAGCACTACGCTATAGAAAAACAAAGAAAGTTTAAGTAGGTAATAAATATTAACATGATAGTCAACATTCTCAAGCTTGAACCACTTCTGATGATGAAAACTTTTTTCTATTTGTGTGAAGATGTATTCAGTCATTTCTACTTTGTGTAGTTCTTTGAACTGCTACTGATGTTTATCTAATCACAACAGTGGAAAAAGTGGTAAAATGAACAAAATGACAGTTAATTGGTTCATTTGCTGGGGAAAATAAATTATGCAAATTCCAATATGTGACAAACATACAACATGGGTTCTGAGAAGCTATTTGAAACATTTTACCTTATTAACAGCTAACAGTTAACAGAATAGTCGTCTTTTCTTGGAAAAGACCAACTGTTGTAAGACCTAGTGTATTTTTGACAATAAAATATGACTCCTCCCATAACAATTTCACATAGTTCACTTACAGAATTCTAATCATTTAATTTCATCTAATTTCAATTTCTTTAAACAGTTCTACATAACATCTGTAATAACATTTTTGTTAAGCAGAGGTCACAGTATAATTGCAACAACTGAGAATTATGGATATCTGCAGTGATGCTCTTGGTGTGGTTACCAAAACTACCTTCAAAAGAAATATCCTATAAAGTAAAATGAATTCAAAAGCCATTAAATCACAGAAACATCAACACAGATAATGTTGAATAACTGCACGTATATTGCTTATATGTAATGTTTTGAATTATTGCTATGACTCTTAGAAAATGGAAACTTAAAAAAAAAAAAAAGTAGGTATCGTTATGGATTGTATGGGACTATTACTGCGAGTACATTGACCTTACCTACAGTAATGGCACAGTTCTATAAAATGGTTCTTCTGCGTAAAACAAAAGAGGTGTTTTTTTCTGCAGTATTCAAAAGCAACACTGATGACCGATCGTTAGAAAACTTCACAGCCCTATGAAACTGAGTAGCCCTCATTTCCTGCAACTTCACAATGCAATGGCAAGGAAATGATTCTGAGATTTGAAATGAAACCTCTGCCAAAAAAAGGTGATTTTTCAACACTTTCATCATTTCACTTCTAATAGGTTCTCCATTCCCTATACACTACAATATAGTTTGATACATAAAGAGCCATTACTGTTTTGGAGTTTGGACTTATTTTCCCCAGAAGGAAAGTACTCATTTATGGTCAACACCTGAAAAATGCCGGTCATAGAAACTAGTGAATGCTTCTTTGCTAACAAGGCACTGTAGAGGCCAAATCCTCAAGTTGCATGAACTGGCTTCACTCAAGTCAGTAAGGAAAGTGTACAATCCTGAGCCCACTCCTTTCAATCTTGAGAAACAATACAATACGGATAGCACTCCCTAAGCCTAATTATGCAAGTACTAGAACCTTTTCTCTTCCAAAAAGAAAGAAAATAGGATTATTAAAAATAAACAAAGAAGAGCTAAATATTGGAAAATCATCTGCAATTTCACACATTTTTTTCCCCAGGTTTACTTTCATGCACATACAAAATTTTATTCAGATTCTCAGGGCACAAATGTAATTCTATTTAATTCATAAAATATCAGAATATAAGGAATAAAGTATTTTCCATGAATAGTCATCTTACAGAATCAGACAGAATTCTTACAGAATCAGACAGAAAATTTACTACTGAGTAGCTGAATGTCTTCTAGGAAAAAAGGTTGGAAGTAGTGAGAGTGTATGTGCTATTAAAGAAAACAAATAAAATACATATCTGCTTAAAAACAGTGACATGCTTACTATCCAGAACAAAATTACAACGTCTTTCATTTTGTAAACTTTTAAGTATAACCATAACTTCACTTTTCCTGAGCTTTTCCCTCCTCTGCACTCCCCCCACTAAATGTGGGGAGTCCGATAGGGTAAATGAGGTGTGCCTATGGTGGGAGAAAGACCTTTTATGTCCCTACACAACTGGTCAGCATAATATGAATTATGATCCAGAATGTTAGATAGCTATAATCAAACAGCATTTGAGCCTTTTACAAAAAAAAAAAAAAAGAAAAAAAAAAAGGAGTTCTGAATGAATACTGAATAACTCAGAGATTGTCAGAGCACACTCACGAACATTTTGCAAGCAGATAAAAACAAGGAAATTAAATGAATTATTTATTAGAACTCTAATATTGGAAGTCAGAAATATCAAGTTCTGCTCCAGTCTCCACCACTGTACTTCTGCGTGGCCTTGGACAAACTGCTTTATCTGTTTGTGTCTCTTCCCACTTTGCTTTTTTCTATCCTGGCTAGCTAGCCTGAAATTTTTTTCAGCCAAAATATTGTCCTTTCGTCCATGTTCATACCAGCACTAAAGATCACAGTCTCGACTTGTGTCTTTAAGTACTAGGGAAATACAAATAAATAACAAAAAGGGGTTTGATAAGACTAGACATTAAAGTAACTGAGCGCACATTAATGTCCTGAAGAGAATTGTTCCTGACTGCACTGTACTATATTATGGATACACAAAGTGCATAACTTAATCTAATCAAAGTTTTCATGCTTTCCATCGAGAACCAAGACTTTCTTTAAGTTGAAGTTCTAATTTCTTTCTGTACTATATTCACACAATGCTTCTCTTTTTTTTTCTAAGTACTTTCCTCTTTTCTTGCTACACAAAATTTGAAGGTGACAGTAATTCGTCTGAAATTTTCACAACAGCTTTAAATAGTCCCTAGGAAACTCAGAAAGTCCTTCTATGCAAGGACTATCAGTTAAACATATACCCCAATGATTTTTATGTATGTAATAAATCTGGTATACTGTCAACCCATTGGACCAACTGTGCAGATGCTGTATTAATAATAAGACAGTACAGACTGCTTAAACCAAGAAAGGAGAAAAAACCTCAGGAATCAGTGCTTGGAATGACATAGATAACATCTCTGGACCAGAAAAAGTTGAAGTCCCAAAGTTGAAGGGAAGAATAGCTTCACTGATGTTCACATGGGACTATCCAGCCTATAATCTTGTCAGCAGAAGCCTGAGTTCAGTGAGACTATTCTAAACTTTTTTTTTTTTTCAACAAGCATGCATTATACTGGAAAAATACCCACATTTTTAGTCACAAGTTGTATTTTATGTTTAAGGCCGAAAAGATGGTCTCTGTGACCTCATACATTCCCTTCAGGCTCCTTCATGGTGACTATGAACATATGACAAAGCTAAATGAACAGTGGAAGCTCCTGCAAGATGTTCTATGAATGTCTTCACATTAAATGGATGGAATATTTACTTAATTCCATACCATAGCTTTGAAAAAGTTATTATTTAATGTAGAAGAGATAACTGCTGTTTAATTTTTATTACATTTAAACCTTCTGAAAAAGATTTTCCTAAATTTCATGGTCTTACTTAATGTTAGAATGGAAAGTAGCCAATAGCCATCAA
Organism: Numida meleagris; assembly: GCF_002078875.1. Taxonomy (NCBI): domain Eukaryota; kingdom Metazoa; phylum Chordata; class Aves; order Galliformes; family Numididae; genus Numida; species Numida meleagris. The sequence continues at coordinate 12,346,850 of NC_034418.1, read as the reverse complement.
ATTGGAATTCTATGTTAACTGATTTAGATGAACCGTAGCCACACCTCTGTTGTTATTGTCAGCTGAAGCAAGTGAATTGAAGCAAAAACTAGACATATAATAGAACATTAGAAGAAGAAAACACCTTTTTTTTTTTTTATCATGAAACTGGCATTTACAGTATTTGTTATTTCTGCATTGTCTTCATCAGTTTGAGCTTGTCACACATACTTTAATACATGATTTATGGTTTTAAAATCATTTTCCATTCTCATTTATAATATGGTGTCATATTTTATCACAAGTGCATTTAATCATCTTCTGTCTGCATATTAATAGTTACAAATATAATACCGGTGTAGAGCTAGTAACCAGTGGCTGTAACTGTCTCAGGCTGCATGGCTGAATGCTTTGAAAAGTAGTGATAAATAGATATTTTTATATGTGTTTGTCCCATTTTAATAGCCAAGATAAAATTCCGTTGCTTCACTAAATATTTGATTCTTCTGTCCTCTTAAAAATGTCTTGTACATAGGTTGTTCTGAAAGCAATGCCTCCTATTTATTTCCGTGGAAACTACAACAGACACAAAGAGCATAATATAATTTGATAGAGCACATTCTCAGCTACAAAGAACTATTTTTCAACATAGTCACCACTATTAGCTCTGCATTTTCACCAGTGACAAACAGAGCCTGCATGCCATGCTGGTAACAATCTGCACCAGCAGAGGTGCTGCCACTGCTGAAATGCGGCAACATGTCCCCTGGCAACAAACGGTGTAACAGTGGGAAGGTTCATCCTCTACTGCCTTACCTCCAGCATCCATCTCTAACGTTGTGGGCTGATATAATAAAATAGAAGGCTTTACTTTCAGAGTGGCCTTTATACTTACATGTCTTTAGAATGGTGTCAGTGCATAAAATTGATCACGCATACACATTTTAAGAATTGATACATAAAAGCCAAAGATAAAAAGTCAATTGATTTTAAAGGAGGTTCAGGATTATGCAGTATCTGAGCAGCTTTGGAATAAACTCAAGCAGTTTACTAATCCTGGCTTCAGCTGGGACAGTGCTAACTTTCTTTATAGTATCTGATGGTATGTTTTGGGTTTAAGAGAAAAACAATGTTGATAACACACTGATGTTTCAGTTGTTGCTGAGCAGTGCTGCATAGAGCCATGGACACTTCAGCTTCTCAGCTTCTTGGACTGTCCTGCCAGCAAGGGTTGGGGGGCATAAGGAACTGGGAGGGGCAGAACCAGGACCACTGACCTAAACTGTCCAAAGGGCTATTCCATAGCATATGGCATCGTGAGAAATGGAATACCGAGGAGAGTTGGCCAGGGTGGGGCTGCAGCTGCCCAAGGACTGGCTGGGCATTTGTGGATGGGTGGGGAGCAATTGCTTTGTGAATCACCTATTTTGCATATATATAGTCATACGTACATACATTAAATCATCATTACTGTTCTTTCTCTCTTCCTTCTCCATCATAGTAAATAGTTTTTATCTCAACCTATGAGTTCTATTTTATTTTATTTTTTTTCCCCAATTTTCTTTCCCCATCCCACTGTGATGGAGAGCAGCGAGTGAAAGGCTGTATGGTGTTTAGCTGCTTGTCTAATTAAAATGCAACAAAATATTTTCTAAATTACTACACTACAGTCTACTTAGCTACACTTACAATAATTCATTTGAAGTCACTGGTGCCAACTGTCCTATCCTCATAGAGGATTTGAGCCTACAGAAACTAAGCTAGTGAATATTTTTATTTGTACATTTAATTGAATGTTTGACACTTTTTCTGTGTTCTGTCAGGAGCAAAGTAATTTGTCATACTTTGTAAAGACAAGCGTGTGCAACTGACAAGCCAAATTCTGTTACTGTCATTCATGTGATATGTAAGGAACATCCAGCAAAACAGAAGCATAAATGTTTCTCAGTATGCAGAAAGTACATAGAGTGTATTTGTCATAAGGCAGAGATAAAAATGAATTAGATATGTGACAGATCTAAACTGCTAAGTTTTGATTTTTACATTACGTTTCAAAATAAAAGCTTTTCAAAATGAATTATAAATACAAGAACTGCAGGAAGTGCACATTCCGAGAGAACGCAGAACTCAGGTGAAACCTGATTTGCAATTATTAAATTTCACATAGTGCACAAAACTCAGTGGAGAATAGGGCAAATTCAACTGGAAATAAACTGCCGCCAAAATTCTGAGTTTGAATTGCAATGAATTAATTGTCCTATATTGAGAAAAGTACTACAGGACCATCTTGGAGTCACTTAAAAATACATCTCACATTCCTTGAATACACATTGAAGTTCAAGTCAGTTTTCTACATACTAATGTTTATAAATATAATTGTGGGCCAAGCTAGAAAGTTAACATACATTAGCTGCATTGCTTGTAACAGTTTTGTCAGCGTCTTGTCACAAAAGTGAACAGATACTTTGAATATATCTATCAGACTGTGAGAAAACCCACACAGTAAGGCAGAAAGTAAAGGAAATCAAGCTCTGAATATGAACAGTTCTGTTTTCTTAACCAGGAAAACAGAAGCAAAACAGTAGACATTGTAATAGTGCTATCTCAATGCAGAAAGATTAACAGTCTTGGATTTATCAGAGGACAAAACTCTTGCTATAGGTAATCAGCAATCAGCCTTGGATAAGTCCACTTCCAAAACAGTTGTTCTTAATTCATTTTAATTGATTCTCAAAAGTTTTTGAGACTTTCACCATGACAGAGTGGTGCAGTGTACTTAACTCAAACAGCATTCTACATCTCTCACTGAAATCTTCCCTTCTCAAATAATTTTTATGGATCTTTTCTGCATAGTATTCATCTATTTAATGTTAATATTTAATTTAAAAAATGCACATCCAAGCTTACATGTGATATTCTACCCTAAGTCTCACCACTGATGAATAAAGTGCTAGAAATCAAACCATTACTTCTTGGAACTTCCTTTAATGTAACTAAAATTAACCAATAGCAACAGAGGACTACTACTAAGCATCTTCACACGAAAACGTATTTCTATCAAAGATCATGTTCCAGTTTTGAAACATCTACTGCTGGAATATTTTAAAGAAAAAAATGTCACATACCCACAAAAAAAATGAAACTTTCCATAATGATTTCCTCTTTGGAAATACATTCCCAGTATGGTCAGCTGCCAAATACAAAGGAATTTGGCTTTGTGGGGAATTTTCCTCTGGCAGAACTTTCATGCAGAAAGTTTGGCTATTCCTTCATAGATTCGTAAAGTTACAAGCAACTAAAACCGGAATCTTTCACTCAAACGCTGGAAATTCTAACTACAAACACCAATACCTGATCTATCTGTAAGGACAATATCACTTCAAAAAGGCACAACAACTAAAATGCTACGGTTTGTTGGTGTTTGTATGTTTGCTTGTTGTGTTTGTTTTGCTGTTGTGGTTGTTGTTTTGTTTTTATGGAAGTTTTTAAAAATCTTTGAAAGTGTGAGAGGTCATTCACATCTCTCTGTTCTTGAAGAAAAATTGAACATTTTAATTATGCATGATTTTTAATGTGCTACTCATATCTTTCTCTCTTTATTTGTGTTATTTCTTTGGGATTCCTCAATGTCAGCAATGTGAAGATATTTGTATTCAGAAGAAAGGACATAAAGACTAATCTAAATTTTCACCATATCTGTGTATGTTCATCTTTGCATAATGAGACTATGCATGATGAATCATGTATCACATCTATTACCTACTTTAAATACAGAGGAAACATTACTGGACAGTTTTAGCAACAAGTTATCAAGTCACGGCTTTTAAAGATTGTTCTACGGTATCATTTAAGAAACACTTTTCCAATTCTGGCCAAAAGAAGATAAAACAATTCAAAATAATCCACAAGTGTTTTCTACAAGAATTTCTGCCTGTATTACATTACTCTAACACAGAGTATCCTCAGGAAGAAAATACCTCATTTTGGAGAAAAACAGCTTTGTGATAGCTATTTTTCCTTTTTCTAGTTACAGTATGTGTCAGAAGCATCTTACAGAAAACTATCACATCTTTCCAGAAAAAAATGCCTTTTAAATTAAGGCGATTTTAAAATGGAAAATATTTTGAATAAAACATGCATTTCTTAGTTTGATAATTCTTGACCAGCACTCTTGGCTTTACCTATCTGATCCATCCAATCTCCTTTAAACTTCTTCCACCCTTCAATTCTTAAGCTTAGTACTAATTGGTCATCGTACATACTGTGCTATGGGTCTGAAGTTACTCTTAATAAAATTCCACAGAGAGGATACTTTAACCAGTTGCAGAAATGTAAAGAATTCCTTCTCTCTGAATACACAGCAGTAATGGGGAAGTATCAGGTTCTGAGTGCTTTTCATGACTAGATGATGAATCAGAGTCCCTGATCACAGTTCAGTCAGGAAAAAATAAATAAATAAAGGAATGGGGAACACTCATTACTTGTGAGAAAACTAGCTCCACCACTTATTGAAAATGTCTGCTACACCCTATTTTCATGGATAAATTTTTATTTTTTCTACTCTGCATCTCCTACGTATTGTCTTACTAACCCTCATTACAATGGCAGTGTGTACACAGTTCGAACAGCCTAACTGAAAAGGTCTCTTTGATTCATATTTCCAACTGGCAGACCTCTGAGGTGTAATCTTTCTAGTGAAGCTGCATGTTTTAAAAAATAACTGTGAAGAGTGCAAGAGAATTGCTCAGAAAACAGCCACATTTTCAGGTGTCATGCGTGTCAGTTTGCTATGTCAGACAAGTAAACAAGAATGCTATGCCAAGTTTTGTTGTTTTTGTCACTCCTTTCCCCAGGGAGCATGGTGCAGACTAATTAAATCAGCTGGGTAACTTTTTCTTGACTACATTCTAGATATTTATCTATACTATGTCTTTGAGCTAAGACATCCTCACTTACGAGTGACTGCATGGCACGGTGATGTAACTGCTGAGATAAACAGTCAGCCACAATGTGATATATTGATGGTAGTTTTCCTAGAAATATGTTCAGTTCAAGCTTTAAAGAAAACACCCTGATATTAATGCAGGCATTATTATTGTTCCAGTTCAGCAGTTTTTATCATTTTTACAGTTAGCACAAATTTAAGATAGTGAGTAGAGAGAGAACAAAATGCACGGAGACGCTCATGCACTAACGCTGTTCAGGGTGGATGTACCGTGGGTAATCATCATGGAACACATTGAAGAAATATTCCAACTGGTGCACCAATCAAGTTCCCTCTTTGCCACCACAATCTCAAACTGTGTAATTCAATTACATTTTTAATCTTGTCACAGGACATTAATTAGTATATGCAAAGACAGAGCATGTTTCCATTTTAGCTCCTCCACAGAGCTAAATCTAAAAGAAGTGTACAACTGCAAATGAAGTATGCTCTTACCTCATAATTAAGGTTAACTAATTTTTGCAGCATTTTTCCTGGCTGGGCAAATTTTTAGGTTGAAGGGAAAAAGGAAATATGCTCTTTTTGTGAAAATCATCTATTGAAAAGCTGTTTGAAATGTAGCCCATTTTTGTTACATTGCACAAAAATCAAGAAGTAAAAAAATCACACACTGGTAAGTGTAGGCTAAGTTTTCTTGTGGAGTGAAGGTATTACAGAATCTTTATAACTGAGGGAATTTGTCTTTGTTAATTGCCACTTAGGAAGACTTTTGGCCTTGTCCTACAGTGGTGACAAAATCTTCTGGTATGATCATGTGTCCTAGCATTTCTCACATCCATAATATACAACAAAATTCCAGCATACTTCCAGATTCTAATCAGGAATCTTACTAGTGTCAACACAAAATGTGTTTCTAATGGAGTCACTGACAGCAGAACACATTGTCAATCTGCCCCCTTTATTGTTTGTCTTTTTGCCATCACTCTTCGTATTAAAAAAGACCTTCTCAGGTAGGATAGCTTATGCTATGTGATCTCCACATTTCACGCTTTTGAAAACCAAAAGCAACAGAAAAACATCCTTCCAATGAACAGACAGACTTTTAAAAACTCACCCACCAATTCTGTGTCTACTACATGAATATCACTGATGAATAATACTGATGTGTAAATTTCTGCTTGAATTGTATACCTGGAAGGGATATGGATAAGACTGTGCCGTAGAGTGTCAATTTGTAAATAAACTGACACAGTAAATATCAATTATTTCAGAGCATTTCCCTTTAATTAGAGATTCACTGACATATCTTGATGTATTTCAGCATGTCTGTTACCTTGAGGGCAAGGAGAAGAGAATGGGAAAGCATTATTAAACAAACAGCTCACACTCGCTTTATGTCTGGCTCATCATCCATTTCTTGAATGATCAATACTTTGAGATAAATATATCAAGGATTTTCCAGTATCTTTATTTTATTACTCAAGAACACAAAGGTCCTTCCTATAATTAAATTCAATACACATACTCAACATAAATGAGCAGAGATAATCATATCTAGATCTTAAGTCTCATGATCAGCACTGTTCATTTATAACAATCAGACCCTGGTCTGTGTTTAAAGGGCAATAGAGAAAGGACAACAGCCTTCTACCCAACTTAGAAGCGAACAGCCCAAGGAGATCTGAAATACAAAGGCAATGGATATCAGAAAATTAAGTATAATACTGTTAGGAAGGTATGATATAAAGTCATACATTTTTTAAAAGCTGTTCTTTAATTATTACTGTAGGTTCAAAGCAATGTGTTTCAAGGACAAAGCAATGACTCTACGCTGAGAAAGCATATAAATGGATCATAGTACACACACTATTTGTTTCTCAACATTTCTGACTAATCGATCACGGAAAATCTGATTTCAAAAGCGGAATTTGGACTATGTAATGTGCTTAATTGACATAAATTTCTAAAAGTGCAGACAAAAAGAACTTAGACAAAGAATTTAAACACTATAATTAATTAATAGGGGAAAATATCTTTCTCTTTGGAAAATCCGAACAGTTTTATTCTTTCAGAAAAAATACTCTGAAAAGGGAACAAACAAACAAAAAAACAAGCGTGTTCTCCGTCCTGGGGAAAGATCTGTGGGAAGATCAAGTATATTGAAACTGTTGCTGAGGAAAGAACAGCTAATTTATTCCTAAAACTGATGAAATTCTGTAACAGTCCCAGATAAGATTCCCTTGAGCAATTTTTTCCCTAACGTCCAACCTAACTTTCTATATAATCACTCTCCATGAATCTTTTCAGTTAGACAGTACATCCCTAAAAACTATGTCCTGAATAGATCCTCTTAGACACTTCTTAACGGTTTCTTCTAGAGTGCATTTTTAGCTTACTAATAGACTACCCTGGTACTACAGTACTGCATGCATTATAAAAATAAGGCTATATACAATATTTATTGCTTCACAGATATTCATCCAGTACTTTATGGAAAAAGAATATCGGTTAGTTTTGACTTGACCTTTTTCATTGTTATTTACGATCAATTCTCTTACTATTTTTATATTTATAAACAGCTTAATTATTTGTTGCTGTTCTGATCTAATTAACATCTGGCCCTTATTTTCTCCTCTTTCTAAAAATATGCAATATGCTTTTCATTTTGCACTTATTTGGGTCTTACACCAACTCCTATTTCAAAGAAACTACTTATGACTCAAGACAGTTTTAATCAATTCTCTCAAGTAATTTGAGTAAATTTCTTTTAGATCAGCTGATGTGTAAGCATCTGGTTTATGAAGTGTATGTTTTCCTCCTTCCCCATTCTGTAACAAGTTCTTTTTATTTTTCCACTGATGTCAGTAGCTCAAGATGTATTACAGATGATCTTTTTAGTTCTGATTTATTTTCTGATGTAGTAAAGACATTAGCACTTCAGTCTTCTCAAAATATCAGTTATTTATTTTCCTTCTTATCTGAGAGGCAGAACAACTCTTTCCTTCATTTTCCTCTTACTACTGATGTACTGAGAGAATCCTCCCTTTTATTCTTTATGTTCCTTGTTAGCTGTTTGTATCTGGTCTTTCAATGTTTCTGTTATATGTCTGAGCTATTTTATCAGATTTATGCTCTTAATACTCGGACACCTTTTCTACTTTCTATATATCTCTCTTTCACAGTAAAGTCATCGAGGAACTAATTATTTAGCCAGCTGGATGCTTCACTAAGCTTCCCGTGCGTTCATTGTTTTAGAACAATGGTTTAGGTTTTGCTTTTAGTCTTAGTATTTCTTCCTTAAGAACTGTCAGCACCTCCAAAATATCTTTTCCCTGTAGACATCAGATTTTACCCAGTGATTTGCTGAGCTTACTGAAGCTTCAGTTCTATTTTATTTATTCACTAGTCTTCTTTTTCTCTTTCTGAGAATCATGAATTGGAGAATTTTATTCTCACTCAGGTCCACAGAGACTATAATCCCTTTGATTACCTGGCGAATTATACCATTGAATAAAATACAAATAGTGCATCTGATGATATTGTCTGATTTTCTTTTGTTATACTTTCACAGCTCTGAACTGTATAACTTATGAGAGAAGTTTGGCTATCCGCAGCAGGATGATATGTCTAATCAGTAAGAACAGTTCTAGAGTGTCTCATTTATGGAAATTACAATGGTAGTATTTTAATCACTGAAATATCTAAAAGCAAAAGTTGTAAAGATTGAGAAGGCTGGAGTTGAACTTAAAAGGTCAAAAGTATCAGCCCTTCTAGCTTCAGTAGCTGATTTGAGAAATGCTCTAGAACACTTATCTGAAAGTCAAACCTGAAATGTTTGATAATGCAGAACAAAAACAGGAAGCAAGTGAACATGGCTGTTTGTAGGAGATTCATCCATTTATGAGAAGTTGAACATTGCTGTGTATCAGTGATCTCTCAGAAAATAAAATGAAGTGTTTAACAGACTTTAATTTGTCTGTTTGCATTAGAAGCCCCATTGTCCTCAGGTCCTCAGCTTCCCAAAGGAAGTAAAGGTTGCAGAGAGCATGATTTATTTCTCATCAAATTTGGGAAAGCAGTTTAAGACATGCTTCAATATTCATATTAACTGAAGTATAAATGAGCCTTTCACTATCCTGAATGGTACAGTAATACTGAATGGTACAGGGCAGTAACCAGTTCTTTTACTACTTCAGAAAAAACACAGGAAAGTAACACAATCATAAGAATATGGCACAAAGAGCATTAGAATGACCAAATATTACAGGAAAATCCCATTCTCATCTAATGGAAATCTGGAGTAGTATAGTGGATATACCCTTACCTGTTCAGAAATTAATGAAATGAATCTTTGGCTTTACAGAGATAAAAGAAGATTCTATGCATGTACAGCATTTCCTTTAGGAAGAAAGTGTACAATGTTTTTTGGCATGATTTCATATTCTTTATGTTATTCAAATTTGAACATTCACATATGTGAAAATGAAGTCTCATTTTAATGAGACAGGAAATATTAGTACCAATGCTTATTGACCACTAGCCCCCACTGGTCACCAAATTTGCTCATTCACTTGTTGAATGTTGACTAATCCTGTGAGCTATGAATAGCAGAAATTTTGTATTTTTAAGATTTTGAATTACAATCTGTTTAAGACATAATGCTTGATTTAAAGTGCATTTTTAGTGTAACACATTAGGATTCAAATTCGTATGCTACATTAATTTAAATAATGTCATAACAGTGACAGTGAAAGCATACTTATTAGTTATTCTTCACTATTTTTCAGTTTTCTGGAATTGTGAGTGATTTTCAGTACATAATTTGTTTTAAGGTCTATATTTAGTCTAGAAATATTTGACTAAGTTTTGCAGTTCAATAATGTGTTCTTTAGTAATATTGAAATTTGTTCTTTTTAACCTTGTTGCTTCTCCTGAAAGATGAGCCTCATTGTCTGTCAGTTTAAAAGTAGTAAGTTAGCCTTCGTCTATGTGGTTTTTAAAAACACGTCCTTTCATCCTGTAGTCTCACTCATGATTTTGACATTAAGCTACTTGAGCAATGTGATTTACTGAAAATGTTATTTGTTTTCACTTTTTTTAAGAGTAACATAAACAATAGTCATAGAAGAATCTGTAAAGAACAAAACCTCCAATACATTGTTGCAGGAGAGTTACACATAGATTAACAGAACTGGTACCCTTCTTTACATAATTATATGCTATTCCTGGTTCCTATGTCAGATTTACTAAATTACAGGCATTCACTGAATCTGGTTACCACACAACTGTCGATTCAGTAAGACACAGTGCAAGAGAAGAGTGACTGAATCCACTGAATTTGAGCCATGAAACTTAATGAATACATATGTTCCAATAAGAAAACAACATGAAAATTAATTAAAATTTACAAATACTGCAGTGAATGATTATGGCAAAATGGTTTCTCAAGATCGTTACTTCACAAAATTACTAGAATTATCACATTTAACTGACCCTTCTGTAGTACTGAGTTGTTCTTTAGTAAGTTCTCAGAACTCATAACTGATATACTTGAAATAAACAGTGTAAATTTAACACAAGAAGAATACAGAACCTTCTTATCTGAACAGAAATTTGAATATGTGTAATTTTTATTACGTATATCTTGGCTGTATGTAGTGCTGTGTTTCCTTCTGTGTTAACAAACGTCCACATTAGAGCTCGGTAATGATGCTAATACAACCTCATCTGATCTTACCATCTTGGCACTCTAAATGACACTGTCACAAAGAAATATTTCACATACTGATTTCATGGTGTGAAGTTTATTTTTAGACATGAAATTGGGATTATCAACTGCATCTTTTTTATGCATAAAGAATATCGTAATTATAGTGGAAATAAAGCATGTAATCTGTCATATTCCCATGGATTTGATATATTTTATTTACAATGATCACAACATCACCTTTTTTTTTCCCTCCTCCTCTGTATGCAGCTTTAATTTTCCCCTCTCTTTTTAGAACATTTAAGCATAGTTTAGATCAGGGCAATAATTACTAAGAAAATAATCCTCAGAAGAAAATCAATCCTGTTTTAATAAATAGGAAACTCAATCAGTAAAATTTACATCCCAAATACTAGGTAATTACAGTACTTCTCTAAGAATAGATTGATGAGTATATATAGTGTACTAAACAACTAATAACTCAGTATGAGAATGAGAATAAAATCATTTTTGCATTACCAATACTCAGCTACCCCTGAGAGGAGGAAGCAGCCTCCTCTTCTAAAGATTATACTCCTCTTGGAGAAAAAAACAGAAATGCTGCTGACAACTCCCCATAACCAACGTCCCACCTTTTCTCTTTAGGATAACTACAGGTTATATTGGTACAGCCAACATGATACCAAAGGAGTTGCCAAAATACCCGAGTGTGGGGTGGATGAAAGAAAGTTCTCATGTATGAGTGTTAATTGTAGTATTATATAGAATAAGCAAACTGTATTCTTTGGACTACAAATGTTAATATTACCGTAGCTAGACTTAAAATAATTATGAATAAATTCTGGAGCCTGTCAATTTTTTTAGTCTATGCAAACTGCCATTGTACCTTAGCAGCAACATCTTGGAGTTACCAAGAATCCAGAGGACACTGTAGAGTTCCAGAAGGTGCACTGGCTTTGCTGGAGAGAAAAGGCATTCAGAAAACCACGAGTGAAGTCGAGAATTTGGGCTACGAACTGGTTGTAAAGGAACAGGGTTTCCTGTGATGAAATTTTAATGTGAATACTTGCAATTCCACTGTTGTTTGGAGGATAAGGCATAGAAAGTTCAACTGACAGAGAGGTCAGTAATGCAGAAAGACAAAATCTTAGAAACCAGAGATTAGGATGTGGAAATTGTGCAAAGGGCAGGAGTATAAAACTCAATGGGAACAAACGCACAAGGAGCCCTTCTCATAATTTTGAGATCCAATGTTCTACAAGTGCATTATAGTTATAAAGTTAATGAGGATGATAAGAGACCTTTTAATTAGGATTCTGGAAGATACGTAGCTAGAAGTAAGAAAAGAGTTGATGCTATGTGCAATGTATCTACGTTTTACTACAGGATTTGGATCATCTTCTTGCCACTAGAACATTTACTGGATGATGCTCTCCAAGTTAAGGAAATCAAACTCTTCCAAGCTACATTCAGTTCCCTAATATAAACCACCTGAGATTACAGTGACATAGGTGTTGAGAGCTCATCAGTGCACATGAGATCAAATAAAATGGCTTAAAATGAAAAGGCTAGATAAATGTCAAGTGCTCTGAAAGAGAACAGGCCCTAGATATCTCAAGTGGGGAGATAAAATTAAGATTTTGGATGTGCACGCTTAATTACCAAATCTCTGAGCTTTTAAAGAATTATCTTTCAAAGCTACTCTTTTCTAAATAAAGCTGTTTCAGAAGTGTGTACTACATATATACACACCCACAATAATTACAGTAATTCTTTTTGGTTAAACTTTATCAAAGCAAGTAGCAGAAAAAAAATAGTGCAGATCAAAAGGAAACATGAAGCAGGTAATAAATGTTGATACTTAAAAGTGGGGAAAAAAAGTGTTAGGCCAAATTCTCTGGTATATAAATCACCACATAATTGAGCTTCCACTGAACTGTTGAGAATTTGTTTCAGAGATTACAGAAAAAATATGTCAGGTGGCCTGGTGGAAGTTTTTGTTACTCCACTGCAACAATTACTGGCAAATAGCTAATCATCATGTTTAAAAATCTTTCCTGTAACAGGTACTAAAATTGCCTTTAGTTGGAGAAGCAAAATCAAATAATTATTACTGTAAAGCAACCGAGTCCAATACCTGGAAGTTAAATTCTAAGAAAATAAGAACCTGGCACCAGTGTGAGGATCAGTGTTTCATCATTGTGCACTGCTAATGGTTCTCAAGGACAGAGAGTTCAGAAACACAAGAGTGAAAGGATGGAAACGTTGCTTCATTTCACTGTTGCATAAAAGAAAGAAACCTTCAGCCAGTCTGTCCTACGAGAGATACTGGCTTCTGGTTCAACCTCTTTTTCATGAACTGGTTAAAAAAAGATACATTAGTACAGAAGTTGTCAAGGCTTCTGAAATGAAATCTGCAATTTCTATTTCCCATCACACAGTTTAATACCATTGTCTTACTTTACAATTTCAGTAAAGCACTATTCTGTAATGAGCAGGTACTTCAAAGGGGTTAAATTGTTATTTGATTATTTTGACAATGGTGTAAGTTACAAAGTTTTCTCCCATTTGAGAGGAATCTAGTATAGACTACCTTGCATGTAATGTAATTTGCAGTGATGGTACAAGAAGGGAAATTTCCCTTCCCAATTTTTTTTTTTTTTAGAAAACATGCAATTATTATTATTTTTTATTATTATTTTTTACACTTCTTGGGCAGATGAACATGGATTTACACGGATGTAAACAACAGAACAGCCATATATCTGCCTGCAAAATTCTTTGTTGCACTGCAACTACATTGTACTAAAACTGTGAATGATTTATTCCCTGGAATGGCAACAGTGCGCAAAGAAAAACCATTCTGTGGAAATATCTGGTACAGGAGCTGATGTTCATTGTAATGTCATTTGTGAGTTACATAATACACTCTGATACAGTCACTATTACTAAAAACTAAAATGTTACAAGCACTGAACTGTTAATATTATCAGGAAATAAGAAAAATTACTCAGATTTTAGAACATTCGGAGAAAGAAGGGAAAATAATTCCTGACTTTGCAATACTGTAAAGCTTTATGATAACTATGCAACCTTTTCTCTCAAAGAATCACTATCTTTCATCTGAAAATACATACTCTGTTTTCTATTTTTTATTTATTCCAGGAATAAATTTTATTAAGAAGTCTTTAAATCATTCCCTTTGGTAGCATATCTTTTTTTCATTTGTTTCAGTCTACAGTCTTTGTGTGTCTTTCAGCTTCTTCCCAGATCCTGTGTTTTAAGTATAAATACCTAGATTTCTGAAATATAATCATTGTCCTGAAATGCTTTAATATAATAATAAAATAGAATAGATATAACAGAAATACCAAAGGAAGGGAGCTTGATCTATTAGTGCTTTTTTTTTTTTTTTTTTCTTCACATCTTAAATTCTAATGGAAAGATTTAAAAAATAAAAATGATGTTATTGCTACACTTTTGTCTAGTTTGCTATGATTACAAACAACTGCTATAAATATATTAATAAAGATCAAATATGATATTCCATGAATGGAGGAAGTGGCAAATACATGCTCTGGTCATCAACTGCTTTGGGAAGTCCGATACATTCTATTGAATTTCTCACTTTTTTTTTAATACAAAATTTGATAACAGAATTAGAGAGAAAAGAATTATGAAACTGCCAGTTATATGATATTGCATAATATACTCTTGTTTCAGTACGTGAGTAAATTATTTGACATTCTATGATTGAGAATATGTAAATCTATTTTGTTTTCATTCTATAACAGATTCAATTGATAAGAATAGCAGGAGATTAGAACCTAGCACTTGGCAAGGGTTCGTGCAGGAGAACGTGTCATATTGTTGAGCATGTTTTCTAACTTTTAAATTTTATTTTATTTTATTTGCTTATACATGCTATTAGTCCAGATATTTTTTTAATATGAATCTCTACCATTGATTCCCTAAAAGTCTGACAGTTTTTCATTCAGTTAGGAAACTAATTTGTACTTCGTGATCAAATCTAATGGATAGTGGCACTATGTATGAAGAGGGGATTTCAGAATCAGATAGTAAAATCTAAATCTCTAAGCCATTTGTGAATTATAAGTAAAAAATAATGCATTATAATGAATTGCCTTTCCAAATCCCACTGACCAAGCAGATAAGCAAGTCCATGATAGCTCTGAAGTCCAATTTAACCCTCAATCAAACAAAATAAAGTCAATTTGGTTAGTGATGACTGAAACAGATGTGCAGAGTACTCTTATTAAAAGTAGTGATTAAAAATTAAATATATAGATAAAAGAATTTTAATGTTTGTTTTTTTTCCCAGCTATAATGTATTACTTCAAAAAAACTGTCAACTTTTTGTATTATGCACTGTTTTCCAGCTTCCCCATCTTTTCACTACATTAGCATCAGTGCACTAAAACCAAACTAACAAACCAGCATTTCAAGGGCATTGTATCAGTACAAGAGATTTAAATTTCACAGTGCAACTTCTACTTTCAAGTATAAATTTGTCATTACAGAAGGTACGTATATTATAAACTTATAAAATGACAACGCTGCATATTTATTCAAAAAAAACCTTTGAATAAATGAGTGATTTGCGAAATCTTGCTATATAATGAGAGATCCCTAGAGGTTGACATGAATTAGGAAAGACACGAAGGACCCTTAAGCCAGGTTGGCTGGAGCCCAGATCAGCCTCATCTAGAGGTAGGCAACTCTGCCCATAGCAGGGGGTTGGAAGTGCATGATCTTTCAAGTCCCTTCCAACCCTAGCCATTCTGTGATCTTTGACCTTTCAAGGCAAACTGCAGACTTAACAGTCCTTACTACCCAACTGGATCATTCTCTGCCCAAGCCACTCTCAATGTAGTGCCAAAAAGAACAGACCTGTTCAGTCCAGAAGCAATGTTAGCAGCTGCAATGGAACTTCATACTACAGGAATGGGAGAGGTTGCATGCTCCATTTGTTTGCACTCCAACTTCCAGTCAACTATCTCCTGACATTTCGCAGCCCACAGCTGTCTCATAGACTCCAGGCTGAGATGCAGTCACCTCATGATTTTCACTTGAATGGCTCCATCTTGTTCTAGTCATAATTTACTGCATTGTTATTATTATTTGCAATTACTCTGAATCTGTGAAATAATTGAGGTAATCAGATCATACTTATGAAGATATACTTCAATATGAAAGAATGAGAAACACAGTATTTTAAGTGTGACAAATTATATAACTGAAAATCTACCCAACTTCTTATTATGTTTATATTTTGGTAGATTTCAACCGAAGATGAATTCATGAGTAGCTGTGGATAACCTCCTTGGTTTATCTACTACAGATCCAATAGCTGTAAGTAATAATTATGAATAAATTTTGGAGAGGACTCCATATAAAATCAGCTTAATTTTATTGTGTCCCACTCCTCCACCCCCTGCCAAAAATAAAAATCATAGGAAAATCGATTTAGAAATATGTCAAGGGTACGTAAGTCTTGTTGCTAAGCTCCCTGACTTCATTCTGTACTCTATGTACAGTATCATCCGATGCTCAAAATAACTCTAGTTCTTCTACATATTGCCTTTGTGGAGCAAGAATTACACAAATTTTCAAAGGTAAATACTCAGTAACTTTCCATACAGAGATGGACATAAAAATTTTCTAATAACTCAAACTGACCCTTCAGTACAGAAATATTAATACTGCAATTTTCTGTAAATAATACACTTTATTTGAAAACTAAACTCAGTTCTTCTCATGTGTCATGTAAGATATGCATAAAAATATTTTAGTCACTTATGTCACAAGCAAGGGAAGGGGTCACAGAAACATCTGAGTGCATGATAACGGTGGGAAGAAGGCCAGGAATTGTCTGAAAACACAAGTTTTAAGCAAAGGGAAGGATCTGGGCAGCCATCATTTAGATCAGATAAAGCTGTTGTGGAACTATATACTAAGAGAGCAAGATTCAGCTATTCAGTGGAACTAGTGTTCCATTCTGGTGGAAAGAAATCCAGCCTTTTACTTTTTGGCTATTATAAATAGGATCTACTCACTGCTGTGAATAGAAGCTTTCTATTGTATATTTGTGCATATATACATTCCTTTCCATTATAAGGCCTGTATTCACAGAATGAAGACAGAATTAGTGCAAGGGTTCATTATTCTTAAGAAGTTATATTAAACTAAGATACCAGTTCTTAGCATGACTCACTTTGTTCTTTTTCTGTAGTGGTTTGGGAGCCATTACTCCAAGAAAATGTGGAACTGCAAAATGGAAATTTGTGGATACATAGTGGAAGAGCATGTTTTACTTTAAACATGGTTGAAAATCCTCTAACTCTGCTTGTTCTTTTATCAGTGTGAAAGAAGCTTCCACCTCCTTAGCCAGCTCTCAAGAGAATGAGAAAAACCGCTTCAGTTCAAAGCGTTTTTCATCACATGACACTCTGTTATATAGCTCTACATTTTACTTGTATACATTTGTCAACGTATACAGATTTTTATTTTAAGAATAGTTTAGCAGATTGTTGTTTTATAATCCAGCTAAAATGAATCACTAGTTCTAGTGGCACTATTAACAATTTAAGTTGTGTATAGTTATATCAGTTTTAAAATGAAATAGCACTTCAAAGGGCACAGACTGATAGGAAACGTAAAAACTTGGTAAATGATAAAATAGAGGATATCTTGACCTTTGTATGAAAGTTGGATTTCACTTTAGGCTAATTATATTGCAAATCATCTCCTCTCTATTCAGGGTAATTTACTTTAAAAACATGAAGATAGGATGTTTCATCTGAGTGCATGTTGAAACTACATAAACAAAATTTACATCAAGAGCAATCTAAGGGGTCCTAGAACCAGGGCATCTAGCTTTTCTATATTCATGATGCAGTTAGCTGACTCACAACAAACTTATCTCCCATCATTTAAGCTAACCTGGACAACCTTGCATAAGGGCCACCTGTTATCTGCCTAATCATCACTTCATTCACAGTCTCTTATTGCCATCCAAGTAGCTTTTTAAACTTATGCTATTATTAATTCTATACATAAAAATGAGTTCTGGCAATTTCCTGATTTTCCTCTCACCTGCTAAGTAATAATCAGGTTGCGTAAGGTTTCCTATTAAACAGAATTCTTTTAGATGTTCAGACTTTAGAGCTGATTTTAGCACAGGGAGCAGATGCTAATAGCTTCTCATCAGCTTCTACAGCTTGTTTTCTGCAGCACGGTTCTACTTCAGTATTACATATTCCACTTCTCTTTCTTTCATTATTTATTTGAGAATTTAAAAGAATTTTATTGTCTCTTTGGAAAAATTCCATAACGATTTGATGGAGTTAAAACTGTATAATTCTTGATGGCCTTAATAATTGCCAAATATAAGAGATCTTACAGACAGAAATTTTAAAAACAGTAAAATTTAAAAGACATCTATGTTCCACATAGAATTACAGATATAACAACAAAGACAAATGAACAACACTAAGTTACACGCATTCTACATTCTTTTCTACACATTCATTTTAGCAATTTTCTGAAAGGAAGCGGGGCACTCCCCCATGCCATCTATTGACAGCTTGGGAATCAAGACAACAGTCCTTCATTATAATGGAAACCGGAAACATGAAAGGTCAATGGCTTGAGTTCTTTAAAGTTCCTAATCAGAAGTAGTAACTAGTTCCTAGGACCGGCTACCAAGTCGTGTTCTATTTTGCCCTGTTATGGTTATACAACTTAAAGTTTACAGATAACTTGTGTCCAGCTGACACAGGAAAAACAAGTTACTGGCCTGCTAACATCAGGTGGATTTACTCTAAACAGCGATTATTTTCTGCACTTTCTCTTGTATATGTCAGTTGAATTAGGCACTATAAAGGCAACTTAACTTAAAAATCTTAATGCTTAGACTTCAAGTAAGTATCAGTCCTGAAACTCCAACATCTCCAGACCACTGTACAGACAATGCATTATAAAACTTATAGAAACAAGAGCTTATTAGTGATTTACAGTCATTTTACTTAAGGATGCGATATTAAATCTCTTAGCATGCATGAGGACTTTCTAAGGTTTATTACCACCCCGAGAAAGTACTAGCTTGCTTTTATTCTTTTTCATATCATTACATAATACTGACTCTGAATGGGAAGCATGATAGCTAAACGCTTCTGAAAATCTTTCACAATTCAATGTTAAAATATTTTTTTTAAATCTTTGTTCTTCATCTTCTAAAATCTACATCAAAAAAGTGTTCCAGTATTTGCAAAGTTGACTGTTACAATATTGAACTAATTTTAAATACTAGCTTCAAGTACATGACTTTTAGTTTCATACCTAGATGTTTATTCAATCTCTAATTAGAGTCAAGAATCCCAGAACGGGCCATACCTGAAACAGTCTGAACAGCTTCGACGGGAGAGAAATCAGAAAAAATGCTGCAGCTGATGCATCTAATTCCTGTACTTCTGAAGTATTCATTTAGAAGTGCAGAGAAGTAGGAATCAACTATAAATGTGCAGCTAAAGATTCTGAGTTTCACATGCGCCCTGATTTTTATTCTAGGCATGGAACAAGATTGTTTCCTTCCCTTACACAGTTGTCAAAGATCAGAGAAGTAGCAAAAATACAGTCTGTATCTTTACTGTATAATGGGGTTTCAAATTAACAAACAAACAAAACCCCTATGGTTACAGCAATTTCCAGGAATTTCAAGCATCGCCCCAATAAATTGAAACCCTCAAATTCATTTGGCAAGAGACTGCTGTAACTGCCATATTTTACAGATGAACTAGACCGACCCTGGCCAGCAACCAAGCACCACAAAGTCACCCTTTTGCTCCAAGCCTCAGGAAGACAGGGGGGAGGCAAAAATAAAATAAAAAAAAAAATCCTTGGATAGCAATAAACAGAGTTTAATAGCTAGAAAAAGCTAAAAAGGATCTAAGTTACACCTCCCAAAAGCAAAATGCTGCTCACTGCTAGAAGCAAAAAACAACAAAAATTAAGTGATTTCATCACTGGTAATGGGATATTTAAAGACTCCAGATGACTCCTAGAGATAAAAAGCACACTAGTGGTCAGTATATAATGGAAGGTCTAATATTTGTCTAGAAGTCTCTAACACTCCTTGTCTAAATCTGTTTTCCATTTAGCTTTTGGAAACTGGAATCTCACTGAGTGTTAATGGGAGATGTACATTTCAATCCAAAGTAAGCTAAGCCCACTGAAATTGCCAAGATTTATATAAGCTATGTAAATATTGTACAAGAAATTGGAGTAATTCTACCAAAATGTTTACACGTATCTGTAAGCTCAATATAGAGTGAAACCTGTACGAAGACATTCTTCAGTCTGTTCAGTAAATCTCAGAGCAAACTACATCCATCCTCTTGTACACTTACCGTCTCTTTAATCCTGGGCCATGTCTCATGCAGCAGTTTTTCTCCCCTTTCTCCACTGGATTTGAAAACTAGAGTAAACTGCCCTACATTTTGCACTTTGTATTTACTGCAGAACTGCATGATTGACTACAAATTAGAGTAGGATCCTACAGTGAGAACACTAGTAGCACACATGCGTCTGCTTACATTCAGGGGGAAAAAAAAAAAGTAGTATATATTCCTGGTACATATAACAAAAACCTTGTTTTTAACATCACTCTAAAGAGCTAGTACATCTCTGATCAATATGAGTAACTTGCTAATGTTAATATTGCATGAACAATGGAAATATTGTGCAGCAATTCCCGTTCTCTTAAAAGCTTGCGGTGCAATTGCACTCTCAAGTTTGCAGCATCAGCCTTCAAACAATGAAAACAATTATATACACTCCATTTTTAATTGTTAATCCTTCTCTGTTTTGAAATGCCTAATCTTCAAAGAAGTATTATTATTTGATAAATATAGCTCACTTTCCTATGGAAGTGCAATCGTTCAATCTGCAATCAGTCAACAAATATATCAAAAAAATACTTTGCATAGCAAAATGATAGTTCAAAATTAAACAATACTACATCTCACCACTCCCAAGTATACATGCAACAAAATATTCTCTTTCCTCAAGCTCCCATTTAGTCCTATCTTATAGTTATTGCACCACAAAAACCTTAACAACATTGTTTAGTTAACTTATCAAATATAATATTGAGAATTTCATTTGCAGTAACACTAGTTAGGAATAAAATATTTCATTAAGTATATAACATATATTATATACATACAATATATAAATTGTTTTCTGTTGTTGTCTGTTTAAAAATAAAAACAAAAACCAGCTTAGCCATTTCTAAGTTGTCAGAAGATGCTTAGTCTCTGGGGTTGCTTTGTCACAGAAGGTAAGATCAAACCAATGGACAAAAAAATACAATGAGTTTGAACTACAGGCCAGCTCAGCCATGCAGCAATAAAAACAGCAGCAGTCTTTCTAAAGTATCTGACAGGCTTCATTTGTCTCAGAATAAACTCTGCTATGTCACATGCTCATGCATTCCCGTCATCCCCTTTCTGAGTTGCAGCCACTCCTTTGTGTGCTGCCAAAGAAGTATGCAAAGTGAACGAGAATGCCAAGAGATTTTCAAATGAATATGACTTTTAGGAGAATCTGTAAGTCAAGGACCCCAGGCAGGCATCAATTCCTCTCTCTCTCTGCCAAACGGCTGTCACTTTCTTGGAAAGTTAAATTTGTCACAAGGAAAGAAAATTTCACCATAGTCTGTTTAAATAACTTAGGGAGTAGAATCTTTTCCCAGGTGTTTTTCCACAGAAACCAAATGTATCAATCATTTTATTCTCTGAAATAACAATTTATTATCCATGCAGGAGGCCTCAGATTCAATCTGCACACTGTTCTGAGTGTCGTGTCAAATACCCAAATCTGCCATCAGTCTTTATCAAGGAAATCACTCTGTCCTTATCATCAGTTTTTATTAATAAGACTATTTATTACTTCAATAATTAATTATGACAAGTAGTCTGTCATTTGGATAATGAATAAATACTGATAAATTGCTTGGTTAATACACTGTTGCTGTATAACTAGCTTTGAAAATTTGGAGATTTGAATAGCAGTAAAACAAATAATGCTATATCAGCTATCACAGAAGTAGAATTGAACATATTTATACTCATCTAAAACAATCTTTCAGATTCCACAGTACTTGGGTGTGACATTCTGGTGTGATATATTAAAATGATCTGGGTTTTTTTTTGTTTTGTTTTGTTTTTTTTTTGAAGGTAATCCCCAAATTTATGTCATATTTCAGATATTTTCAAAAGTCATCAATTCATTGAAAAAAAAGTTGTTGCATAGCAAATCAATTCAATTACATCTTCCCTAATCATTCAGGTCTTCGTGATTTGGAGATGAACGTTATCCTTCCATGCTTGGAAAGCCTGCTTAGACTGTGATCACAAGCTTGGGCTCAGGATCTTGATACTACAACAAATAATAATTAGCCTTCTGTGCCAGAAAATAAACACAGCATTAAACTTCCAAGACTTCCTTTGCACCAGTTCCCATTCTGCAGAATATTCTTTCAATTGCTTTAGGAAACCACTCCAAGCCAACAAGCAAGGCATGTATAAGGTTCTCCAGAGTAATTCTATAGCCTACTTTCCAATTATTTTAACTGCAACAATTCTGTACCATGACTTCATCAGTGGCTGCTGATAAGATGCATGGCCAATCTGCATATCCCTTATATCCAGCTGGCACACAGACTGTTGACTATTTTTTTTTATGGCCAATGGTATATACTGTATTTCCTTTTCTAGCTCCTCCTTCTCATCTGTCTCAGAACTGTCAAGCCAAACACTGCTGCTTATTCCTTAATCATCTCTACTGTCAAACTCATATTTCCCCACATCTTTCATTCATGCTACAGACCTTGCCAAGTGCAATTGTCCTTATTCTTATGCTTAAAATATAATAAAATATGTCTATTCATGCCAAGCATGTGGTCTAGGGAACTGGAGGGACAGCAGACAGATTTCTTGGTGCACCTGCTCCAGCTGTTGAGGCAGACTGGCAGACCTGGCAGCCAGATTAGGCGAATCAGAAATCTTCTCTAGTCAGCCCTGCTGGCTGCTAAAATTGTGTCTGAATCCTTCTAAACTTGCCTGGAATATTTCTGAAGATGTTGGACTTTTTCATTTCCATGATATCTCGGTAAATTAAGCTCTGTCATTCATGCTGACGAGCATTTATGCATAAGTGCTCATCAGCAAGAGATGCTGGAGCAAGTGCAACAAACCTGGAGAAGGGACTAGAAAACAAGAGCTCTGAGGAGCAGCCAGGGGAAGTGAGGTTGTTTAGTCTGGAGAAGACAAGGCTGAGAAGAGAGCAGAGAGGAGGTGTTGATCTCTTCTCATGTGGCAGGGATAAGACGTGATGAAACAGACTCAAGTTGTGTTGCACGGTGGGGAGGGAGGTTTAGATATTAGGAAGAATTTCTTCACGGGTAGAGTGGTTAAGCACTAGAAGGAGCTGCTCAGTTTATTCGGTGGCTTTCCCTTCCTGCATCTAATAATAAATGTAATCAAAAATAAGTTGATTTTTTTTTGCATATAGCACACCTCTCCAAGTTTTGATGTACTGTATACTGTTTTATAATGTTCTGAAATGTTCTCTTTAGGGAAATAATCACTATATTTTTGACTGCTTAACAGTAAATCAGAGGAATTTACACAGAAACAGGAAATTAAATATCTTTAGGACTTGAAGAGGTTAGTATACATTGACACCAAAGGAAACTTTCAAATCCGATTACTTTCTTAGACATAATATTTAATATATTCCTATCTGTTGTAGTAAACTTCATAAAATGTGTGATCTATTCTCAGCCTTACCCTGCTGCTCAGAAAGCTTGATCTCTATGGTGTATGCTCAGACATCTTTATTTTGCCTTAGCACCAGTTTTGCAAAACTGGCACTAAAATCATCTTGTTATCAATGTATTCTGAATTTATAAATACAAATCACCTTTCCTTCTATTCAGCATTGAATTGAGAAAAAAAAAAAAAAAAGTCCTCTCATGCATTCAGAGTCTATTTGAAAATGAAATAACATAAAATGTCCTTTCCAAAAAATTGTTTTAATTATTGTTATTAAATATCAACAATGTGACAGCGTCCAGGTATAAGAAAGCAGAAAACAAGATTGCAGTATTAATTCTTTAACTGTTATCTATAGAGACTTGGGCAGTCCACTGTACTTCTATCCACAATCCAAATTAATTTACTTGGCACATTAATATTTATTTCCCCCTCTGAGACAAACCGATCAAAATGGCATATCCTCGATGTAGGTTACCTGATCTAAGGTCAGAGTAAAACCTTAGATAATGAGTTTTGTTAAGCAAACTTGAGTTATTTTCAGATTTTAATTATTTTTTGTTGCACCTAACCTAAGTTACCTAGACTGAAATGCAGGTTACTCACCAATTTCCAGCATATTCTACCTTCTACCAAAGTCTCTCTGAAATATTACAAATAAACAATCATGTTCAGCATAAAATTCAAGCTACAGTAAGTAGACACCCTACAGTCATATCATGCCTGCCTCCATAAAAATCTGTAACAATTATAATCAAAATCTCAGACATCAAATTTCCTTTAATAAGAACACTAATACTAAGCAATAATCTAATAAAGACCTTCACTTAACACAGATATTTATATATATAAATTACATATGTATAGAATTTATAAAAGATCCCCTCATGAAAAAATTAACACAACATAAGAACTATCATGTAACTGTCTGATAATAGGTCAGAACTTAATAGAAGTGAGAATCCTTAGAGAGCATACAGCACAGTATGGTTTTCACATACCACATCACCAGAAAACTAATAGAAAACAGTTTTTAAACAACTGGAACCTGCATTAGAAGATCCTATCATCTAATAAATCTTTGCAAAATTCCCTTCCTAACTGCCAAACTGTTCCTACATTCGCTGAATTAATCATCACATGCAAACTGCTTGTATTCTGACATTCAATTAATAGATTAAGTCCATCCCTGAACAGTAAATGTAAAACTTGCCAATGCACAACCCCACCTCAACAAAACCATTAAATACATGGATTCTATATATGCATTTTGTCTAATATAATTACTTCGTTCAATGCACACTATGGCTTTATTGAAAACAGGTATTTAAAACTGAGCAGCCATCACAACTAAAATGAACTCAGCACAATACAGAAATGTCTGATTCACACTGAAAATTCCCTGGAAATATTTCCAGGGAACTGTATAGAACGAAAGAGGTCTACAAGACTTCTTTAAGTTTGATAATACTATGTAATCCTAGGCTTTCATTTCTTAAAGTTCATTTTTATTCTAATTTAATTTTCTTAGCAGCAGTATCATTATCTAGCGTAAAGGACTATATTAAAAAAATGTGAAACAGGTTTCATCTCAGCTTTGCCTTGCCAAAATTGTGGACAGCGAAACAAAGCAACGGTTCTTCTACTTCTGACAGTTAAGAATATACTGAGTAAGATCTGATGGCAGCTACATCACAGATGCAACTGACTAGAGTACAGGAACCTACCCCTAACATTAAATAGAAGATTAAAGGCATTGTTTGGCAATGTGAACAACTGAAAGCAAAAGCTCCAATAAAAAGTACCCTTCCACCTCCGAGTAACGATGATGATGTTTTAGAAAAGATCAAAAGAAAAACTTTAAAAGCTAGAATAGGGTTTTTCAAAACGTGACCTGAATCAATAATCAATGGCTGGCACACAAAAAAAAAGAAACCAAGAAAAAAGACAGTGGAAACATTTTCAAATACTTCAGAACCTAAAAAGAGAGAGGGTTGCCTATCTGGAACATCTGTATAGTAATTTGTTGCATTCACCAGTTTCCTACTACTATTAGAAGAAGCAGACAACAAACTCTTAACTCTTTATATTTCAATCCATTCTAATACTTCCTCAATTTAAATTGAAGTAAACAAACTCACTAAAAGATTTATTATGAAGTTGACTGCTAGGTAGACCTCCCTCTTTTTTCTTCTTCGGAAAGAAATAATTCATTTAATCCCATGACAGAAGAACAAAACACTTTCTGATTGTCATGGTTTTATGATTTTTCTTATCAGTATTCCACATCATAACATCATGTAGTGCACTGAGAGTTAAAGAGTTAATACTGCAGTTCCATGGACTGCCGATTTTCTGGGTACCTGGTTCTCAGAAGAGAACTATATACCTTGGAGGGCTTTGTGTTCAGAGGGAAAGATAAAACTCCTTGTAAGTCACTAGACTCTCTCTTTTTGCTGCCCGAGAGCGCATGCCCCACAGCCGCTTTGCCTTCAGTTTAGAGAAAGGCCTTCAGCTTTGGACACTCTCTCTCTTATTTTTTTTTTATTTATTAGCCTCAATTCCAATTATATTGTATTATCAATATCATATTTAATAAATTAACTTTCCTCCTCAGATCATTGCCTCTGTTCTGTATTTAGGCCCATTTCCCATCTCCCTACCCTTCCCCTTTTCCTCCTTCCCCTTTCCTGGGGCGTGGGTCTGTGGGTCCCCTGCCCCATTAGTCACAGAACTGGGCCAAATTGGCACATAAACCATCAACACTCTCCCACCACCACCACCATTTTCAGGCCGGTGGACCTGTGGGCCTGCTGCCCCCCTGTCAAAAACACAGATAGATCTAGGGTTAACTCTGTGACACTCATTATCTGACAACTAAAATACTTCATCCTCCAAATATTTTTACTATACTGATTTCCACATCTATAAATGTTAATTACCTGTATACATAAAAATATTTTGATGTCTTATCTGGAAGTATGAAAGCCTGGACTATTGCAACCCACATGTATATGCAAGAGGAGAGGTTTCTGGAAACAGACATCAGCAGAAGAAAAAACAAAATTTTTATAGCAAATTCCTACAGTTTAAGATACAAAGCTTCACAGATCTCTGTATCAGAATGAGCATTATCACAAAACTTCCCTCAAGTATGGAACAGACAGTTCTGAAGGAGTACTTCTGACTTGCTTGCTCCTTGAATACTTCCCATATCAACTCCAATCATCTGATATTTGCAGATGGTCTTTATTATGCAGTGTATGCATGCACGTACAACAGGAGAAGGATTAGACCAGAACTTACTGTTGAGTTCTGCTTACTTATATTTGCCTGAGAAGTTCACAGTCTTACAGAAATCATTTGTGAAACCATGCCTACATAATCTTTTGATACAATACTAACTCAAAGAAACATACGATAGTGTCCTCCTTGTAGACAAAATAACTACCTCACCCTAATTTATCCTTAAGAATCTACTGTGAATTGAGGAACTGCTGTTGTGCATAGATGATTGGTTGTTAGAATTGTATCTTAAATGCATATGGCATACATATAACAGCATTAAGATACAGACATTAAAAAATTATCCACAATTTGACATACTCTTGGGTTGTACAACTGCCAACGTACGTCATAATATTGATCTGCCTGTATATCTATGTATTCATACAATTTCAGACTTTAAACTGCTGCAGGACACAAACAGTTCTAAAAATGGGGTACATGTAGAGCGTAGCTGAATAAAGCTAACTGAGTTCAGATGGTAAGTCACAGATTTTGCATGGACTTGAAAATATGGAAATTATTCCTTTGCCTTTCAAAGATAAAATCACTTGTGAGACACTTGTTGGTACTATCTTTTTCCTTCTTTCTCCTTCCTGCTTTTCCATTTACCAAACATTAACAGAATCCTGTCTGGTGTAACATTCATGCTACATTTGAGTTAGCTGCTATCACCATTTCTAAACCAATCAATTTTAGAAAGCTTTCCTGATTTATCATTACTAAACATTTATGGGGACATGCTACTGAAAACTCATAGCACAGGGAAGTTCTGTGTGCTGCTTGAAAAAAACTACCTCTACCTGTATGTTATATGCAAATGTTTCATAAGTCACAATGTGACTTAAAGCGTTTCTGAAAATCTGAAAATCATTAGAATGGTTTGGTTGGAAGGGACCTTAAAATAATCTAATTTCAACCTCCCTGCTATAGACAGGGACACCTCCCCCTAGACCAGGTTGCTAAAATGTTTCAGTTCAACTATGTGCATGTACATCACAATTTTTTCACATCCATTAGGTGCAACTGCGTATCAAGTTTGTATTTCTCCATCCCAAAATTAGGAAACCTGGTGCACAAACAGCACAAGAGATGGAGCAAGGGTTGGGTTTTCTCTCACAACCAGTTTGGAGGATACTAGCTTGAAATTCAATATATATCTATTTCTGTATTTTTGAAGTTCACAACTTCCTATGTGTCACTAATTTCACATTTCTTTCACTGATACATTTAGTCTGATAAACATTTCAAAGCAATTAAACAGAGATATAGTCAAAAGTTAATAAAAGCACAGAGCAAATTCTCCGCTGGGCCTAAATTTAATTATATTGTACATGTAATCATTTAATTTTATGAAGATGAAAATGGGATACCTTGCAATAAAAGGAACCCTGACACTGAAGTACTCAGATCTGCAGATTTAATGTGCTCCAAAACACATTCTTCTTATCACTATTCAGCTAAAAATGGAAAAAAAGACTTATACAAGAATACCTAACTCGTAATTCTGATACAAGAAAATTCAGGTTTTCATTCTGATAGCACTGAAGTTCTACCTATATCAGAATATTTATAGAACAGTTGTGAAAGCTAATCTTATATAGTATCTAAAAATTATGACAGAATGATACTCATTTGCCCTACAAGAAACCTGCATAAATTTCTGTAGCATGCTGAAACTACTATCCAGGTTGTAAAAGAGCACCATTTGAAATTCCAGGCCTGGGAACGAAGTAGATACAGACTAGGGAAAAAGATTATTTTTCGTAAGAAATGAATGGACAAACACATTGACAGATCAATAAAATTATCTGGTAGTTACAATTAAAAGTATCTGACAGATATTAAAAGAAAAAAATATAGCCTAATTTGAATATTCAGAGAGCTCATCCAAATGAAACACTGTTATTGACACAAATAATTGCATGTAGGATAAAAACTGAGTTTTCTCTGAGGAAAGTTGCCCCTGCACTGAAGTATTCTGTTCTAGGTTCCTTCACATCATGACATTTTTCTCACCATGCTGATTTTAACTGCTCATCACTCAAGTCAAGTGTGCCCTAGATAAGAATTTCTGGGAAAAGGTATCATCATGTTTCTATCAGTCCCCCAAACTGATGATTCTTCTAATGCTTCCTATTTTCCCTTCAGATCTAATAGTGATAGCTGTAAAACAAAATTTGAGCTTGGATTTTGGGTTTTGTTTGTTTGCTTTTTAAACCTTTACAAATCAAGATCTGCCAATTAGATTCCATACTCAGCCCTAAGGTAGAAGATAGCGTCTGCATAGAATGCTGAGGATGCATATTATCAGCTGAAATAAGAAATAAGCATTATTATTTTGTTAAATCCTTCATTCAAAAAGGCAATCAATCTGCTAAACTGGTTTTTCCATTCCCCCTTCCAGAGACCTTTCCCCACAGCACACAAACCAGTAACTGTCTGTAATGACTACGACAAAACCAGATCTCACATCACAGCATCAGAAAAGTTGAATTACATTTTATGAAGCTTTAAGAACATTTTGCATTTTTCCTATTTTTAGCTGCACAGACAAATACTAAAATAGAAATAAACAAATGTGGAAAGTTACTTGTGCACAACAAACCATGTCAGCAAATGCAGTACTGAAACTTCTTTTTCATTTTCATTTGTTTGTTGCGCATATGTTCAGAATTTGTAAGCATCGTTTGCTGTTAAATGACAATGAATTAACTTTCTACAAAAGGTCATTTCTCAGGGTGAAATTAAAAACTCGTTTATGTTTTGAAGTAATAGAATAAATCAAGAAAAAACAGCATAAGAAATTAATAAGAGGACGATACAGAAAAAAATTGCAGAGAGGGCGAAGAAGCAGATGGAGAAGGTGGAGGCGCTAAAGTGAAGAACCTATCATTTCAGGAGCTATATGAAACTGTAATAATTAAAAGATTTTTTAGTAAACAAAAATCTTCAAGCCTCTTTCAGAAACACTGCAGTAAGAATGAGCTAGCTCTCTTTCCCATATGTTGGCCCAGGAAAAGGAGTAGCAATATTGTTATTCCACCTTGAAAAGGAGTCAATTCCCAATACAAATTTTTCTCCCCAGTAGAAAAAGCTTTCTCTCATCCCCATGACATTTACTGCATTTATCCTCAGCTTCAATTTCCCTTGGTTCTGCACAGAACAAATCTGGTTTTTAGCTTTACTACTTAAAGTCAATTGTTCTACTGCATATAACATTTGGAATTATCTATGAAATAACAGTTACTGGAAAAGGGAAATGCCTCCATGCAATAGTAAATACAGTAATACTGTAAATACAATTCCGAAAGGGAAAATAAATCAAGAAAAACTGTTCATCTGGCATAAAGCAATGGACTTTTATGTTTTCACTAGCCACACATTACTCAGCCTTAGCTTTTATCAATCTGTTATTTTGAGAGGTATCAGTAACACTGATCAGAGCAGCATGTGCTGCTTCCACTATACAGAAATTGCAAATACTAGGAAGAGATAGAATCAGTTTTGAAGGATTTGTTATGTTATGTCCATTGCTAATCAATACCTTTTCTAGTCACAAAGGAGTTAAGCTACAATGACAAGTGAAAAGTTTGCAAGCTTACCGAGGCACTCTTACACGTTAGTTATATAGAAATTCTATTTGTTTATTGAGTAACAAAGCATTAAATGGCTGTTGAATTAGAGCACACACTGAAGCAGAGACAAGGCATACAATTGGATTCAGAACCTGCTTCCTATGTGTGTTCTCATAGAAAGTGACAAACTAATGTAAAAGTGGAAAAAAAAAAGTCTGTCTGTGAGGGCCTGGAAGCACTGTATCTAGATCTCTTCTGAAATTCTCCAGTGATAAGTTGTATAGTACAGATGGAACACAAACGCGAGCATGAGTTTAAGAGCACACAAAGATACTTCATTACTAGAAAGCAGAATAATATCTTTCTGTAGTATATTAGTGACATATCCAGCACACACTTCCATGGTGCTAAACAATGCTTAGATCTTACACACCACGGACTTTAAAAGACTTTTGGGGTAAGGTAAGATTAAGGCTGTCTCACTTTACCTCAGTGTCATACTAAGTTAACAGCTCTTGTTATAATATTTCCAGCTGAAGGTCTCCTCTTATACAGTTGTTCTGATTTCTAAAAGCAGAACAACCATGTTTCCAAATGAAAAGAACTGCATTTTTAAGATTAAGAGGAGTAATTTAGCCACAGACTCTTTAAGTTCATCAACTCTACAACAGTCCTGTTATTTTAATCCATAACCTGTATCACTAAAACACGAATGTAGTCACTTTTAAATAATTCTTTGGATATATTATATACACACATTCTTCACCAAATACTAGAAGTTCTATAGTGCCACAAACATTTCTGTCAGAACTTTTTCTTCTGTTCTAGACTACTTTCTCTGCTCTGAGACCACAGAGGGCAAATACTAATTTAATCCACAATAGATTACATGAGAAAAGTTTAATTTGATGTATTTTTAGTATAATGTATTTTTAGGTTCTTTAAGGTCAGTTTAATCCAGAATAATAGAGGCAGATAAAGCGAAACTACATTTTACAATATTAAAAGCACACAGACATGCAGGTGCTCACCCTCTTTTCTTCTTTGCTAAATTCCTCTTAACCCTTAAAATAAACAAACAAATAAATAATGCTGCTATTATAGGAATAGCAAACTCTGGGCCTTAGTAAGTTCAATTAGGCAAATCCTGACAGACTACAAACTGGTTTGGTTCCACTAGTTACAATTGTACTACAGCTATTAATGTCAGTTGAATCTAGGACACTCCTTTTGTTAAATAAAGTCACTCCAACTACTGCAGTAATTTAACAAGCAGAACTATGATTGCAATTTTTGTAACCATGAGCGCATCCACTGCTGCACTTTTATGACAATCAGACAATCTGCCTCTTCCACACTGGAGGTTAGGAACAGGCAGATTAATACTAAATAGGATTCCTTAAAAATGCTGTCTGAAAGATAGTAAGAAATTCTCTTATCTAAAGCAAAAACTTGGATTCCAAGATTTCAATTATTTTCGATTTCAATTTTTCAATTATTTAAATCATTTCAATTTATTTTTTTTTATTTCACAAATGTGTTCAGTGCTCTGGCATTCCTGTGAAGATCACATTTTCACTAAGAGTTTTTAATGCAATCCTGGGGTTGCAATTTTAGAAACTACTGCAAATTTCTAGATTGAGGAAGAAAGCTTTGAAGCTCAAACTTTCATGGTCTACTTTTAAAATTACTTTAAATGAGATAGCACAGAGCACACAAAGACAATGTTTTTAAAAACTATAAATCTAGTAAAAGAATCTTAACAGAATTTATTTAACAGTTTAACTTCTGCTTCACTCCACCATCTTCATCTTCTGTAAGTTACTGGGAAGCATTTTTACTTTTAGGCAATGAAATGGTTCTCATGCTGAAATGACTTACAGAATTCATTGATATATTTTCCTATTGATAGCAACAGGCAGTGGACGAGACTGTTGCTATCATGTTACTGATGTAACACTCAGGTTACTTCACCCTGAATATTCTAAGATCAATTCAAGTAAAAATGAGAAAACTGCTAGGTACACTACGCAACCTCAGAAATTACATGGAAGACATCCTTAAGAAGGCTGTGATTGCCTTTGACTTACTACTTGAAATTACACCGTAGTTACAGAAATTTATTAGCTACAGCAAAACTAATGAATGTACTTGCTGATCAACAGGTGTCTGTGAATTAATTCCTGCAGTTTTTATCCAGAACTTTGCAAATAATTTCGATGCTAGGAGCTGTTGGAACACTCATTGGCACAAAAAAAACCCAAGAACATTTGTGTGTGCAGACTACTGTTTTCTTTCCCTGTACAAATGTCAGAGCTGTCAGACAGCTGAAACATGTCCACAGATTGAAAGAAACAAAC
Source organism: Numida meleagris (assembly GCF_002078875.1). Taxonomy (NCBI): domain Eukaryota; kingdom Metazoa; phylum Chordata; class Aves; order Galliformes; family Numididae; genus Numida; species Numida meleagris. The sequence continues at coordinate 12,314,139 of NC_034418.1, read as the reverse complement.
TGCTGACCTAAGCACCATTTCTAAGTCCTGAATCAAGGCTTTTTCTAACATGAATCTAACTTATTATAGCATTTGTTGACTGATCCACCTTGCTGGCCCAAGCAGCATTGTTAGCTAGGAAATTAAAGTTGACAGAGTTTATTCTGGGAAGTGATTAATTAAATGCCTTTCCTGGCAAATCCATTCATATCAACACAGCACGACATATACATTGACATAGTGAGAGAAATTGCTTTCAACAATAGAGCTCTGTTGACAAAACAGTGTAACACTTGGATCATTAGTAACAGTACATAAATCCATCTTCTCTATCAATCATATTTTTCTGACAAAAGTGTTTAGCAACAAGACAGTAAAAGGGTAGGAAAAATACAAAGATATATACATATATGAATTATATATTCATGTATAATTTTTAAATAAATATTATGAACAGAACAGAAACCATGAGAGCCAATAGTCTCAGCAGAGGAAAAGAAGGAAATTAATGATAGGCTAGAGGGAAAAGAAAATATCAAATAAATCCTTCTGAGGAAGCCATGAGCAAAAACTAACACTGCTATTAAATATATATATATGTATAACAAAAGAATGAAAAGAAGCAAGGAAAACTAGAATTCTTCAATTTACCTTGAGAGAAACAAAAGTGGCATTCTCAAGAGAAGCAGACAGACATCACGGTGTTCTGATTTGTGTCCTCAGTCACTGGTAGATCTCATTGTCCACAGCCTGGAAATATATTCAAATAAATCTACTTAAAATCTGGTTTAATAAATGTAGATTTCAATTATTTTTTTAACCATACAGATATACACTGACACCATCCTCCAATATCTTCATTACGTGGCTGTGCTCTTCACTGGACAAAGTTATCCCAAATGAAATTGCTTGCATGCCCACCTCCTTGTTAGCCTGAGCAAATAAAAGTCCCATTCTTAAAAAACCTTGAATATAATGAAATAATAATAGAGCAAAAATAGATTCAAAAATAATAGCTCTGGACAAAAATGAATGAAGTACTACAGTCTAAAGAAAAGCTGGTGACAATATCTTTTCACCAACCTCCAATAGTCCCAGGTTCACACAGGCAATCCAGTCACCGATAAAAGAAAACAAACCACATTGAGTATATGAGGGGCTATATAGAACAATCAGACTAGAAACTTGACTCTTGTTGCCTAGCGTAACTTATCTCTTAAAACTGTTCTACTTCCATCTTCATTATCTGATGCCAAAAAAGTAACCACTGAAAAATGCAAGAAAAAAATCTGTAACTTTAGCAATGACATTAGTTTTACTTGTTTGGGGCTTAAATTTCTGCCATAATACTTGTTCACATGCTAAATGTGACATTTTTATATACACAGGTATAGATGTATGGTACTGCATTAAAAAAAAAAAAAAAAGAAAGAAAGAGATCTACTGTTACATATTAAGCTGCCTGAGAAGACAAAGAGAACATTGAAGGAAAGAAAGAAAACCTTTAAGAGATAGTAATTATTGAGGATATATAATAAAAAAGGGGAGAAAAATATTTGCAAATCCCTAAGTCCATCCAACCAGCTTCTTACATAAAAGGTACTTTATGTTCCACCAATTATTTTTACTTCAAGTTAACTGTCCTAAATATACATCTATGTTGAAGAACATATTGCTTACATACATACTGCTTTTGTGTACTAAAATTCTTTACAACTGTGTCTGTAAAATAGATGAAGCAAGGAATAGAGGAAGGCTGAAGCTAAAAATCATTATTTTCACTTTTTAGGTCTGAGATGAAGGGTGCACAAACTGCCTAAATGGCCAGCTCGATGCCCAGCAACCAGAGAGACTTCAGGCAGCTCCAGGCTGGCACAGGATCCAGTTTCCATTGGCCCCTCACAAGGAGTATGTTATGGCACAGCATGATGAAACAGGGAAAAGCCACAACAGCAGCATCTCTGTTAACCATCGCCATCACTTTGAACTTACTCTAGGCTACACCTAGAGTCCTAGGTGCAAAATCCTTCAAATTATTCCTTAATTATTTTTGACCCTGATCAGTGTTTACTAAGTACATAAGAAATTTGATCCAGGATTCTCCAACCATAAAAATTTGTATATGACAGTATGTTACAATGATATGAAGAAATACTAATGTCATATAATATAAAAACATGTATGTACAAAAAGGATTCAGGGACTATATCTGCTAAAGTTCCTGCTCTTATATTAGTCTAGAAAGAAAATAGAAAAAACAATAGCTCAAGTCCTCTGAATTTAATTTTGTTTTATAGAATACAATTATGTTTTATAGGAACTGCATATTTGCATAGAAATTTGTAAAAGGACATTTCTTACCAGAATTTTAATTTAAGCTCATACAATAGAGCTGATCTTATTTAATAGTTTCATTTTAAATATGCAGTTAAGAGGTGCTAGGACTACAATTAAGACTCCACTTGATTTTCCTCTTACATGTTCTATTCTGTGGTAGAATAAATAAATAGACTTTCCCATTTTCCAGGTTCCATTTTTATATTAGTAATGTAAATAATTCAAGAGCATCTGCTTTTTAACATATTATCAAGTTTATTCTGTTTTTCACTTTGTTAATATTGTTGACATCTTAGTGGAAAATAAGTGAATGATTTCCTTTAATTCATACACTGAAACAGAACAATTCTGAGTTCTTCCTTGCTATAAACTTGTTTCAGCAAATATGTCACATTGAATAGATGAGTATTCACCTATATCTATTCCTCCTAACTCTTACAGTGGAAGTCAGTTAGGTTCCCTTTAAAATCTGCAGAAATAATTCCTGAATTGTTTTGTTGTTTGTTTGTTTTAAGGACCTGCACTACTGAAAATTGCAAACCTGAGTGAAGGAGAGATGTAAGGAGAGATATGAATCATAAAATGACAGAATTGCAGGGGTTGGAAGGGACCTCAAGAGATCAACGCGTCCAACTCCCCTGCTAAAGCAGGTAGCCTACAGTAGGTTGCACAGGTAGGCATCCAGATAGGTCTTGAATATCACCACAGAAGACTCCACAGCCTCTCTGAGCAACCTTTTCTGCTGCTCCATCCCCCTTACCATAAAGAAGTTCTTCCATGTGTTCATATGGAACTTCCTTTGTTCAAGTTTTAGGCCATTACTCCTTGTCCTATTGCTGTGCACCACCGAGAAGAGCCTGACCTCAACCATTTGCCTCCCATTCACCCCCTTTAGATATTTATAAACATTGATCAGATTCCTCCCTCAGTCTTCTTTTCCCCAGGCTGAACAGACCCAGGTCACTCAGCCTTTCCTCAACAGGAGATGCTCCAGGCCCTTGATCATCTTTATGGCCTTCCGCTGGACTCCTTCCCGGAGATCCTGAAAAAGCTGAAGGAAATTCATACACAGTTTTCTACTGATGATTTACATAAACTAATGAAGACTGTTGATATCTTCAGAGTGCTTCCTTGTATTCTTGCTGAACAATTACGCCTCTCACTCCTCAGCATGGATAGCCGTATCTTAGTCTACCCATTATTTAATAAAGACTTTCAGAACATTTAGAAATTCTCAGAAGCATAGTCAGAGAATGCTAAAAATGTGTGACTAATTAAGCACTAGCAAAATAAGGTCTTAGCTGAGAAAAAATACAGAACACAGAAAATGTAGAAACGCAACTCCTCACACATTTTGAATATCAACCTTAAGGCAGAGTTTCAAGCTTTGTAAATTCATATTGATACCACAATAATTCACTTCAATATGACAAGTCAACACTAGAAATGTGGAACACTTCTTTCAGAAATACTCTTGTTTTGGAGATATCCAGATTGGGTTTCTTCACAGACTTATCTTTTCTGAGAAACAGAGGTCAGTAAGGCTGACAGTCAAAAGACATTTGTACACACCAGCCTGTTGTGGACTGAACAGTTATTAAAAGTATTTGAGTACTTCTGCAGTAATATCAAAATATTTTAAAGACTTTGACATTCAGTTTCCTCACATTCTTATGACATTCTAAGAACTGATTAAGCGTTTGCTAATACTAGTAATTTATATGCATTTCTCCACAATTTAGTGCATTTATTCCATTTATTCCCTTCTTACACAAGTGACAAAAGATTTTTAAACTTCCTAACAACCAAAATGCTGTTTTTCACCAGCAGGGAAGCCTAATCAAGAAGGTACTGAGAGCTTCTCTGAATGGTCTCAATACTTAAAGCAATCAGCAGCTAAGACAAGTACTCAGAAGTCTCAAGAAAATGGGCTATGGGAAAAAAAATACTACGAAGTGACATCTGAACAAATTTTTTTGCTGTTCATTTCAAGATTGTTTGGCTAATTAACACACTACAGATCAGGTTCTAAGTGCTTACCAGCTCCAAAATTCAGACTACAGATTGGTGTCTAAAATTGGGCGTTTCATTAAGGCCGTATTTCAGAACTTTAATCTTTAAAGTACTTTGTCAATTGTTACAGTTCAGTACCCCAGGCAATTCCTGATGTAATGATTTGAAGACTTAAATTAGATAATCACATGCATGGAGAAATTCCACCATCTATCTCCCTTTCTTTGTTCTGCAGGACTGGGACGGAAACCTTACCATTGCAAGTTTTCCCAATCTTGCTTCAGAAGAACATTTGAACAACACTATCTGGTGGGATTTAGATATTTCTACATTTGTGTGACCTTAACAAAAAGTACAGAGACGAATTTTAATCACTCAGACTGCTCTTTTTTTAAAAGAGGTAACTAGTTATTCTAGCTAAAAGTAACATTCAGATGTTAGACGAGAGTTGTTCTTTTGTTTGAATCATTTAATCCATCCAAAAAGGCAGTAATTCAGAAGGTACTTTGGAAACTCCCACAACTTTTCAGATATGGTACAAAACAAGATTTCAACAATGCAGCCAGAAACAATCACTGCATTTCCAAAGTACCTTTTTCCAGTTCATACCTCATTGCAACATGTCATCACAGAAATGAAAAAAGCATTATTCACTACGATGAGAACAATATTTTTTATATCCATTTTAAAAATCTAATTCAACTTCCCTTTAGTGTATGAGTCTAACATATACAAAATTCTACCCCCAAATTCATCAATACTTGTCAGCAAAAAAAAGGAATAGAACAAACCCAGAACCTATTTTGCTTCTTCCTGTTTTTCCTCTAAATCAAAACACCTCAATGCGTCTATTACTGCACTGATCAGTTACTTTTCATATATATGCAGTTTTAGTCCATTAATTATTTAAATATTTAATTATGGACTTATGTTGTTTATCTGGGTAAAATAAGCCCCCATTTAACAAACACAAAAGCTTTAGGCTCTGTTGTTATTAGTGTGTAAAAACCTATGTCTAAGTAATCTACCACGGGACGCGTCACCTCTGGGGCATACTCGGAGTTCTCCAGTACTTCAGAAAGAACTTTGTCTTAGACTAGATGACTGAAATGGCTGAAGTTAACTAAGAAGATTCATGTGTTGCATTGACAATGGTTTCAGGTACATCAGTAAATTACACAGATGTTAATTTAGAAATGAGATTAAGTAAATCATGCACAGTATAGTTCCTATGGAGCACATGCTCCCTTTACTCCAGAATGTGCTTGCTTGCTGTGATCCCTTTAAGAAATTCATTCAAATTCTGTAAAGTGGCAGTCAGAACACCATTTATTGAAGCTATCACTATGAGGAAGGAGATGATACTTTAGATGTTCTTGCATTCCTTCCAATGTTGAGAATCCCAGTCAGGGTGCAGCATGTCATGCATATCCTGTCTGCACAAAGGTTACTATTTTGTCTGAGTTCCTACAAGATTTTCTCTAAAGAGAACAACTTTGTTCAGCACCTCTACCGTCAAGAAAGAGGGAAATCCACAGGAGATCTAGTTGCTGTGTTTTGAGATAAAGGCAGTGTTATACAGTTGGCATAATCACTGGCACTGAGAAGGAACCTACAGGCTCCTCTTTTACAATGAAGTGGCTAAACTTATCGTGTGGCAAATGAATATGCACAGCACAGTGCATGTCTGAAGATTAAAGCTGTGTGTCCAGCGCAGCACAGGCCTGCAGCAGCTGAAATTAACTCTCAAGCAAACTACTGAATTCCCAGTTTAAGGTGGTGTTTGGGTTCATGTCACTGTAACATTAAACTACAAAGACTGCAACGTTGTCTCCAGTAGTATACAATCCAAGGCATTTTCTCAGAACCTGATAAAAGATGTTGTGGGTTTTTTGGTTTGTTTCTTTGCTGTTTTTAAATGAATTTTAAATATAGTGTGCCGCATTACATCTTCCAACTTATAGCCGTATCAAATTCACTTTCTTTTTTTTTTTGTATGTTGTTATATGCCTGCCATTTTTATCCTTCCTGCTCAGGTTTACTCACCCTTACTGCTTTTACAATATGTGACACTCAAAAATGAACCAATATGCGCATATCAAAGACAGAATTCACACACCCCAAAAAGAATAAGGGAACATAAAAAGACTGCAAAAGGATATAAAGAAAATTTAAACGTTTTGTTATGCTGACAAGGGTAGTGACACAGAAAGGAATGGAGAAGCATGGTACAAGAGAAAGAAGGAGCAGCTTGACCACCACATGCCATCTCTAAGGTCTACACAATCTTGTTTGTATCCACAGCAGTGCTGTGGAACTCAGAAGAGTGATTTCTACTCTTGGGGGTAAGGACAATCCACTTTATTCAAGGTAGAAGGGAAGCTGTTGAAAAATATACTATGTATATAACAGTGTCATGGTTTTACGATTTTTTTTGTTATTGGCATCAATTGTTTAATTTTAGTGTAGAAGAGAGAAAACCTTCCTCTCAAATCTCTGCAAGTCTTGTAATCTGGAAGAGTTCGCATCTTCTAATGTTTCAAATTGGCTAGAAGGAGAGTAACAATGCTAACATAATAAAATAAGGAAATTACAAGAATAAATCATCATTTATCTTTTGGGCTTTCTTTATTTGACTTCAAAATATATTTCTAATTAAAATAAAACGTAAGCCAAATATCTAAAAAGCTGAACAAATTGCAGTACAAAATTCATATTCAAGTTTGAACACCCACAGTACAACTGACAGCGCTGTGTTATATATGGATACTCTTACAAACCTAAAATGTATAATTACTATGGTTATACCTCTATCCTTGACAGACAATGTGTGTATATATAAAGAGGTCTTTTCTGTGTAGTAAGACTGAACAGCTTTAAATGCCACCGTAATTTAGGAAAATAAATGTAAATTGCTGAAGACTGTCATACTTTTAAAGGATTTCAGTGCTCATTAAATTAAAAGCTTTCAATTTTTCAAAACAAGAACAGGTAGCCCATTCTCTCATTCTTTTCACATAACATTAATATTTTCATAGCTAACGTTAAGCTTCTTCCGTAGTAAAATTACACCAGAAGTAGACCAGTAAAAGCAAGCAGAGGAAACATTTATCTCAAGAGTGTTACATTTGTGTACTTTAATGCTGCACTGTGAGAATGAGAAAAGGTGGAATTGAGGCTCTGTTTATTCTAATATTCTGATTTTTTTCCCATAGTATTTACACTGATCCAGTAGTACTTTTGTGATTTCTAAGGTGTGGTATGTCAATTATTAATTACTTCAGCTTCCTGAAGGCTGTCACCTTGCATCAAATTATTCATGAGGCAATTAGAGGGAGGTAAAACTATCAAGGAAGATGGTCCAACTTTTTTTATTCATGAACCATGAGCTTCCTGAAGAAGGAAAGCAGAGGGGGAGAACTGGTTTCTCCTCCCTGGGAACGTAGGACAGAACACAGGGGAACGGCACAAAGCTGAGCCAGGAGAAGTCCAGAGTGGAAAGAAGGAAGAATTTCTTCGCTGTGAGGTTGGTCAAACATGGAAAGAGGCTTCTCAGTGAGTTAGTTGATGCCCCAAGACTGCCAGCATTCAACATGCATTTTGTTAACATCCTCAATAAGATATTTTAACATTTGGTTGTCCCTAATGCAGTGAGGCAGTTGGTATAGATCTTGGAAGGCCCGTTCCAACTGTAGTACTCTACTCTATCTTATCACCACCTTCTAGGACTTATTACTGAGATACCTTCTAACCTACCCTACTGTCAGCTCACCCAATCCACGTTTTATAAGCTTCTCTATGACTATCTCACAAGAAACAATGTTAAAACCTTACTGAAATCAGGATAGGCAATACTGAGCACTCTTCACTCATCTACTGAGAGTTTTGATGATTTAAAATACATTTATACTGACAGCAGTTAAGCACCTTACAGTACATCAGAAATGTATGTTATTACATAAAAGTAAAACAAACAAATTGCTGGATTTTGAATGACCATGTTACTATATTTGCTCAAAAAACAGAACTGCTTAGCTTCTGCAATACCATCACTTTAAACCAGACCCATGGTAATATGTGTTTTTGTATGAGAATAATACATTAAATTAATAACCACATTACAATCGCAGAGATTTAAAATATTGCTTACCCATGGCACTAAGAGGATTCTTTTCATCTTGAAAGAATATTTAAAAATTAAAATATGATTTCACAAGCATTAATCTGTTTCTTGTGCAGGCCCATAAGGCACATTCTAAGTGCATTAATGCATCCCTGAGCTGGTGGTTTATATGATAAGATGAGGCTATAATGAGCCACATCCTAACAATACAATGTACTTGTGTGTTATTGCTATGTATCTTCGCTTGGGAGCAATTTGCAACTCTCATAAAAGAAACTGCAACTATTCAACAAGATAAAATAAAACAAAGTATGAAGTTTTATACTGTTAACATTGACATATTATGATTTCTATTCTATTTATTGCATATATAGTCTCTGTTTTCTGAGCAAAAATTAGTCTAAATCACATGCTTGTTCATAGAACATTTTGCTTCAAAAGTCTTCCAAAAACTGAAGATCTTCTTGGGAAAATTCTTGTATTCCATAATGCATACAAGCTTTTGGGACCTCAGAAGTCCTTTCATCATTTAAGTGGTGTAGATGAGACTGCATATAAGATTTTTAAGATCTTCACCAGCCATTTAGAGCTGTGTCGAGGCCCCCCACAGTTAAAATTCTCTAGTAATGCATCTGTTCACATATTAGCACAAAAATCTGAACACTGTAACACATTCTAGCACGCTAGGAACTGCTACAACACAACAATATTTATTGAGAAATTTTTCATAGCAAAAGTTTCTCCTTAAATTTTCTCAGTCACTCTGAAAAAGACATCTGAATTAACAAGTACAAATTTGCCTCTCTCCTGAAGAAAAGGCTTATTCAAGAGTTTAAAAGTAACAGAACATATTGCATTGAAAAAAATACTCGTTTTTTCCCTGCAAATATGCCCCCTGACAACAGAGCACATATCAAGACTGCTGTCACAGTATTGCTGTCACAAGCAACGACCTCTAAATGGCATTCTTTGTGCTGAAGCATACAGCTACTCTGCTAAGGTACTACACTGCAAAATACGACCCTTTCGTTAAAGTAGTTCCATATTTGTATACTCTTTAAATGAGATTTCTGATATACACCAGAAAAAAAATGGCTTCTCTGCTGCTGTACCCAATGTTTATTTTAAGAAACAAGCATTCCAACCCTAGTAGCTCTTTCTGTTGGATTTTGTTTTGTTGTTGCTTTTTTTTTTTACACAGTTTTTGAGACTCTACAACAAACACGTTGTCAAAAATCAGAGCAACTCTACTATAACAATTGCTTTTCAAGTCCCCGCATTATGCCACTACAGACTCCTTGTACCTTTAGGGCTTGTAGTCCAGGATATATGAAACTGAATGTACATTCCCTATTAATCTGAAACTTACCGTCTTACTCTAAAGTAGCGCTGTCATAACTTCCCAAAATGAACTACCACAATTAAAGCAAATAAAAAACAAACTCAACTCAGCACCAGCACCAAAACACCACAACAGAGGTTTACAAATGAAACTCAGTACAAGGTGAAAGTAAGCCTCACTCTTTATCTCTGTAGTGCCAGCAGCTATCAATACAGGAATAACACACTTTTTTTCATGTCCTGTGCACCCCCCCACCTGTACATTAGTGTGCACAGGAGCTACTGCAATGCAGGATTCATGCATAGGTGGTAGAGAGCAAAAGCAGAGAAATGTATGCAAGCTATTCAGCCCTTGCACTGTAATGACAAACTCTTTTCCAGAACTCAGTACAAAGCACAAAATTTATATTGTTCATCAGCAACATTATCCAATATCTTCACCTACAGCAAGTGCTCAGACTCATATCTCCCATTTAGTCTCACACTGAAATGAAAGATGCTTTAATCTTTGTAGCACAGAAAGATTTCAGGAATATTCATTTTTTAGTCTACAGTTATTATTCACTGATGACAATTATGCTACCCTATTTAGCTTTTATGTTAAAAACTGTAGACTATTCAAGATAAGTCTTCTGGTAAAGCAAAGCTCTAGCAGCAACTGCTTGTTATTGCAGGTACTGGGTTTTGCTTACTTTCCTAAATTTGAATCCATATTCAAGTGATAAGTCAGTCATTATCACTGCTTATACTTCCAGCTTCATATATGTGTGATATTATAAGCATATATATTTATACACACACATTATATAATTTTATATATGCCACATCACACACATCACAGAGTGATGAGGGAGAAAGACCTTTCCATCCCTAGATGATCATCTTAGCAACAGATTATATTTGCAACTCATGTTTTTTGAGGAGGAAAATAACTTAGGTCACACTTCCAGGAAATTCTCTCTCTTCCTCCTCACCCCCAGGGAAAAAAAAAAAAAAGGATTGATAAAGAGCAAAAGAAGTTGAGCATGCAGAGATTGCTGAGACTGCAGTGAGATGTGCAGTCTCAAAAGAAACAACAGATTTCTTCCTCACAGCACAACAGGGAACCTTCAGGACATGTGCTATTTTGAAGCAGAGCAAACTCAGTGCACAGCGGTGAAATAAGCCACAGAGGGCACAGTTAATCTTTATTTTTTTCAGAATCACATCACATACTTGTTGCTTGTCCAGTAGATTTCTCATTAAGCACTATACCTATATATAGTATAGTCTACAGAATAAATGCCAAATTAAAGTATTTTAAATGTCAAACAAAATAATTATAGCAGCATGTTGATTGCTTTTTATATATGTTTCCTTTTCAAAGGTATAAAAATCATATAGTAGTTTTCTTCCAAAGAAAACTGTTGTACTAACAAGCCAAAACTAAGATTATAGCACCATCTACTGATTTAATTCCAATTTTTACTTAAACTACATGTTTGGTTTTTTATCCAAATTGATGCCAACAAAAATACTGCTAGTAGAAAAGAAATATACAGTAACATTGAACCTGTTTTCACAATGTGAGCAAAATACTCCCAGATGGCAACAGTGTCTTTGTTTGGAAATACATAGTATTCACACATACCACCAGCTATTCATTAAAATAAAGCCAGAAGGTCAAAGAATTGAAAATGGGAGAAGCAATGTAGAATCAGGAGCTGATATTAAAGCATCAGCCTTAATATTACTAGAGTCCAGATGGAGATCTGTAAGGTCAGTAAAGTAAGATTAAAAACAAACTTTTTTAGAAAGGAAAATAGTTTGATACTGTAAACAGAACAAAAGACACACACACACACACACACACAACATTCATGCAGGGCAGAACAGCAGGAGATGCCTTGTAAGTGTGTATCTTAAATCTCTTGTACCTATTTTTCTATTCTTAACCATAACCATACTGTTTCCTGTGTTTTCTTCCTTTAATTTCTGAAGCATTTACCAAGGTATGGTAACTTAGAACTTCAAATTACCATAGAATGATACTCTGAGCCTGGTAAGCATAAGGAGACAATTCATTAAAAAAAAAAAAAAATCATTTGTCAGAAATATTGAAAGTATTGAAAGATACTTTCAGTCTAAAATATCAAGCCAAATTTGAGAAACATCTAAAGTTCACCGCATATTACTGTTGGGGTCTTCAAAATGTGTATAAGTACAGAACGAATCTGTTTTGTGAATGCTTTACATGCTATTAGTTTGTGCATGTGTTTCATGTGAGAGAACAAAAATAGATTATGGCAGTCTCTACTGGAAGGATCTGTGTTAAAAGACACCCTGGTGCTATGCACAGCCTCACAGCAACTTCAACACCATTCATCAAATTCACATGCTTTTATTCATATGAAGAAAGATTCAGGTCTTCATTAGAATGCTTTCATATTTGTATCCCAATCTAGGAAAAAAGCTGGTGAGATTTTATTTTTAGACCTATGGTGAAGGAATGCTGGAAAATTAAAATAGAAATCAGATACCAAATTTTGGATTCATACACTTCAACCAAAAGACTTGATTTGGAAAATTAAGGGTGCTCAGTTGGAAGCTGGAAATAGCCACAACAGGCCTCTAAGTACAAATCTGCTCTTACTTTTTAAAACACTCTCTTCAAAAGCATTTTAGACTGAGTAGTCTAAAGGCAAACCTACAGTTTAATTTTATATTTTTGCTTATTAATTTTTCTTTAAGTCAAACATTTGTAGTATATTTATAATGAAGGGATGAAGAAAAAGGAAACGGCAAGTATAGTAAATTGCTTGGACTTTTCAAGCCAGAATTCAAAAGCTTGGCCTCTTCTCAACAGGCAAAAGTTACCTACTTGCATTACATGGCAGACAGACAGACATTCAGTAATGACTCGTGGACCTCTTTAATCATCAGTCTCAAGTTCCACTCTCAGAAACGTGGTATTTTCTCTTAACAGAAGGAACTTTGCAGAACTACATTAATAAAGGCTTCTGATGAAATAATCAAAGTACCAATGTGTGCTCAATGAAATGAACATGAGAAGGTGTGAGATCAGTGAGTGACAGAAGACAACTCTACAGCAAGCCAGACATATCCAGATCTTGACAGAACAGACAAGGATAGAAGTGTTACAGGTCATGCACACAGCCAAAGGCAACTGCAAATGAAGCTTTCAAAATAAAAGCTTCCAGGCAGTGCATTAGACTGCAGAAAGAAACTAAGGACTCAGAACTTCTGTGAAACCACTGAATTTAAATGAATTTTAGAAGAACTGTACCAAGCTGTTTCACCTCCCCCATGTACTGCTACTGAAAGCTGTAAGACAACAGAAACGCAATTTACACTTTAACCAGATGTTTCAACCTGAGGCAACATGAAATTATTTCCTATTCCTGAGCACTTCTTTAATGGATTCTAAGTATTGCTAATGCCTTTCTGGAGTGCTACAAGGAGGTAGATTTGGCTGAAGAAAAGCATGCATCCTCTACAGCAGATTTGAAGTGTCTCCTTGTACTGAAGTGAGACAAATTCCTCTCCAAGTGTTTCAGAGACCAGAAATCTGGAAAGTAAGATTTAATTGCATTGAAGAAACAAGCTGTGCTTCCTGGATTTCTCAGCTGCTATCGAGGAGAGTCAATACATTCTTACTCAAATTTCATCACTGATTTTGTGCTGATAACCGAAATGTTGAAGCGTGACACTTTCTACTAACTACTATGTTTGCCTTCCAGATTCAGCAATGTGGTCTCACAGCCATACTCCTTGACACTGCTGGCTGCTTTTCCAGCATACACTAATTACACAGCCGTGTACAGGTTAGTAAGCTCCAAGGCTCCTCAACGTGGAAGGCTCTGTATTGTTAGTCTAATACAGAGCGTTGCTGACCTTGGACACCTGAATCATCCCAATTCCACCATAGCCAGGCAAATAAATCACAGACATCCACAGGTAGATCCTGAACAACAGCTAAAGTTTCAATGAATATTCTTGAAAAATATTATTTCCACAGAACATTTGAACTGCTCAACATCTCTTGACAGAAAATACTTTGAGAGACAGTTTCTCAAGAGCTCTGGTTATGGAATCTTAAAGAAGGAAAAGGAGATCTGGACAATCCTGCCTGATTGCTTCTGATTAACTAAAGCTTTGTTAGATAAGAGCACAGAAGACCTTCAAGTAGTTTAGTGCAAAATAGGTACTGATGCTTTAAGGGTACATCTAATTTCAGCTGGTTTTGTGGAGACCTTCTTGACCAACTGAGAATTTACAAACTTAAAGGTTCTTGAATTTTGGAAGAAACCTGCTCAAGGCAGCTACAGCACAGCCAAAGGCAAGTTCAAGCAACCCACATAGACTGAAATCCTGTGAAAAATCACTGCCCTTGCTACATGTCACTAACCTATAGTCTCAGAATGAATATTCATTCAGACTCGCATCTGATCTGTATCTAAATCTGACACTGTAAGGTTTTCCAGGCTTTAAGATAATGTTCTCCTTTCCTTTAACATACCTATAACTGATACGAAATGACAGTGACTGAACATTTAATTATCTATATATTTATTAAACTGATGAGCAATTTATCTAAATACAAACACATGCCTGAAGTATGCACAGCAGCAGCTTAGCTATGGCTATAACGTATCAATGCATTCATTTTTTTTAATTCTCTCACTAAGGATTACTAAGGATTGCACTCACATTTATGGTATTACCCATAATGCTCATTTTAAGCTTTTGTTCTATTTTTTTTTTTTAAACAAATACTCACAAAACTTCTTCCATCTAACAGCTTTGAGATGTGTGGTTTCATTCCTTTCTTCCTTCTTTTTTCCCCCATTACTAGCACCATGACCCTAAATGATCCTACACAGAATACTTCTCGCACACATTATGACAAGTGTAGCAATGCAGACTGCCACTTCCACTGCAAAGAAGTCACAGGAGAACATCAAAAGGAATTTTATATGTGCTACCTCCAATATTTTAGTCCGTTCTTGAATTGTTACCCATTTTCACCACACGTCAGTGGTAAAAGAACAATCTACAGTTTTCTGAATGCTTTAAGACTAAAACACAGAAAGCATGTAATCATTCTATGGAAAATAGTTAGAAAAGATGGGTATTCTCTATTTATTTGCTTATTAAGTATCAGAATTTTCTCTTCCGTTCTTTGGCAAACCTCAACAGTTGTAAATTTGCTATCTCCCCTCTATCTCTACCACCATTAAGTTAATCAGCATCCTCCTCACATTCTAGCAATTAGAGCAAGAAGTATGCATTTACCTATGGCAAAATCATTCCCAGCACATTTACTAAATTTAACATTTTGCAGTGTTCTTTGAACTTGAGCCTTATCACACATATGCCGGTGTAGTTATGTTATATTACACCCATATTTTGCTAGTTTGAATTCCATCTTCCCTGCTAAATCTACAATATTTGCCAAAGTACTGTATTTTTTTCAACAAATTAGAATTTGCTTCACTAAGGTTCTGTAACGAAGTAAGAAACTTGAATTTATGTACACTTATTTTCCTGATGCTGGATTTTTCCTTATAATGCGAATAGTTCAGACTTCCTCATGGATAACTCAAAGGGAAATATTAAACTCATGCATTGATCCATGGTCTATGTTATTCAGGTCAGACTTACTAACTGCAAACATGTTGTTTCCATGCTAAAATTCTGAGTTTGTCTTGCAAAAAAATTTAGAAAAAGTGTTTTGCTTTCTCTCTCTCTTTTTTTTTCTTTTAAAAAAAAAAAGCACAATAGACTTGGTCTGGAGAAAGATGAAAGATTCTTAATATTTGGGATGAGGTGTGAGACTTGTAGAGCTGAACTCGGCAAAATGATAAGCTGACTAACAATAACAGATTTTTAAAGTGGAAGGAAAATAATTCAGATCAGACTTGGAAAGTATTTTTAAGGCAGCCATGAAGTATGCACATTACATCAGGGAAGTGAGGGAAATAGCATGGCTGTTTGCTGGACGATAAGGTGTTTCAAGGTTTCCTGTGTCCATTCTGAAGTAACTACAGGTGAGATCAAAGTGTGTCACATAGGCTTGGCCAGAAGAGGGCTTTTATACATCAGAAGGTTTATTAAATATTAGATAAAAATATTATTTTTTTTTCTTGTTTATCACAACAGAGCATAGGTTTAGGCTTGCATCATTTCCTATCAGCATTAGAAGAAACACATTTGAAGTCTCTTAAAAAACAATGAACAAAACCCTGAATGATTTCCGTTAACATTTTCTGAATAATCCCTTTACCTATTCCTTTGAACAGGTTCTAATTGTTTAGTTTTTTGTTGATTATTATTGCTATTAAATATAAGTAAAAGAAAGATTGCATACGAGCAAGAGATTGTCAGTATTTGCAAACACTTTTGAAAATATCACACTATAACTGAGTATTAATACTGTTCAGCTACTTAGAACTGCTTAAGGTGTCAGCTTTTCCTTAGTGCTACAGATTTTTTTGGCACATGCAAGTTATCTCAATTCCCAAGCAGCATTAAAATAACAAAACAAACATGCAAAAAAACCTGCACTACCACCACCTTTCATCCGACTTGAGATTGAGTCACTATAAACTCATATAAATTAACTATTCCAATTATTTCATCATCAGCCACGTCAGCTGGAATAGATCTAAAATATAAACAAATGCTTTCTAAACCCTCAGTCTGAAAGGATGCAATTCCAGTGAGAATAAGAATATAAAAACTTCCCGTATAAGCTTTAATGAAGATAGTTAAACTTCTTTTCACATTTGTGAAATGTGAGCTTAACAAATGACTCCATTCATTTACATGATGAATGACTGCTCATATGTAAGCTCTTTATTGTATCTAGCAAGAAAGAAAACAGCTCTTCTGCATGGTTCTGCAGTTGTTATTGCTTTCCTTTCCTTCTCATTCCAATGTTTACTGGAACATTCAGTGGGAAAATATGACAGCTATTGTACACCAAAGGAGTGATAATTAGTCTTATATAGCTGTCTATGTTGGCATGCCATTTTTAAGCTTTTTCACAGAATTACCTAATCCACTGCTGTATACAGTCTTTAAAAATTAAACTTCTTGCCTATGATCTCCAGTTTTAAGAAAAGTTTAAAGAAATATCAAACGGGCTTACATATGCTTTCTTCAGGCACATAGAAATTTTTCATTTCTTTCACTTAAGACAAGGGAAACCAAGGAATTTTCCAGTTCTTAAAAAACTTCACACATTTCAGAAAGGCTGCAGTGAGGGCAGACCGGACAGATTTAGTTCTTATTTTTTTTTTGACTAGAAATAAGAAATCTGGATGCAGACACCCATCGTTAATCTAAAGTATAAATATTCAGACATCCTGACATAGTTATACTTTAAAGGTGATAGAAGTAGAGAAAAACTTCCAAAACTGCTGGAAAATTTGACACAGCTATTCATGGAATATCAATCAGAAAAGTGAAAGCTCAACAATTATTCCTTTATTTCTCTCCATCCCTCCCCTCTCTACCTGCCTTTTTTTTTTTTTTTTTTTTCCAAAATAGAGGAAAAGAAACTCTGGCTGCCTGTTTCTGCTTTAAAAGCTTTTTTCTTTTCTAATGTTAGCTCTAAATGCTAGAGATTT